>NC_141074.1:55035300-55392800 GCF_041138505.1 Cibotium barometz
AGACTCAGGAGCTTTAACATAGGCCACTAAAAGGAGGGAGCTTAAACACGGGAAATTGACCTTAAGAACCCTCCTTGAGGCATTTTACCTTTCAAATTGAGCATTAGAAAATTTACACTTCAAAATAAAGCCTAAATTTACATGAAAATTTCTTTAATATACCCTTCTTAGATTAAACTAAAGAGAAAAGTACTTTATATCCTATCCTTCAAAAGAAACTCTCAAGATTAACACTAGTCTTGTAATTGAGCCACAAAAGTGGCTCAAGCAGGATTTCTTATATTTCATTATAGCTTCTACATATGATGTTGAAAAGGTCATATTATTACATCATTGTTATCTTCTAGTATAACGAAAAATTTGGATATAAAATTCAAAAAAGGGCCCAAAAATGCCATAAATAGAATTTCTACAAACATGTCCAAATAGCCACAAAAGTGGCTTATTTTTTACAAGACTAGTGTTAACAAAAAGATGTAAATGTTACATTTGCTCTTCTCAGTAGTTACTTAATCTGGCTTAATTATTAAAACTTTTAACCTTAGGAAATTTCTTGCCCCCTCCAAAGATGTCTTCCTCCCCCTCCAAGTTCACTTCCTTCATGCTCTCCCCTCTCTTCTTCTCTTTGTACTTAGCTTCCCTTCCTCTCCCTCCAAGCCTTCCTCCTCTCCTTCCTTTCCTCCTCTTTATGCTCCCCTTCCCTTCCTCTCCCCCTACACCTCACTTCTGCTAGGAATGCTTTTATAGCGGTTGCTAAGGTTGATGAGACCCTTCTCAAATGTTCATTGAACCTCCACCTTTTTTAAAAATCCTATGTTCTTAATTTTTTTACATGCTCTTTTTTAAGGTTACTACATGTGCTATGTGACCCCCCCTCCACAATGAACACCATTTTACTAATTAATTGTAACAAAATTCAGGGGGGGAATACTCACATGAGTTCAAAAAATGTTTATTCATTGACTTGTTTTGGAAAAGTTTACAAAAATGTAATCCGATAATTGAAAAAAAAAGTTAAAATTTTGTATAATAAAAGCATCAATTTGAACTAATCGAAATTCATAAATAAGGGATTTGAAATATATCCCTTAAACACATGTGATATACTGGTTTTCTTAAGAGTGAACCCCTAAGAAAAGAAATAATGGGTTAACCCTTCAAATTTGAGGCCTCATTGCAAGGTGTAGCAATATCAATTCAAGATAAAGGAGGGAGCTCTAACATGGGGTGCAACAAGGTCGAGGATAGGAGATTAGAATGCTTGTTCTACAAAGTCACATCACGGCTTACAGAAGGGAGTTTCAAGGGACGCTAAGGAGCTCCAAATATGGATCATGGGAAGATCAAGGTAATCTTTGGAGGTTTGAGCCAACCACATGAACAACATGGCAAACAATGGCAGGATAAAAATTGTTGTATATGTGGTGATATGAACGAGGTGAGTGAATATTCTAGTGAATACAAGGAGGTTCCAATTAATACATCAATAATGTAGCAGTAGTGACGAAGCTCATGAAGTGGGTGAGATTGGTGGATATGATTATAATGAGACCCAATGACTAGTACTAGTGACTAATGAGGTAATTATTACGATAATAACCCAAGAATAAGGCACGTGTGGTTCCAATGAATCATGAGACCTCACATCTGGAAAGAGAGAAATATCTCTCTCTCTCTCCAGTAAGACATTTTTAACTTGCACTACATATCTTATCTTGGTATGTAGGCCCTTATGCACATATATATTTCCATACCAACACCTAGAGAGAGAGAGAGAGAGAGAGAGAGAGAGAGAGAGAGAGAGAGAGAGAGAGAGAGAGAGAGAATCCATGCACTTCACTCCACCTGGGTCATAATCAATGGAGACATCAAAGCTTGTTTCCCTTTTGATCCCTTACTATTTGTCATTCTCAAAGACTCTTTTATTCTAAATTTGAATAAATTCAATTCATGACTAGGCTAGTGAATAGACCTTAAGCTCAACTCATATTGTCAAGAGTGATGCTTCCACTAACAACTCTTCCTGATCTTAATAAGTGCATGTAATGATGTTATACAAAGGTTCATCCACAACACAAAATGAGATGCAATGCCCATGAAGTGCTTTTTCATTATAGAATATTCTCATGTAGTGAAAATGAAATAGTCTCATGGTACCTCCCATTCATCCGTTATGCTTAATCAAGGGTTACATCATAAGATGCCAACTAAATGAAGGGGGAATGCATGTTTAGATCATGATAGCTTTATCGGTTATTAAATTGTATATTAGTGTAGAGGTTAATGTAGCCATGTTATCCCAAGTGGTTAACACTAAACACATGGGGAGGTGAGATTATTGGGATCAAGTGAAGGTGAGGAAACTTAAATAAAGTCAATGCAAGGTACTTGGACTCTTTGGAAGGTAAGAAAAGCCAACACCCGTGGTGATTGTGCTCATAGTGAGACAAAATTATTGGACTCAAGATGAGGTTCATTGAGATTGTTCAAGATCTCTTTGTGAGAGCCTAGTATTCTCTATTCTACTATTCTCCTTTCGTCACTCATAAAGGCTATGCTTTTTTTCGCTCGTTCCTCCTCCAAGCTACATATGAACAATCAAAGATTTCTCTCATTTTGACACAAAAAATCCCACTTACAATCCAATCTACCACTAACATCACAAGAGATGTAAAGCAACTAGTCATGGATGGAATTCAAGCACTTTTTAAACTTGTTTTTGCTATGTTATTTAGGTTATGTTGACACACTTTAGTTAGACAAACATATGACATTGAGTCTTTAAATCCAAACACAATGGATTTTGGATTGTAAAAATGTGTACCTTGGTTTAAAACTCACTCTAGCCAAGCAATGTTGTTAAAGAGTAAGATGACATGCTGAACATACACTATAAGAGAATGAATGAATAACAACATTTATAGCCATGATAAAATAAATAATTTATGGGATGAAAATGTTCCCATTTTGTTTAACCACAACTTTGAGTTTTTTGCATTACACCGCGATCTACCTGTGGTCTTCCCATTCATCCACATTATGCTTAATCAAGGGTTACCTCATAAGATGCCAGGTAAATGAAGGGGGAATGAATGTTTAGAGCATCATATCTTTATAGGTTATTAAATTGTATATTAGTGTGTAGAGGTCAATGTAGCCATATTATCCCAAGTGGTTAACACCAAACACAAGTGGAGGTGAGATTATTGGAAGTGAAGGTGAGGTCAATGTAGACATATTATCCCAAGTGGTTAACACCAAACACAAGTGGAGGTGAGATTATTGGGATCAAGTGAAGGTGAGGCAACTTAAATATCAATGCAAGGTACTTGGACTCTTTGGAAGGTAAGAAAAATAAACACCCTTGGTGATTGCACTTGTGGTGAGACAAAATTATTGGACTCAAAGTGAGGTTCATTGAGACTGTTCAAGATGTTTTTGTGAGAGCCTAGTGTTCTCTGTTCTGCTATCCTCCTTTTGTCACTCATAAAGGCTATGCTTTTTTATGCTCGTTCCTCCTCCAAGCTACATATGAACAATCAAAGATTTCTCTCATTTGGACACAAAAAATCCCACTTACAATCCAATCTACCACTAATGTCACAAGAGATGTAAAGCAACTAGTCATGGATGGAATTCAAACACTTTTTAAACTTGCATTTGCTATGTTATTTAGGAGATCTTTGTTCTGTTAACACACTTGAGTTAGACAAACATATGACATTGAGTCTTTAAATCCAAACACAACGGATTTTGGATTGTAAAAATGTGTACCTTGGTTTAAAACTCACTTTAGCCAAGCAATGTTGTTAAAGAGCAAGATGGCATGCTAAACATACACTATAAGAGAATGAATGAATAGCAACGTGATAAAATAAAGGATTTATGGGATGAAAACACAACTATGAGTTTGTTGCATTGCACCACGATCTACCAGCAATGCTAGATGATATTCATGAAAATAACAAGGGGACTAGCCATGATTTTCAAAAAAGGGACTAGCCATGATTTTCAAAAAAGGGGAAAATGAGGATAAATATAATGTTTGTTCCCATTATGCCCATTTGTTTATATAATTTAATTAATAAACTAAAATATCCAATTCACAATTGAAGATAGCACAAACATAAAAGTTACCTTAAACATCAAGAGCTTCACCTATAAATATATCATGAAGCATGAAGATGGGTATCTCAATTGTAACTCTATGTAGAGCATTCGTGATATAGAAATCAATGCTTGATGTGGCTATGGTCTTTAGCCTTCTAGTTCCATTTGGTCGTGGTGGGGGAAGAGTGAAAGAAGCAAATGCAATAAGATTGTATCTTCTATAAGGATATGATGAATCGTTTTATTATCTATGATGATACCATGATGTGTTTTATGATCTAGAAGGATACGATGATGCGTAAATCAAGGCTTGATGTGCCTACAGTCTTCAGGTTTCTAGCTATAGTTGGTCATGGTTCAGGAAAAGTGAATAAGCAAATGTAATAAGATTGCATGATCTAGAATTAGGATATGATGATGCTTTGTATGGTCTAGAAAGATATGATGGTGCTTTTTATGATCTAGAATTAGGATTTGATGGTGCTTTGTATGGTCTAGAAGGATTATGCAATATTATTTCATGATCTAGAATTAGAATCAAAGCTTGAGGTGGCTCTGGTTTTAAGCCTTTTGGCTTACAAGGATATGATGGTGCTTTGATGATCTAGAATTAGGATATGATGGTTCTTTGTATGGTGCCTTGTAAGATTTCATGATCTAGAATTAGGATATGATGGTTCTTTGTATGGTCTAGAAGGATTATACAAGAAGATTACATGTTCTAGAATTAGAATCAATGCTTGAGGTGGCTTTCGTCTTCAACCTTCTTTGTATGGTCTAGAAGGATTATACAAGAAGATTACATGTTCTAGAATTAGAATCAATGCTTGAGGTGGCTCTCGTCTTCAACCTTCTTGTTTGATTTGGTCATGGTGGAGGAAAAGTGAAAGAAGAAAATTCAATAAGATTGTATGTTCTATAAGGATATGATGAATCTTTTTATGATCTATGATGATACCATGATGTGTTTTATGATCTAGAAGGATACAATGATGCACAAATCAAGGCTTGACATGGCTAATGATAAAAATAGGGGTGCCATGTATCCCGTATAACCGACACGTGTACGCACACCCATGCGTACACGTTGAGTGGTGTTGTCCACACTCTTATGGCCACTTTGGCCTGTATACAAGGATCTAATAGAGGTATGTAGACAAAGCGTAACCAATTCGTGAGAGAGTGGGATCATGGTGTATGCTTTTCCTCCTCTCCTATGGGCTCTCATGGGAGCATAGTGCCGTAGATTGGTATCTCTCCTTCTTTTCTTAGCATCTCTCTCCACAACTCACCACTTCCATTTGAGATAGCTGGGAACATATAATTTAGGATAGTATCAAAGTCAAGAAAGTTCTAGATTGTATAAATATGATAGGAAGAGGAAAAGAATTGTGAGGAGAGTAAAACGATGTGATGAGAAAGAGAGAGATAGAGGTGGAGAGAGAGAGAGAGAGAGAGAGAGAGAGAGAGAGAGAGAGAGAGAGAGAGAGAGAGAGGGAGGGCTTAATGAATTTTAAACATAATTTGAAATAATATAATTTTATATGAAATTTATGTTTTATTATTATAAAAATTATATGTTAATGTATTTTTATAAAATAATATTAAAAATAAATTAATTTAAAAGTATCCTAAATTTTAACGTAACGTTACATTAATTAAAGTCCATAAAGCAAGTACTAGTTTTAGTATGGGTGGAGAGATGGATCCATGCAAAATAAAAAATGCAACATCAGAACCTAGTATTTGTGTTAAGATATTAAAATAAGACTTTCTTGTTTAGTAAATTGTAACAAGTAAGAAACTTACATTTTAAAGCTTCTACATATAGATGGCATAATAAATTTTTTGGTTTGGAAATCATTTCTCATGGGGATTTTGCCATGTGGGAAAATAATAATCTCTTGAGGGAATAACTTCTTACAAAGGAAAGTGTATATTCCTTAGATGGCAACTTGCAAGTATTTTATTTGTGTAAGTGAAACTTGTTTTCATTATCAACACTTTCATTGGTTGCCATGTGGGAAAATAATAATCTCTTGAGGGAATAACTTCTTACAAAGGAAAGTGTATATTCCTTAGATGGCAACTTGCAAGTATTTTATTTGTGTAAGTGAAACTTGTTTTGATTATCAACACTTTCATTGGTTATATGGGAAAAAATGTAGTTTTATTTGACACATGGAAATAAAATAGAAAAAAAAATTCAATAGGAGAATTAATTCACTATTAAATTACAATATGGAAAAGTTTATGCACCTTCTATATAAGACATGTGGAAACAGAGAGGCTTTTTCCAAATGGGACTATTCTTAAAACTTGTATCTACGTTTCACACATGTAATAGCTTAACATTTGTGGATGATTCACACATGTTATTACTAAGCAATAGCTTAACATTTGTGGATGATTCACACATTCTCTTCTCACATTCAATGTTTACACATGTTATTATAAAGAGATACGTTAACATGTGTAGATGATTCACACATTAGTTTCTCATGCATCGATGATTCACACATGTTATGTCCAAGAAATAGCTTAACATGATTGGATGATTCACACATTCTTTTCTCATGGTGGTCAATGTTTCAGACATCGTTACTAAGAAATAGCTTAATATGTGTAGATGACTCACACAGTAGTTTCTCATTTATCAATGTTTCACTCATGTTATTATGTCTAAGAAATAGCTTAACATGTGTGGATGATTCACACATTCATTTCTCATATGCATTAAAAAATTTACACATTCTTTTGTCATGCATGAATGTTTGAATATTCAACATGTGATGTATTTTACATATTTTTTCCATACATGATTAAGAATAGATTAACATATAAGAGATATATTGAAATTGACATGTATAAATTTTCCACATTCTTTCCTATATGTCAAAAGGAGAGATGAACAAATGTGAGATATAGAGTCACAAATTTAAACATGCTTTTTTAAGGGATAAACCTGTGTTATATTCCATTGATTTTTTCTCACATGAAAAAATGATATATTGCATGTATGATAGGGGGGATAATTAAAATTCACATATTGTTTTCTTATGTGTTGATTTGTCTAAAACTTCTTGTTTATGTTCTTACATCAATTTTGAAGAGGGGATTCAACTCTATATATAGCCTCTATCTCTAGTAAAATTGATGTACTTGCTTTTCAACCTTTTTTTATGTATATTTTCCCATATACGATGAATACAAAATGATGCAATCTAGGTATAACAATGTCATCACTTGCATAATTACTCAATAAAATCAATTTTCATGTATTCTAATCCGCTATAAAATAATAATTTCAATCTAAGTTGCACTACAAAATGATAATAACTTGCTCTTCCAAGATTCTAAAATGGAACAACAACATAAGATGTACTCACAACAAAATCATCAATGGGAGACCATTGCATGTAAGTAGATGCCTTATAATCACAAGGAGAGGGTGTACACATAAGAAACCATTTCCTCTCTCCATAATCAGGCCACATACCCATTTCTTAGCTTAAGTTCTGACCCATAATGCCTAGTGATTCATGTATTATTTATAAAATGGTATATACCTTGCAAATTTTCTCATTTACATGGATACTATTGCACACCATATCCATCTTTGGTCTAGCCATAAATTGGGCTTATCTCATCTTATGATGCACTAGCATGCTGATCCAAGTGGAATATGTTGTCAGGTGGGGAGTTTGCCTTGGTTCGTCACACAATAATTAGAGCCTTTTCACCATAAGAAGATTCAACTAATGATATAATCACTTTGAACAATCTTGGGAGTTCATTGTCCCTCACATGTTGCCAAGAGTTAAGTTTGATCATATTGCCAAGAGTTAGGTTTCTAGCAAATGCACCAGATGCAGCGCTATAGAACCTATAGCTCTTTCTTTCAGAATTTCCATGATTTGACTTCTTTCTAGAGTATGGATATGTTTTAACATTTCAATCTTATGTACACTCATAGGACCGCACGAGGCATACTTGTTCATATTTATAGAAATGCTAGTCATGCTCACTCTACTGCATTAAGATTTGTGGGTGTATGCACTCTCTCAACTCCAGTAATCACTACATGAATCCTTCCTCTATTGCCTCTTCTTGATGTCTTATAGCAATTTTGGCACATACACACCCTCTGTAGTAGCAACCAACATAGTCACCTGATAGCACAACACCATAGGTTTAGCTAGCTTCAAATCCTAAATGAAAAATATACCATTGACCATGATTCTCATTGAGTGTACCAAAATATACCCCTTGTTGAAGCTAAATTTGGATTTTGCATCCCCACGCATGAACATGCTATTCACATTCACTAT
Organism: Cibotium barometz; assembly: GCF_041138505.1. Lineage (NCBI taxonomy): Eukaryota > Viridiplantae > Streptophyta > Polypodiopsida > Cyatheales > Cibotiaceae > Cibotium > Cibotium barometz. Next base: position 55,043,742 of record NC_141074.1, read on the forward strand.
AGACTCTTCATGAAATTGGGCCCCTGCTTCCAGAGAAAGTTGATTAAAAATCTCATTCAGATTTGGCCCTTGCTTCCAATGAAAGCTCATTAAAAAGCTTCTCTGAATGCCTCTTGACAGCCACTTGCCATAATGTACATGCCATTTTGCAATTTTAATGATCACCTAGTATGATGGTTTGCTCCATCACTAGCCATTGGTACTTTTGTGAAATTAACATAAAAGGACAAATCCAAAGGTGGAGAGAGCTAGTCGACAAGGTAACATACAACATTACACACAACACACACACACACAAATTTTATTTAACTACTACGCACTATTAGCTCGAGTAATTTCTCTTGGTCCTAAGTGATGATAGCATGAGCGTTTGCCAGTATTTTCTAGTATACTCATGTCTAGGAGCCTGTGCATTATCACATGTAGAGCACCAAACTGTTCAAAAGATCACCGAGGAATAGCTGCGGAGATGCAATAGTTAGGGTGCCACACAATAACACACATCAAAAGAATGATAGTTATGACATCCCAGTGAGAGGACAGTGATATCTATCTGAGTACGAACAAGATAAAATTACCCTCGCATGATTACCTAGAAGACCCCAAAGAGAATGGGATGCATACCCCATCAATAGCCTACAGTGACAACTATTTGGAGCTTAAAACCAACTCTTTTGGGAAAACTTATAAATTCAAAATGCCTCATAAGTGGAGGCTTGTAAGGTAACAGGCAAGTATGCTTTGATATACGAGGTTATAAGGTTAGAGGAAAGTATGGTTCAAACAATTCCATATACAAGATGATAAAGAGGTGGTCTAGGTTCAATACTCACTTAACCATTCTAGTTCTTTGGCCTTTAACTTTGTGTCTACCAGATTCATTTTGACAATATAAATGAGCTGCTTCTTTCTAAGTCCTTTCAGTAACCTAGAAGCTTTTACTAATTGCAGATTTGGGGATCTGGAAATTCCAGTTCCTTGAACTTTGTTCCCGTGAAGGTCACGGAAGGAAATGGTTCCATTGTGATAGTAAAAGTCAGCTTAATGTTTGTGGAGCCAATCCACTCCAAGGTAAGACTCTGAACTGGCAGTCAGTTACATTCCCATCTAGATTGAACTGAACATGATCTGTCTCATGGTGAGTGAAAAGAATCTTTTCACTGGCCAATTGAACTTGCATAGGTTTTCCTAGTTTCTGCTCTAAGACTAGCTTACGCAAGCATCTTGGGAAAATAAATGAATGAGTACTACCTGAATCAATCAAAATCTTAAATGGCTTACCCTTATACAGAGCTAGATTATGGATGACAGAGAATTGACGATTTGGCCCTTGGTTTTCAATCGCGGCATAAATATGACCTCTTTCCTCTTCCACTACTTCTGCTATCGTAACTGCTCTGGCTGCTCTGCAGATTGGGGCAGAATTCTGTCTCTTTGGTTACCCCAGTTCTAGGGAGGGAGTTCTCAGAGTACTCTGAATAGAGGCAGATGGTTGAGCTAGAGTCCTCCTTGGATTGCCCTAATTTTGGCAAGATGGACCTTGATTTGATTGATAGGAAGGGGCTGGTCTCGGTACGCTGGGTCCTTGACTTCCCTGTCCTCTTGACATGGCAGGAGTCAGGCAGTCTTTAAGCTGGTGATCAAAAACCTGACACCCAAAACACCTGTTCTCACTTCTAAGCTCATCCCTCTGAATCCTTGAAAGAGGTGGGGCTCCTGAAAAAGTGTTCTGATGGAAGGGTCTTCCTTCACTCTTGAATCTCCTAGCATCTTGATTCTGATTAGGGCCTTGCTGCCTCTTTGGGGATGGAAAGTTTGAAGCACTTCCCGGGGTTTGGAACCTTTTAAAGTTTGAGGGTGCAGGCTTCGGTGAGACCTTAACAACAAATGCTTTGGCAAAGTCCTTTGCCATTGTGACAGCTTCCGCCATTGAGACTGGTTTGGCATTTTTCACTAAAGTGTCCAATGGCTCGTTCATCCCTCGAATGAATCTGGCCACCTTCATCCAAAAGTGGAGAATATTTGAGGAGAAGGGTAAATGCCTAATGGTATTCTTCAATCGTCCGGCTATCTTGCTTCAGTTCCAAGAACTCATTCATTTTGGTTTCCAAGAAGCCCGGAGGACAAAACCTCTTCCTAAGGTAAGCTTTCAGATCTGACCAAGTCTGGGTATTTCGCTCGAGACAGTTTGTCTCGCAATGGTTTCTCCAAGCGACCCTGACCGTTTCCACAATTCTCAATCTGCCAAGAGCCATCTTGCTCCTCTTGTTATAACCGGTTACATCAAAATACTCTTCCATTGCCTCGATCCATTTTTCCACTACTTCTCCTAACTATTCCCCTTCACCCTTGAAAGGACCAGGTTGGGATCGGTGTAGGGCTTTACAAACGTCCGTATCTAACTCTTCATCACATCAGTAAGAGGATTCGGCTGCCTAGCATGAGCCGCACGCCTCATGATTCTGCCAAATGATATTTTTATCAACTTAACCTTGTCTCATCAGATTAATGACTATTTAATTTTTTAGATTGATTCTTTAAACAAATAAATATTCCATCAAAATTCTTGATAACAAGATTCACTCTGATAATTTTACTAACCAATATTCACAACCACAAAAACAATTTGGAATCTTTTGCAAAACATCATTTATTCTATGATATACACGATTTATCACTGATAAAGGTGCTATAATTCTACTCCTAGGAATAAAGCGGCTAAGAAGTCTAAAAATACGGCAAGAAATTCTAAAATTTTGGGGTGAATGGTTATAGAGTTTGACATAATGAATAACTCCTAGCCTTATCAAGATCATGGCTAGCGAGATATTCAGTCTGAGTCTCTGACGTTGATTGGTATTGACGTTAATAGTTCGCCCTCCAGATAACCACATGCTGACGTCGCTCTATTGGATCGGGAAAGTATAGATCCTTAAAGTGACGAGCGAGTCTCACTCTTCTTTCTCGACGGGTTGTAGTGGCATTGATGAGATTGTCGAAGGCAAAGGCGATCATATCTTGACTTTGGGAGAGTCCAGGAATGCTAGACAGATTTGGGTTATCCATCTAAAAATCCAGATCAATTTATGAATTTTCAATTTATGAAGTTCATTTCAAACATAATCTTATAACAAGTGAAAACATTATTTCCCACATTTACTTTAAACTTTTAAGCAATTTCTGCTGCTATTTCGTAAGTTTACAACAGCGCTCTAATACCAGCTGTGAGACCCCACGGCCCCCTCAGTGCACTGTGGTGGATTCCCAGTTGCTAGTAGAGCGGAAGTAGCTTCCTCTTGCACGGGGCAGGGTTTCCCACTCCAAGCCTCGCCCTTGAATGTCCGGACACGAGACTAATCTGGTGGTCATTCCAAAACCAAAATCGGGAAAATTTTCCTTGCCTGGAAAATAGGGACGATTCCACTTTTTTTATTTTCTTAACAAATTTTCTAATAGGTTCAAGAGTTTAAACTATCCTTCACCTGATTAAACCAAATAGAAGGAAAACTATCATTGACTTAATTTGAAGAAATCAACGCTTTTTCCTAACCGAAATCAGGCACAACCACATTGATTTAATCATCTGAGAAAATCAATGCTTTTTTCCTAACTGAAATCAGGCACAGCCGTTGATCTACTCATTTGAGAAATTCTTCAGGGTTTTGTTTAACTACTCGAATTCTAAGCATATTCCTATTATTTTAATTTAATTATTAAAACTCCACTGATTCCAGCCTAACCCCATCTGGTCCATGGGTTAGCCACCACCCAACCATTGGAATCGCTAGAACCAGACAATTACTCACCCACCCATAATTAAATGCCTTTCTTAACTTTTCCTTTCGAATACAGATATGCACACACTCCTCTTTAAAACTTTAACATATAAAATAATCCATTGATAAATAGTTGTTGGTTACAGAATCATAACTCAAAATTTCCATCGAGTCCCTTGTTTCTCAAAAAACAGTATCACTCTGGACTCTCCATTAAGACCCACTGGTCAGCAAAACGAGATCCAGTAAACAGCTTACAATAATCATTTCGTCGATCATACATATCTTTCACGACATACGCATGGGTGTCGCAGGCACCGCAAGCCCGTGCATCGCCAGGTCAAAACCCTCTAGGATCCTCCTTAGCTGTCGTGGCACTTCACTCAGGGATTGCTTCGTCGGCCCTCGTCCATCATACCGAAAGTGCACCATTTTTCAACCATACTGAGGCTGGTCAAGACCTGGGCACGCTTTGCCACATGAGCTGTCCTTTGAACACTCCCCCCAACTGTTGCAACCGAACTTCCCTTAGAAAAACATATACCAAATGCTCCCTCTAGCATTCTGGTGTAAGACAGCCCTTTAAGAAAACAGGGTTTCTATGCAAGTTTTCAATTTGATTTTCTTTTGAATACAAGGAGTATTTATTGAATCAGTATCCCCAAAACTTCTTGATCGGCATTCTAAATTTCATACTAGAATTTCTCGAATTCTATGACCTTGATCCACAGATCAATTCGACGGGTCTCAAACTTAGTTTCAGATTTGGGGAGAGTTTTGAGATATTTTTCTGAACTGGTCACACCTTCTTTCCTCGAAATTGGTGAAAGAGTTTGGTCATGGTCATGGTCTGATTCACGGTTCGAGTTTAATAAGATCTCGATAGATTTCTTGAATTTTCTTTTTGTAATCCGTGTGAATATAAAATGATAGAAATTTCTCTCTTAGAGTATTTAATTATTCATTTGTACATAGACTTTAAGAGAATTCTAATTTTCATATAAAATTCTTTATGCATCTATTTATGCATAAAAATCAACTTTAATGGGAATAACACCTTTAAAGTCAATATTAGATAAAATGAGAAAAATCTCTCAAAATGGGAATGTATTTGCAAAACTTATTTTGGCCATGACTTGAACATGCAAACTCCAAATTTGTCAAACAAAGTAGATCGAGATTCTACTTTTCAAGCTCTTTCCAATGATATGCCACATGAATATGTTTTGACAAACTTTTGGATGTGTTTACCATACCCCCACTTTTTTCATGGGAATGGGATTTTTTTCACTTTATCTAATATTAACTTTTTATATAAAAGAAAATTCTTTTATGCATCTATTATGTATAAAAATCAATTTAATAAGAATAACACTTTTGTAATAAAAAAATTTCTTTATGCATCTTTCTATGCATTAAAATCAATTTTAATGAGAATAACACCTTTATAATAAAAAAAATTTCATTATGCATCTTTCTATGCATAAAAGGTAACTTTAATAAGAATAACACTTTTATAATAATAAAAATTCTTTTATGCATCTTTCTATGCATAAAAATAAATTTTAATAAGAATAACACTTTTGCAATTAAAAAATTTCTTTATGCATCTTTCTATGCATAAAAATCAACTTTAATGAGAATAACACTTTTATAATAAAATAAATTCCTTTATGCATCTTTCTATACATAAAAATCAATTTTAATAAGAATAACACTTTTGTAATTAAAAAAAATTTCTTTATGCATCTTTCTATGCATAAAAAAGAATTTTAATGAGAATAACACTTTTATAATTAAAAAAAATTCCATTATGCATCTTTCTATGATTAAAAAATCAACTTTAATAAGAATAACACTTTTGTAATAAAAACATTTTCTTTATGCATCTTTCTATGCATAAAAATTAATTTTAATAATTAATATCAGTGATATCCATGCATATTCATAGGTGAATATGTGCATGGAGCAATTAGAGTATTTCTTTTAGATGTAAAAATGGTGGGAATTACTCTTTTGGAATAACATAAAAACAAACTCTTTTTTACGAAATTCTAGAAAATTTTGTCATAACCTCCTTTGTATGGCTGACCATTTCTCATTTTTATCATTCTACTTTTAACTTAATTTAACCCAAATTAGATTCGTAGAACTCTAATCTACGTAATTTTTTAAATTCAAGAGAGTAAACAATATGAAAAGTTTAATTAATCTCTTAGTTAATATTTCTAGGATTAAGAAAGGCTGGAATGTAAAGAAGAGAAGGGGGTGGTCTTTTCATCAAAGGCATAGCATTTGCATTTAATTCAATTAACTGCAAAACTTAAAAATCAAGAAAATCATAGATTTAAAATTTAAAAATAAGTAAGAAAATTAGCTTACATGGAGCTTGTAAGCACTCCTTTGGCTTGAGGGATTGAGGGTTCTACTCTTGTTTGAAGCAAGAGTGGCCACCAATTCACTTTGGAGAGGATTAGGCCAAAAACAATTGAATTATAAAGAAATTCAATGTAGATGGCTCAGGATAGGAGAGTAGAGTAACAGTGCATAAACACCATTAAGCTTTTACAAAGGGGGAGGCTTCTATTTATAGGAAAAAGTGAGCCTCTAACCAAGCAAATTGATTCTTGAATTTTCAGAATAGTTTGGTCAATTTTTGACCATTTTTGAGTCAATTCAGCTTACTTTTTGGATCTGGTTTTGAAATAGGAGAGAGAAGAGATGAAATATCTCATTTTATTGATTAAAAATTAGAAAAAATGATGAGAAAAAAGGCGCCTCCTTCATGACGGGAGATCCCCACTTTGAGGTGTCAAAATTTAGTTTTTTTACTTTTTTTTACTCTTTTCTTTGGTTCTTAGTCCACTCTTCAACTTATGTGAGCATTTACTCATTTTTGGAGGGGTTTTCTTTTATTCTTCAATTTATCTCCTCCTTACATTTGGATTAATCTGATTTGCCTGTAGGAACCTTAATCCAAAATTTTAAAAAAAAACTGGACCCTTAGGCTAAGGTCTTTTATGCACATTATAATTTATTTCTAATGCACCTTAGGAATTTCTTTTTGAACTTCTGTTTCGGAAAAATTTATTTTAATAAGAAGGGATATTTTTTCATCCAAAGATATCTAAAAACTGAATTATCTCTCTCTAGGCCAAAATAGATAAAAACAAGATCTGTTATTATTCTGAAAAGGGGATTGATTACAAGGGGAGAAACTGGACATCTTGAAGGCTGGGGAGGAATCTTATAGTAATCTTATACTGATGCATATGCATTGACGCATTTCCTTAGTAACCCTTTCAAGTGAAAGAGAGTACAGAGAGAAGGATTGCTTCTCAAGAGGATAGTACAAGCATGGATGCTTGGGAGAGAGGAGGATTGCTTCTCAAAAGGTGTGTAGATATCAAAATGACTGAAATGATGTAAAAGGTGTGTGAAAGGTTCAAAAAGATACAAAGTGTGTAGGGAAAGTGCCTTTTATAGTCCCCCAAGGCCCATGTGCACATATCCTACATGTGTGAATATTCCCTAAGCCCCCATGTGCCTAGGCCCATTCCCCATGTGTATGTGCACTCCAAAAATCCCTTTCTTACAAACTATCACCTCCTACAATGATTTCATCCTCAAAATCAGAGTAGTCATGCATAAAAAACCATATACTAATACACCTCCAAGATCGAATGGAAAGGATAGGAGGGTATCATCGAAGACCAGGCTAACCATGTAGATGCCTAGATCAATAGCAAATCCAAGCAATGCGTGAACCAGGATAATAGCTCCATCACCTAGATCAAATGAAAAATGTGAGGTCCCCCACCCGCTTCGGGGCTCTTGCCGCCGTCGCCGGTGGCGAAAGCAACATCGACCTCCCGCGTGGGGCAGGGTCCACACACTCGAGGCCTCGCCCGCGGATGTTCGGGACGAGAGGCTAGCCCGGGCAGCCCCTCCAAGACCGACGGGCCCGGAAGACTCCTCACCCGGCAGGCACGGGCGATTCTGCCAACTGGGAAAACTCTTCTAACGGGGAAATTATTCTAACGAGTCAAGTCTTAACTAGAATAACTGATCTGACCAAACCTGAAGTCACATGGTCAGATCAAGAAGAGACTTGCACTTGGTCCATGGAATCACCGCTTTTTTTCTCATTTACAAGGCACAGCCGATGATCCTCTCCCACGCAGAACAAGGTCTTCTTAGGATTTAAAACTAAATAACATAACTAATCGTATCCAGTTGTTTCTCAGGAATCCTCCGATCCAGCCATCCGGCCCATGGGTTAGCCAACCACCCAACCACTGAATTGGTGGGATTCCTTCATAAAGATTTGGTTGGGTTTTTGCCCGGGTACCGAGGAAAAGAGTTCCCAAGCCCCCTAGCCGATGATTCATGCAAAAATCAAGGTAGGCATACCACGTACACACCCAATATGAAATTGCCATTTATAACATATTCGACTGGCTTTAAAAACAATCCTTCAAAAGAAATCATAATATTTCTGATCATCATTTTCTAAAATTTCGAGTCCATTGTATTACAAAAATGTATCCTCTGAACTCTCCATTGAAGACCAGCTGGCCAACCAACGAGATCCAGTATCAAAATTTGGTTCCCAAAAATCTTTTCTTTTTGTCCATCCGAAATCTCTCGATGTACGCATGGGTGTCCTAGCAACCGCCGCAAGCCCGCACTCAGGGACCGCTTTGTCGATCCTCACTCATCGTACCGAAAGTCGTACCGAGGCTGGTCAAGACCTCGGCAGGCTTTGGCACGAGCAACATTCCTTGACGACTCCCCGCTGTGCCAGCTATTCCAAAACGAATCTCCTCTTAGAAAAACATAAGCCAAATGCTTCCTCCAGCATTCTGGCGTAAAACAGTCCTTTGAATGAAAAAACAAAGGTTCCAATGCAAGTAAAATTTCAGTTTGAGATCGGTTCCGACAACCCTTTTTCCATAATTCCAAGTTTCATATAATGAGGATCCTTGATCTCTCATGAGGGGAATCTACCCATCATTTTGTCCATTTGTCCAACTAGATTCTTGGTGAGTTTGGTTAAGAAAAAACTAGATTAGTTTCGGTAGTCTATTCTTTGGATTTAGTAACTGAAATTGGTCACGACGTTTTTGTCTGATTCAGATCAAGAAGAGAAGGACAATTAGGTTTACTGTCCATCCCTCTCGTAGTCTAACCAAATTCATTCGGTTTAGTTCTACAAGGACTCCCTTCAGATAAACATCTAGTTTTAGGTAGATATACATTTAGTGATTTTACCAATTAAAATATCCAAAGATATTCTTTATGCCACATAATTGCTCAGCCTTAATTCATTAGATAAAATTATGGTGAAAATTCATCTTTTGACATTAAAATTTAATTCAAATCCATCTTTTCTTAAATATCATAAAAATTCTTCTTTTAACTAAAATATCAATACCTATTTTTTTAATAAACTTGAAATCCTTCTTTTTCTCATTTCAATGAGTGCAATCCAATTATCGTGAAAATTTCTCTTTTACCATAAATTAAATCTACTTAAAATTCTTCTTCAAAATTATATAAAAATATCTATCAATTTCATTGAGCTAAAAATTTCACTTTTCTCATTTAAACATTTGAATTTCAATATGGTAGAAATTTCACTTTCTTTATTTAAACTTATCTATATGAAAAGATAAATTTAACTAAATTCTCTTAAAATTTAAATAAAAATCTTCATTAATTTCTTTACACTAAGAATTACACTTTCCTCATTTAAATATTTGGATTCCAATATAGTGAGAATTCCTCTTTCATCATTTAAAATTTATCTATGTAAAAAAATAAATTTAACTAAATTCTCTTAAAAATTTAAATAAAAATCTCCATTAATTTCTTCACACTAAGAATTGCACTTTTTACACTAAGAATTACACTTTTCTCATTTAAATATTTGAATTCCAATATGGTGAAAACTCCTCTTTCACCATTTTCACTTATCTATACAAAAAGATAAATTTAACTAAAATCTTTCTTTAATTTTTAAATAAAATATACATTATTTTAGCATCATAATTTTTCTCTTGCTTCATTGAAATACATGGATTTTCATTGTCATGAAAATTATTACTCTTTTAACATAAAAATAGATTACTAAAATTTTTTCTTTTTTTTAATTAACTATTTATGCATAAACATAAAAATAAACTTTCTGTGATTATAATGAGAATCATTCAATTAATCTAGGATGATTAATCCTAGAATATGATAAGAAGTCCTCTTTTCATAATATAAATAAAAATAATTTGTTTATTTTTTTAAAAATTTATCATAACTCTGTTGCTATTATTGATAATTCTCAATAAATTTAAAAGAATAAAATTTAATATTATTCATGTGATTAGAATAACCACTAATTGAATCATTATCTAACTATAGATTGATTCTTAATTTTATCATAAATTAAATAACATAAAAGTATTAAAAGCCATTATTTTGACCTCCAATTAGACAAGCATAAAAATTACTTTTAGAAGAGAAATGCTTCATGAGAAGCTTCATTCGAATTGAGAATAGGTCTTAGAAATGATCGTTCTTTGGAAGAGAGAAATGCTTAAAAATCATTATAAATTAAGCATAAATAAAAATTTATGTGTTTCTTCATTACAAACATTAAAGAACTTCAATAGTATTTAAAAGCCATTCAAATTAATGCTTCTCAAGCTTGAGAGAGGTTGAGAAGAGAAACATTTAGAGTTTTAAGAAAAAGAAGACAATAATCCACACTTTACCTCCTAAATTACTTGATTCTTTGATCACAATAGAGGCTCCCAACCAATCAATTGGTTTGGTATGTTGTTGGAGTCTCCAAGGAAGATTGAAGAGAGAGAAGCTCCAATCTCTTTAATTTCTAGAGGATTTTTAAAAGATAATAGAAAATAAGCTTAACTTAGAGAATACAAAAGAATGAGGATCTATTTATAAGTGAGGAAGACCACTAACTAAGTCCAATTGAGCTCTAAAATTTTTCAGCTTCTTTTTTATTTGGTTGAATTTAGATAAATTCTTTTTTATTTAATTTGATTTAGGAGAGAGGAGAGATAAAAATATCCTCTCCTTGAAGAACACCCCCTTTTCCTCACCCATGTGTCAAAAATGAATGATTACTCCAAAATATCTTATTTTTTTATACTTCATAATTTTTAACTGATAAACTTAGTACTTAGTCAACTCTTCATCTTAAGTGGACATTTACTCATTTTTTGGTTTTTTTTTTAAATTCTTTGGATTTATCTTGTCCCAATACTTGGATTAATCTTATTGACCCATAGAAACCTTAATTAAATCATAATCAAAAAAATTTCAAAAATCTTAACCCTTAGACTAAAGTCTTCTAAATCAATTTTTATTAATTCCAATTGCACCTTAGAAAATCTATTTTGATTTTCTGTTTTAAGAAAATATTTTTTTGATATCTATAAAATTTATTTATCCAAAAATATCTCAATATTGATTTACCAATCTAGAAATTTTTATCTCACTAGACCAAACAAGAAAAAATAATATTTTCTTGTATTCAGAAACATAGAATGATTACAAGGAATTAAAGTAGAGGCTTAATCAATATTCAACCCGAGAAAGAATCTTACAAAAAATATAGGGAGCCATCGTCGAAGACGATGTCAGTTATGCCTCCTCCTGGATCAAATGGATGATGTAGTCACATCCATCAATCAAATGGATCCAATGACCATGTGGATTGAAGGAAAATCATACTAGCTCACCCATGATATCTATCCGACTCGCACCACATCAAGATAGGAGGTCCACCACAATCATGACCTTGTGTCGATGCATAAATCCTCCTCGACCCAAGGAAACATCCATCAAACGAAGCCAAGGCATAGAATCCTCCTAGCACATGTGAAACACCATGAATACCCATACTAGGGTATAGTGTACATGTGTCGCGAAGATGACACGCCACGTAATCATACACCTACCTATCAAATGGAATGCAACATGTCCAAATGTGAATGCCTCTTCTCCATAGATCAAGAAATCGTGTAAGCATCCATAAGAACCAAGGGAGAATGTCTCATAGTCCATAGCATGCCCCAACAACAAGTGCAACCCCATGCCATCACTGCATATCCCAAAGCATGCATGGTTTCATAATCATGGTCCACATCACATGTAACTGCACAAGTATAAGCTACATCACATACACGTGCCAAGGCATAATCCCCATCAACATTATCATGGACCTCATCATGTGTAACTTCATGAATATGGACTCCATCACATGAGTCTTTCTCGTCACCCGTCCTAATCTTGCTTTTTAAAGTCAAAGACTCATGAACACCCAATGTAACATCACCATGAGTCGTAAGTCTTTCTCGTCACCCGTCCTAATCTTGCTTTTTAAAGTCAAAGACTCATGAACACCCAATGTAACATCATCATGAGTGCGATCCATATCATGGACATAACCATGATCATTATGTGCCATAACATCATACGTACAATCATCAATGAAAACACCACCATCCGCATCATCATAAACATCACTAGGAATGATGGTAGGTGAATCATCACCATCATGATGAACATGTGGTCCCAATCAAAGCACATCCAACGTATGATAGCCACCACATGCATCAATCATCACACCTGCATGAGCATCATCACCATGATGCCAGGTCATAGTCACATGCCCATAGCAAAGATCATGCCATGATCCACATACACAAAAACCATACGAGCATAATTTCTAGCACATTCATGATCACTCACATTCCCCAAATTCAAAGCCTATGATGCATACATCCTTATAGGCATGTCAACCATCATCACATGAATCCACACGTGAATGATCCAAACTGTCGGTGGTCAATCCGACTGGCAAGACAGTGTCATACTATAGCTGAGGAATCCATCAATGCCTGGTGCCGAAGGGTCCATCCTCTGCTACACTCGGGGAAACACACAAAAACAAGCGTAATGCACTGATGACACTCTCTCACTCTGACACTATGCACAACACACATACATGTTCTCTCTGTTCCGACTCAGGTGTATAAAAGATACAAGACTGTGTCAGTCTCTGCCTATCTTCTTTTCTACTTCTACTCTACTAATTCCCTTGCTATTACAAGATGCCCGACGGTTATCATGCTCGGCTGTTACAAGAAATGTACAGTTACAACAGAATCACATGAGTACATAGTGTGCGGGGTAGTAGCATGTTTCGCCAGATACACTCTGTAGCTTCACGGCCGTTGTACCGTCTGCGGATGTCCCACCAATCTCTTGACGACGTGGCGGATTGACAGCCAACACCTAGCACGCCCGGTGGCTCTGCAATAGCAGACCCACCTGCTCGAAAGATTTGGTACAGTGGGGGTGGTGGCTCGGGATCAACAGCAGGGGGCTTTCATGCTGCTCATTTGGCTCTTCTCTCCTGCTCCTGCTGATATCTTTCAACAATCTCCGGATCACATCCGATGCCTCCCTGATGCTCATTATGTTATATGTGATTAAACACTCTAATCGTGGCAGCATGCTTTATCTGGTCGTTCATGGAGTGTAGAAAGAGGGGGACAAATAGTTGGAGGCAACTCCTGCAGAGATTGGGTGTCTTCACTGATTGGTTCTACATTAGCTCTGCAAACCATCATTGTGGGGCTCCTCCTGAAGGTTAAGGGGATGGTCGTGTAGGCACACTATCAGCCACGAGGTAGTCATGGAGGAAGTTCTTTACCTTTTCCTGATTCAGTGGCATGACCTTCCTGTGTTGCTCATAATCGTCCCTCACCTTCTGCAATGAAAATGCAACATATTCAAGGTTATGGGATCTGGTTTGCAGCCTTTCTTCACCCTTTCTTCTTTTAGCTTGATGGTTTGCCTCCATATTTTTGATCTGTTATGCTATAGCATAGAAACTTGTTGGTTGGGTCGTACTGGGGAAGCCCTTTGTTGCAGTTGGTGTTTCACCTGTCTATGTAAGCTTTGTGACTTACTCTGTTCCTGCATGATTTTTGTTTGGAGCTACTGGACATTGGCTTGAAACTGAGAGGCTTTTTCCAGCTAGGCATCCTTTTCTACTAGCTCGATCTGCATTTCAAGTAGCCACTTCCGTATCGGCTCGTCCAGCTTAACCTGACTCCCTTGCGGCTCCTGCTGCTTACTCACCTGCTCTTTCAGTTGTGCCTCTTTCTCATGTGCTATTTTTAACTGCTGCTTCAGCTCTGCATTCAGGTCCTTTAACAAGTGTAGCTGGCTCATCTTTCTACTTGTGAGTGTTTTCGCCTGGGGCTCCTGCTGGCTAGTAGCTTTCCTCTTCTGGGCCCTTGTTCTTGGGGGTGTTGGCTCTTCCTCGTGTTGGTCTTTCAGTTGTATTTACTTTGCCTTTACATCGTCCAGCTTCGCACATTTTTTCTTGAGCTCAAGAGATGTGTCCTCATACTCTTTTCTAAGCTCATCGACAACTGATTGAAGTGTAGCACTTTCATTCTTTTGAACCATTAGCTGATGCTCAAGGACAAGGACTTTCTCCCTCAGCTGACCAGGAGTCATGGATTCCATGACCAGGCCTGTTCTGAGCACTATCTTCTGGCCGGTTTCCTCTTGCTATATTGACTTCTTTGCTGTTTCAGCTGCTTATCTGTTGTTGCTATTACTGCAGCTGTTGGTTCTCTAATGTACTACTAGTGTGTGGTGCTAACTTCTCTTGTAGCTTCTTCTTTAGTTGCTCCACCTGGGCTTCCATGGTTTGCTTCTTCTGTAGCTCCTCCTTCAAGTCGACTAGTTGGATTTCTAGAATCTCCTTCTCCACTTGCTGCTGCCTGAGATTTTCCACTTCTTGTTGAAGCTCCTGCAGTTGTTGCTACTGCTGTGTACTAGCTGCGAGGTGGTTGTGGTCTTTTGTTGTTCTCTGGAGCCCTGTTCTTATTGCTGCTCCTATTTCTGTTGGGTTTTACCAGCTCCGCCTGCTGCTGATTCCCCTCCGGATCCGCCAACTCTAACTTTGTCTTTTGGTGGGATTGCGAGCAATGGCAGGTGGTAAGTAGGTGATGGCAACACCATATATTCTTTCAGCAGTAGCTGCAGATTATCTTTCCAATGTGTTCGTTGCATGTCCTGCATCTCCTGCTCCCACTACTGCATTAGCTCTAAAGGCATCTCCACCACCTCAAAATCCTCATCAGCTTCCAAGGCTTCCTAGATCCACACCTTGCCCTTCCTTTACAGTTAGAAGCTCCTTCCAAGTTTCTTCTACAGTCATCTCGATGGTCCGGATCATCTGTGTGGCATGATCCGTTATTCTTGATGCCTTGTCCTTTGCCATTTCAGTTGCTGCTTCCGCTTCATTAACCCGTAAGGTAAACTCTGCATTCGACTTCTGCAACTCTGCCACTGCTGCTTCCAAGTCGTCCGCCCTTCGTGTCTACTGGGCTATCTTGTTTTCTAGCTGCTGCTGTTGCAGCTGCCCCTTTTGTTCCTCAGCACTCCTTTCCTTCCCCTTGATGTCTGTAGTCAGCTCATGGACCTTTTGCTCTAGTTCTGTCACTCTAGACAATTTTTCTTCGTTCTCGAGCTTATCGAGGACACAGTCAGCAATGTCGGCCAGGGCTGACAGCATTTCTTGTGTTATCGCTTTCTCCTTCTGCATTGAAACATTCATCCTCTCCCCCAAGCTTTCAAAATCTTGGGTGTGCAGATGGTCTGACTGCTTGTGTGGCTTCTTCTGTTAGCTAGATCAGCACCGGAGTGGCTGGGGGAGTTATGCATGTCTGATGGGTTGGGGTTTTCTGAGGGGAAATGTGTTGTAAAATTACCTGTTGGCCCACCTTAGTCAGCTGTTGAACTTGCTGCACTTTTGCAGCTACCTCCCTTGCCTTCTTGATCTTCAGAGTTGTGGTCATGGCCGACCAGTCAATTCTTCTCTTGCTTGACTGGTTTTGGGATGACAATTTTGCCCCTCCTTCTTCTGAGCTTTTTCTTGTTGCTGTTGTCTATGTTCTTCCTCCTTGGTTTTCTTGGTTGTCTCCTCTTTGGCTTTTCTACCGGCTTCCTCAATGAGTCTATTGGCTTCCTCAGCAAGCTTGTTGGCTTTGCTCCTGATTTCCTTTTCCTTTACTTTTTGGGTTGCTTCCTCCACAACTCGTATCCTTTCCTCTTCCGTTGCTTTTTGGGTTGCTTCTTCAGCAGCTCATTTCTTTTCCTCCTCCTTAGTCTTTTGGGTGGACTCCTCCTGAGCGTGCTGCTCTGTTTCTGTGGTGTCCTTAGGCATTAAACCGAGTCTTGCTAATGCTTTGAGATGTCCAGCCATCTTGGACCATCCCGCAGACATCGGGTTTTGAGCTTGCTGCTATAGATTTCGGGTCACCACTGCAGCCCAGTTAGCCTTCTGCCTGCTCTCTTTGCCACTGCCAACAACCTGTAGTTGGTCTTGCTTATGTTTGTGTTTTTGGAGATCAGGAATATCAAGTCAAGAAAGAATATTAGTTGTCGCTGCTTGGAGACGTCAAGGCATGTCGACACAGCATACTTAACTCCTTGTCGATGTTCACATCATAGGAGTTGGTATTCATGATACCGGTGGTTGGCAAGTGGAGGGTTCTCGCCACTGTGTCGGTGTTACTTGGACGGGTCTTCCCCCTTTTGTCTGTGTACGACATTCCTTCTGGCAAGATCGGTGACCTCCAGCTCCGCTTCCATGTTTTGCATCCAAAGAGCCCAATCAACTCCAGCCATTCAATATTTAACAGTTGATCCACCAGTGATGTGTAGGGATCGAAGTCTACATTCTCGCTGCATCCGGCCATGGTGATGGTTTGCTGTGCAGAAAGCAGGTGGGTGGATAGCAGATGAGGGGGGCAAACAGAAGCGGGAGCCCTAGCACGCGCAAGCAAAAGTGAAGATGGATAGTGCGGCCGTGCAGGTGATGTGTGCTTCTTGGAATGATGGTTGTGGCCGTTTAATGTGACACATACCTCATGATTCTCCTCGGGCTGGGCACGTCGTGCTTCTTGATTTGAACGGCCGCTTTGAGGCAACGGTTTTCTTCCATCAAGGCATCCTCCCAAGAATGTCATTATTCCCACGTGTCGACATACTATTTTTCGGCTAGATGTGCTAAATTTAGGGATTCTTGAATGCTCTCCTCCATGGCGGATTCCGCGGACACTGCTGATGTGGCTGGTTGCCACGTGCTATCCTCTGGTTGCCACGTGGCTGGTTGCCACGTGCTATCCTCTGGTTGGACCATGAAGATGTCAACTGTGCTATCCTCTGGTTCGACCATGACGATGTCAACTGTGAGCATTGCACATTCCTCCACATCCTTTTCCTTATTGTCCCCTACTAATTGATGCATGTCATTGTTGCCATCAAAATAAGGTTGGACTCGAAATCTGTTTACTGCCTTAGGGAATGGCATTCCATCCCTGAGCGTAACTACTCTACAATCTGATATGTTCCGATCCACCTGATCTTCAGCTTTCCAGGGTGCGGACCCAGTTTTGAATTGAACAGCAGCCAACTTCAAAGATCTTGTACTTAGTGTTTCTATCTGTCTATATTTTCCTCCCTTTTTGTGCTACTTCCGCAATCCATGTACTGCAGACTCTATCTTCCTCCAGCTATAGAAGTTGTTGTATCTGCTGGTTGACTGACTCTTCTGGACTAAGCCTTTCCATCAAGGCGATCCAAAAACTTGGCACCACAAATTCCATGGGTATACCACTGCTTCCATCCAATAAACTAGTGAGAATGGAGTGTAACCTGTGTCGCGTGGAAATGCCCAGAATGCAGAGTGAAGCTTGTCATCCCAATCCATTCTATTCTAATTTATAATCTTTTTTAGTATTCACTGCAACACTTGATTGGTTGATTCGGCGTGCCCATTTGCTTGTGGATAGTAGACTGTAGACTTCTTATGCATGATCATGTGCAATTGAGTCAGCTGCTGTATGATTTCATTGATGAAATGTTTGCCTTGATCACTGACTAGTTCCACTGGACATCCAAACCTCGTCATGATGTTCTCATACAAGAACTTGGCTATCGAGTGTGCTGAATTATCCCTCAGAGCCTTAGCCTCTACCCACTTTGTACAATAGTCTATGGCCACGAGGATGTACTTGTTTCCTATCTGCCTTGCGGCGGGGGGTTTGAAGGGTCCGACAAAACTTCAAGTATGTTAATTTTGTAAAGTCCTTGCCCTAAAAAAAGTGTACTGAGCAATGAATTTTTGTCTTGTAACAGCTATGAATTTAGATTTTTATATTAAAGTTATAACTCAACAAATTTACTCTAAAGCTGTCTTGTATGTGCATAATAATGGTCAGCTCAGTGTAGGTACTAGGGTTCCTATTCCAAAATGGTTTAGTGGCACATAGATTTACAGCACATGGTTTTTTTATGTCGATGGTTTTGGAGTCATCCAAAACAATATATAAAGACCAATCCATAAGGGAATTGAGAACATAATATCTTACAACTTATAGGCTCTATACAAAAGTGATGAAAAATTTCTACATGGACGTGACTACTCTACAAAGTACTCATAACAATTTTGAAGCAAGCGTCTTTAAAATTCAGTTTTAACCAAAGATAAGTTATGAGAATAAAAATTCTCAACAATCTATTTTATTATGGCAAAGCACAATACTCACAAAATACAATAATGAGTAGGGCTCAATAAAAATATAGAATGTTTATACAAATATGAGCCGAGCTCAATAAAAATACAAAATCTTTACAACGTTGTCTTTGGACATACAAAATGCCTCTAAGCCATTTCGGGCTCTGTAGCCTCCAGCCTTGGCCTCCTCCTTTGACTCAGCCTTGGCCTCCTCCTTTGTCTCCTTTGTTGGCACCTTGCCCGCCTTGTCCGTGCCCTTACTTGTAAATGGAAGCTTCCTCTTTGCCTTGCCCTTGCTCCCTTCTCAGAGACTCCTTGTTTACATCTAAAATGCTTCATAGGGGAATGAAATAACATCTGGTGGAAGTGGCGAGTCAGGGTCATCAGGCGTAATTGCATTATTGAGGATAATGTTTATTGCCTTTACCCGCACACTCCACAGCCAGAACTCGTCTGAGAGAACAGACTACACAACAACATAAAAGTCAATTAGAATAATGCGGGATTTCTCATGAAATGAACATAGAGAAATTATATTACAGTGACACAAGAAACTTACACAGCTGTCAAAATTAGTGTACTTGGAAAGGAGGAACTTCCAGAAATTTGCGACTACGTGCCAGCCAAGAGTGTGAATCCTTTTGCATACGAACGGGTTGGTTGAGAAATTTCCACTCTATATCCTTTTTCAATTCAGGACATAGAGTTTCAATCAATGAAATTGCCCTCTTACATGCCCTACACTCTATATCCTTTTTCAATTCAGGACATAGAGTTTCAATCAATGAAATTGCCCTCTTACATGCCCTACAGTCTATATCCTTTTTCAATTCAGGACATAGAGTTTCAATCAATGAAATTGCCCTCTTACATGCCCTACAGTCAACGATATAAAGAATGACTTACTCTATCAATAATTAGGAAGCAAGAAGGAAATGATATAAAGTATAATGACTTACAATTTAGACTATCCGTGCATTTTGAGAAGGCTATTCATAAAAATTGTTCGACATTTCACCATATTTATTAAACAAGTAGACCAGTGCTCTCTGAAAATAAGAAAGTAAACAAAAAATATAAGAAATCTAACATAGGCAACTAATAACTTAAACTCCATCAATAGATTTAAATCCAGAGAAAATACATACTTCTCTATATATGGAAGCACAACAAAGCAGGTACCCGGACTAACTCCTTGGAAATAAGGAGTAAGGTCCTCGCGTCAGACCTCGACGGGTCAATCAGGATAGTTGATACCAACAAAGGATCACAAATATATACTTGCTTTGTCTGGTCTGGGAAAAGCTCTTTCAACAATACCCTACAGATTGAAGTAAAAACATTAGAAAAGGGAAAAAGAAATCAAAATAAGGAAGCATTAAAAAAAGGCGAAGAGTATACACCTTAAACAAGTAAGCACAATACTGTCATTGATCTCTCTATTCTTTTCAACGAGCATATAAACATCCGTTGGAGCGATATGGAGGTAATCCTCCTGCTCGGCGTTGTACAAGAGACATTGCATATAATCTGACCAGGCACCTGAAAAGATGCACGGGGGAAGAGAGCTTGAGCTCTTGCAAGCACACACACACACTCACAAAACCCTAATAGAGAACACACAAGGTGAGAGGCTGAAAATCTTCTTCTTCTCTACTCAACACTCAACACACCATATACAAGATAAGAGTACACATAATATGAAAGGTACTCAACCAATACATACACGGGTTCTCTATAGTGTGAACCCGACTAAATGAGCTGGCGCTATAACTATGCCAGTCTCTAGAATGGCTGTCACACAGCCTGTCATCCCACTGGCCGCATATCTCCCATGATCTCACCAACCATGCCAGTGGTGTAAGTGTGGAGCCTATCCCCCAGGCGGGTCATCAGTGTCCACCGCCTCACTAGATGAGCTCGATATCTCAACACTCCCCCTCGAGCTCAACTCCATCTCATGTACACCAAGCGAAGCCCTGAATCTGCGGAGCTTCTCTGTACCCAATGCTTTGGTGAAGATGTCAGCTACCTGATCCTCTGTGCTGACATAAACAAGGTCAAGGTCTTCTGCCAAGACCTTCTCTCTGACGAAGTGGTAGTGGACCTCTATGTGCTTCGTACGAGCATGAAAGACTGGGTTTCTGGCCAACTGTATACTGCTAATGTTGTCACAGAAAATGACAACTTGTCTATCCACTGATAGACCCAAATCTGCAAGTAGCTTTCTCAACCAAGCTACCTCACATACTGCCATAGCAGCTCCTCTGTACTCGGCCTCTGTACTGGATAGAGCAACCGTAGGCTGCTTCTTGCTGCTCCAAGTCACAGCAGCACTCCCCAAAGAAAACATAAAACCACTAGTAGATCTTCTATCTGAGATACTACCAGCCCAATCAGCATCTGTGTATCCATGTACATATATCTCTGTCCCAGTCTCATAGAATAGTCCACAATGCAAAGTAGACCTCACATACCTCAGTATGCGTCTCATTGCATCCAAGTGCGGTTTCCGTGGAACCTGCATAAACTGACTCACCAACCCAACAGCATAGCTCAAATCTGGTCTGGTGATCGTCATGTATATCAAACTTCCTACTATGCGTCTGTACATAGTAGGATCCTCCAAGATCTCTCTTGAATCTGCACTCAACTTGCCATTCTGATCCAATGGCACAGAAATAGGCTTACAGCCTGTCATACCATACTTGGACAACATGTCCAAGCCATACTGTCTCTGCAGTAATCCAATACCATGTGGTGACCTAATCACCTCAATGCCCAAGAAATATCTGAGCTCCCCCAGATCCTTCATCTCAAACTTCTGTCTTAGCAAGATCTTTATATCAAAGATGTCTGCATCATGGTCCCCCGTAATGATCAAGTCATCTACATAGATGACAACAAGCACAACTCCTCTATCACCATGTCTCACATACAGCGAGAAATCTGCATTGGCTACATGAAAGCCAATAGTGACAAGATATTCAGAAATCTTGTCAGACCATGCTCTTGGTGCTTGTTTTAAGCCATACAAGGCTTTCTTCAACCTGCAAACATGCTCGGGGTGACCCACATCCTCATATCCAGGTGGCTGCAACATATACACCTCTTCTTGCAAATCCCCATGCAAGAATGCATTCTTTACATCCATCTGATGTA
This sequence comes from Cibotium barometz, assembly GCF_041138505.1. NCBI lineage: Eukaryota > Viridiplantae > Streptophyta > Polypodiopsida > Cyatheales > Cibotiaceae > Cibotium > Cibotium barometz. The sequence continues at coordinate 55,065,309 of NC_141074.1, forward strand.
AAGACCATTGCTTTGACGCAGCCACTGCTATCACAACTCTCACCGTTGCCATCTTGGCAACTGGGCTGAAAGTTTCCTCATAATCAATCCCATATGTCTGTGCATATCCTTTGGCTACCAATCTAGCCTTGTACCTGTTTATGCTTCCATCACTGTTATGTTTAACTTTGTACACCCACTTGCATCCAATGGCTTTCTTGTCTTCAGGCAATTGCACTAAATCCCAAGTTTCATTTCCATTCTTCTTCAAAAATTCAGAGAACTCATTGGAGAAGTACTCTCCCCCTCCATCTGACCTTAGGCACTTTACATATTTCCCTGTTTGCTTTTCAACCAAAACTCTGAAATTCTGAAAGTGAGTGAACACCTCACTCTTCTCTTTCATGAAATATACCCACACTTTCCTTGTGTGGTCATCAATGAAAGTCACATAATACCTGCAGCCTCCCATAGATATGGTCTTCGTAGGACCCCATACATCTGAATGCACAACATCTAGTGCATTTCTGCTCACATATCTATTACGTGGAAACACATGCTTTGTTTGCTTCCCAAATTGGCATGCTTCACATATTTTCTGCATACCTTCCACTTTAAATTTTGGCAGCCCTGTCACAATTCCTTTTGTCTGCATAGACTTCAATCTCTGCACATTTACATGTCCAATCCTTTTATGCCAAATGTCTGTGTCTGCAACAATTCCTGAACCATTTGCAAACATCGCAGCACTCATTTCAGGCATGTCTACATTTAATGTAAACATTCTACCCACTCTGTTGCCTTTTGCAACCAACCTGCACTTGTCTTTAAAATCTTCAACATAACACCCATCAGGGTTAAACCAAACCTGCAAACCCTGCTCAATCATCTGGCCAACTAAAACCAGATTCTTTGTTATGTTCGGTACATGAAGTACATCTGCAAGGTACTTCACTTTGCCATCCTGCATAGACAATGCACATCTCCAACGTGGGCAATTGGATGAGCAGTGTCATCCCCTGTTTCCACAAAACCTGGTCTTTCTGGGTTTTTCATCTCCTTGAACCACTCCCCATGACTCGTCATGTGGTTCGAAGCGCCTGAATCCACATACCATACATTATCTTTTTGTGCTGCATCAACATTTTCAGACATGGCATTCACGACATGCTGCATAACAAACAACCTCTCATTATCCTCATTATTTCTGCTTGAGGATGCATAGTTGTTTTGCTGTACTTTCCCATTTTGCATGTCAGCCTGCTTCTTATAACATTCTGCCTGCACATGTCCAGGCTTACCACAGTGATAGCATTCACGTGCAACATTATATTGCCTTTGCCAATTTCCTCGGCCTCTTTGACTCCCCCTGTCTCTGAATTTGCCTCTTCCACCTGCGTGTTGTTGTTGTTGTTGATTCTGGGACTGTTGTTGTTGCTGCTGCTGTTGACCATAATTCTGATTACCTGTTCGGCCACCTCCTTGACCGCATCCACGGCCTCCTCTACCTCGTCCTCTTCCTGAACTCGTGTAGAAGGCCTGTTGCTCTGAACTGTTTTTGCTTTGTGAGGACTGTTGGTCTTCACCCAAGCTCTTCTCTTCGATAATCAGCATAGACACCAAATCTGTAAAGTTGGGAATGTTTTTCCGAGTCTGAATGGACGTCTTAAACGCCTTGTATTGTGGCCCGAGACCACGTAGACAGACCTCCACCTTATCATCATCATCTACTGACACACCAATAGATGCAAGGGATTCCACAATACCCTTTATCTTCAGCGCATAGTCATTCACAGACATGCTCTTTTTCTCCACAGTATGAAGTTCATTCTTCAACTGTATCTTACGTGCCTTGGTATTTGTTTCATAGAGCTTTACCAAGGTGTCCCACGCCTCCTTGGGGGACTTGGCATCCTGAATGTGCCCAATCATGGTGTCCTGTATACTAATTAGCCAATACATAACCTTCCTGGCTCCTTGGTTCCAGTCTTTAAACTCTTTCACATAGCAGTCGGATTTATATCCGGTATCTCCGGTGCCTCTTCATGCTCACCTTCTATGTAGTCCCAATAGCCTTTTCCCATCAGGAAATTCGTCAACCTGAACCTCCAAGCATGGAAGTTATTCTTATCCAGCTTCTCAGCCACAATCTGTGTTATGCCATCATTAGACATCTTCCCAAACACACAATTTTACCAGAACCTGCACTCTGGTTTTTCTGCACAACCTGCAGTATTTTCTGCACAGCGGTACTGCAGTACTCTCAAATGTCACAACCAGTGACTTCAATGTGCATACATACAATGTCACAACCAGTGACTTCAATGTGCATACATACACCCAATGGCAACTGTAGACCTCTTTGCAGCACCCACAGTGTCTGCACAGTCAATCTGTCTTCCTGCAGTTCTTAAAACAGAGTTCTGTAGAGAATCTATGACTTACCCGCAGTGCTCGAAATCGCCTGCTTTTTGAAAAACGGAGGTCCAGACGCGCCCGAAACGCGTTTTCGGCCCGAAAATTGTAGTTCGATAGGACTGTATAGTTGCCCTATAGCTTTACTCCCGCGAAGAAAGCTCCTCAATCAGAGACCGTTTGCCGGTGCTTCCCGTAGAGCTCCCGACAAGGGTGTAGTCACCAACACAATAGGGAAGAGTAGTTGAAGCTCTTACCCTCGTACCGCTTCCTGTGGTTCTCTTGCTTGTAGCTCAGCCCTTAGCACGAACTAGGCTCTGATACCATGAAAAGATGCAGGGGGGAAGAGAGCTTGAGCTCTTGCAAGCACACACACTCACAAAACCCTAATAGAGAACACACAAGGTGAGAGGCTGAAAATCTTCTTCTTCTCTACTCAACACTCAACACACCATATACAAGATAAGAGTACACATAATATGAAAGGTACTCAACCAATACATACACGGGTTCTCTATAGTGTGAACCCGGCTAAATGAGCTGGCGCTATAACTATGCCAGTCTCTAGATGGCTGTCACACAGCCTGTCATCCCACTGGCCGCATATCTCCCATGATCTCACCAACCATGCCAGTGGTGTAAGTGTGGGGCCTATCCCCCAGGCGGGTCATCAGTGTCCACCGCCTCACTAGATGAGCTCGATATCTCAACAGCACCGCCTTAAGTCTGTTGTTATTCTCTCCCTCCAACTTTAGAAGTTTTTCTGCCAAATAATCCTTATTGACATTCTCTTCTAATGTCTCCTTTCCTTTCAGATCCGCCCCCTTTATTACAAGCCTCTTAAGCCCTTGTGGACCTGTTGTTGTCACCTCTTCAATAACCACCTTGTCAGAAGCCCTGTTCCGCTTCAAAGTAGGGGGAATGGAGAGGATTTCTGCTGCCTTCGTATCCCTGAATGGTAGAGGTCACATGAATTTATCATACCTATACCTAACTCTGCTTACTAATGACATGTCCTTGTCCATTAGTGTGACCCTCCTGGCATGGGCATCACAAATGTTACTATCATTTAATAAGTCTATAAGGAAGTCCTCGCATGACTCTTGAAGACATGCGACTGCGCTACTCTGCCATTTAAAGTAACCTTTCCACTTTATTCTGTCGCTTATGGATCCGACAATCCTCAAGAAAGGAGCTTTGGGGATGAGGAGATTGATAGCCGCCTGCGCCTTCCTTATCTCCGCAAACATTTTTCTTTGCCTCTATAAAGTGAGCCTGGCCTTTGAAATGTTCCTGCTGGTGCTGGGTTTGACATCAGGAAGCAGACACAATGGAAGACGGTAGATTGCTTGGATCCCAAAGAGAAGCTTGAAAGAGAGACCTACTGCAAAGAGAGAAGGGGCTTGGGAGGGAGAGAGAGAGAGAGAGAGAGAGAGAGAGAGAGAGAGAGAGAGAGAGAGAGTCTTTTAGTTGTTGAGTCGGACAGAGAGATGTGATCGTAATCAATGAAGAAAATGGTTTTTAGGTGGGTTTGCTATAAAATATAAAATTTAAATTGCTAGCCTATCTAAAAATTTAAATTTAAATTAAACTTTTAAATAAAAAAATAAAAGTTTTCCTTGTCTTTTAATGACTTGATTTAGAATTTGTGAAAACTTCAAAAAAGCAATGAAAGTGTATTAAACAAGATTGTCTTTTAATGACTATTGATATGAAATTTAGAGGGAACTTGAGAAACACAATGAAAGTGCATTAAATGTGATTGAAAGTTATTTTGAGATAATTATTTTAGAATTGATTTAGAATTTGTGGGAACTTCAAAAAAGCAATGAAAGTGTATTAAACAAGATTGTCTTTTAATGACTGTTGATATGAAATTTAGAGGGAACTTGAGAAACACAATGAAAGTGCATTAAATGTGATTGAAAGTTATTTTGAGATAATTATTTTGAATTGTAATAAAAAATATTTTTGGAGCCCTTGTATGGACGAGATTGATGATGTTTCGAGAGTTTTAGTGGCTAGAAAGAGAATCCTAGAGTGAAAATCTTAGAGAGGGAAAATTAGAGAGATCCCTACTTTTAGGGCCAAAAGTAGGCGTCATTATGAGGTTTGTCTCCTTAAGCCTCAATAAAATTAGTCTTAATTCCTTAAAATTAAGGATCCTTACATGGCCCTTTTTATGCTCAAATGCCCCCTAATGTCTAATGGTTTGATTTCTACCATGTTCACTGCCATGTTCACTGCCGGTGTTGTTGCGTCCAACTGAACCTCCGATTCCTCCCTGAATCTCCTGCTAGTGTTTTAGGAATAGTTGACATTCCGTTTTTCTATGTTCTGGTTTTTGGCACCAGTAGCATTGAAATACATTTTGTTGCTGACCACCACTACTTCCTCTACCAAATCCCTGGACATAATAAGGCCTTTGTGGTGTTAGCACTGCAGCCATTGGGTTTGCTACATCTAGTGCATTTACTGCTGCTGCTGTCCTACTTCTCCCAATATATTTGAAATTCTTTGTCAAATGTGTGAAGGTATAATAGATGGCACATGTTGGCTTCATCTTGCAATCCTCCTTCAAATGCCCCTCATTCTTGCAAAGTGGACAGAACACACTAGGCCTGTAGTCAGACATGCCAAAGTTCTTCCCTGAGCCTGTAGCAAACTTTTCAGCAACCCTCTTGGGGCAAGGACATCCACCTCATCCTTCTTGCCCTTCCGTTTGCCCATCTTGTTGCGCTTGGTTTCCTCCTCTGCTTCCGACTCGCTGTTTAAGTCCTTTGTGTCCGAGTCGCTGTCTAAGTCCTCTGTGTCCGAGTCGCTGTCTAAGTCCTCTGTGTCCGAGTCGCTGTCTGAGTCGCTGTTTAAGTCCTCTGTGTCCGAGTCGTTGTCTGAGTCACTATGTGATGAGTCATCCTTCTTGTTCTTCTTCTTCCTGGACTTCTTTTCCAAGCCCATGTTCCTTTTTGCCCTCTTGTTTGCTTCAACCAATCCATCGAACCCTTGCAGTGTAATATCTGTTGTTACAACCGTCGACTTGAGCTTCTTCTTTAAGCCATGCAAAAACCAATCGGCCAGAACTGCTTTAGATGGTATGTCTACTTGAGATAGAATCCACTAACCAATGCCATTGTTAGCATGGTGGTGGTCTTCAACATGGTACCATGTAAAACATGGGAACATTCCCTATCCACATGTGGAAGGGGGGAATGGATGAGGATGTATCTTGGAGTACATGCATCTTAGGTGGCAAGCCCACTTGGCATGCAAGTTGACATGTGGTGCATTCAATGCACATTGGAACTTACCTTTGTATTAGGCCTATAAAGAGACACAACGGCTAATGGAATTTTATCTTTTGATGTTTATTCCATGTTTGGATAAATGGTAACATTTTATCAGATTTGCGGGAGCTCTTTTAGCCTCCATTAATCCCCCTTTCACTAATCCACCATCATTAGTACTTAATCCCTATCATTAGTTAGGTCAAATCTCTCACCTACCACCTCCTAGAAAATAGGATTTGAGATCGGTGTTGAGTGGAGGAGGAAAATCCGACAATCCAAGCGTTCATTTGCTGAGAAAAGTGGTTCAAACTCGTCCTAACAACAATAAGGGGCACCTTCCCAGCACAATAATTGAACCATACCCTATTCAAGCGACATGTGTCAATCGAAAGGCCCAAATTGAAGAACCATAAACCTTAGTACCTTGTTTGTACAATTCAATCACAAGATGCAAGGCACCATTCACAAAATTGATGCCATAGGTGAAGTCGCCTATCAATCCATCTTCTTCCAACCAGAAAGGTGCTGTATACTGAGAACTACAACTCATTTTCTCTGAGCTACTATGAACTGCCTCCATAACCACAAGCCACTCAAAGCTTGTTAAGTGGCTAATATCTCTAAAAAGTGTCATTCGACACTAATTATTTGGTTGAACATTGGTTTCCTCTGAGATTTGTAGGTCTTTCATGAGTATAGGCCTCATCACCTCAAGAGTCAAATCTCAACGCTCCTTAATGATTGGCTCCTATCTCAAGCTTAAGGAGCTCATGTGAAGAAGGAGGTTCCTATGGTTGTGTCGGTGCAAATAAGAATCAAAGCACCTCAAATATGAATCCATTTCTTGGATTCTTGGGGATTCTCTTCGTGTTGTTAAGCACCACAAGCCGTGCTTATGCAATGCATTCACTACATGGCATTATGCTACTCATCATAAACTTATGGAATCATGTCATGTACTTTAGCAACCTTGCAAGCCAACTTGCATTAGGCCCTATTGAGGGACATTTACTATTTGTCATGGACAACCAATGTTATTCGAGTACCAAGGCAATGGATTTCTCCACTATGTCATGAACCGGTGAGGGCATCATCAAGAAGGATGCACCTAAGCTCTACAAAAATTGAGTTCAATCATGGGAATACCATCAACAAGGAGCTACTCAACATGGTGGATTATGGAAGAATGGAAGAACTATGGAGATCAATAGAATGCAAAAAAAAAAGCAAAGACGACCATGGAAATTTATGGTGTGTATGGAATGGTGGTTTAGTATGTAATGGTTTAGTATGGAATGGTGTGTGGACATAGGGAGGGTGTTCCTTTCTTTCATTCCCATGCACCTACCATGTGCATGTTGCAAGTGAGAGGACCCGAAGCCTCACATATCGCTCCATAGGTCTATGTAATGGATGGATTTTGTTATGGATACACCTTTATTTCCCAAGGTCTATGTTTTGACCAAGGAAGGGTGTTAGCATTGGGAGGCATTTTTAACAACCTTAATCGTAAGCATGTTGTATGCATTATAGATGTAGGGGAAGTTTGTTTAGTGTCCATTGCATATTCAAAACAGTTTCTCAGTTGGTGTCACCATCTAGTAGTTAGACTAGGAGTTAGTTTTTAGGCTATATATAGCCTATAGTTACTTTTTTCGCTATACACGCAAGAAACTCATGTTTTTCTTATTTTTAGAGGTCAACTAAGAACAGGAAGCATGCTTTTATCTTGTATAAGTTGAAGGGCTAATCCAGTTTGGGGGTAATCAAAGACGGAGATTAATAGAAGGTTTTCTTTTGTGAACTTTTCACTATGCACATCATCATCTCGTGAGAGAGTAGAAGTTGTTATGTGTGTAAGTCTTGAGTGTGAGACATAGAAGAGAGAACTGGCCTGATCATGACATTAACTCACCATGCAAGTAGAAGAAACGCCATACTATTAAATTGGATGCTCAGTTGTTGCAAATGAGAATCAAAGCACCTCACAACTGAATCCATTTCTGAGATTCTTGGGGATTCTCTTCGTATTGTTAAGCACAACAAGCAGTGCTTATGCTATCCATTCACTACATGGCACTATGATGCTCATGACCTTATGGAATCATGTCATGTACTTTACCAACCTTGCAAACCAACTTGCATTAGGCCCTATTAAGGGACATTTATCATTTGATATGGAAAACCAATGTCCTTCAAGTACCAAGACAAGGGATTTCTCCACTATGTCACCAACCATGGAGGGCTTCATCAAGAAGGAGGCACCTGAGCTCTTCAAATTGAGTTCAATTGACATGGGAATACCATCAACAAGGAACTACTTAATATGGTGGATTATGGAAGAATGGAAGAACTACGGATATCAACACAATGTAAAAAAAAGAGAGCAAAGAAGACCATGGAAATTTATGGTGCTATGGAACACATCAAGAAGATCAACTTCATGGAAATGGCCTTTGCCTGCTGAGGCAATAGGGAATTATAAGATCTCCTCTGTATGTAACACCCTAATGGTTATGTATCCCCTCATAGTTGGGATATAAAAGAGTGTTGCTCCCTATTGGCCCCCTCTACTCCTATGGCATGTATGTAATGGTTTAGTATGGAATGGTGTGTGGACATAGGGAATGGTGTGTATGGAATGGTGGTTTAGTATGTAATGGTTTAGTATGGAATGGTGTGTGGACATAGGGAGGGTGTTCCTTTCTTTCATTCCCATGCACCTACCGTGTGCATGTTGCAAGTGAGAGGACCCTAAGCCTCACATATCGCTCCATAGGTCTATGTAATGGATGGATTTTGTTATGGATACACCTTTATTTCCCAAGGTCTATGTTTTGACCAAGGAAGGGTGTTAGCATTGGGAAGCATTTTTAACAACCTTAATCGTAAGCATGTTGTATGCATTATAGATGTAGGGGAAGTTTGTCTAGTGTCCATTGCATATTCAAAACAGTTTCTCAGTTGGTGTCACCATCTAGTAGTTAGACTAGGAGTTAGTTTTTAGGCTATATATAGCTTATAGTTACTTTTTTCGCTATATACGCAAGAAACTCATGTTTTTCTTATTTTTAGAGGTCAACTAAGAATAGGAAGCATGCTTTTATCTTGTATAAGTTGAAGGGCTAATCTTGTTTGGGGGTAATCAAAGACGAAGATTAATAGAAGGTTTTCTTTGGTGAACTTTTCACTATGCACATCATCATCTCGTGAGAGAGTAGAAGTTATGTGTGTAAGTCTTGATGAGTGTGAGATAGAGAAGAGAGAACTAGCCTGATCATGACATTAACTCACCATGCAAGCACAAGAAACGCCATACTATTAAATTGGATGCTCAGTTGTGTTGCTGTCATATGACGTTGTAGTAATAAGGGAAACTAGAATGGCTTGGGTAGTGTTGGGGATTCTGAGCACGAGACACAGAGAAGATTGGTTGATTGTAGATGAAGCAAATAGCATGAGCATCGAAGCAAAGCAAAAAGTGACCTAAGCAATGATGATAGCTTGAAAGTGTCATGAGAAAAGATGAAGATTGAAGGAGTGAGCATCAAGTAAGTAGTGGAAAAGCAGTAGGAGGCATGTATGAAAGAAAGCTTGAAAGCGCCATACATGTGCAAGCAGGAGCTACAAGAGAAATCGAAGAAGTGTTGATAGTTTGATAAGGATTGTTGATCTGCCGCATGCTAGTAGTTGTAGAGAGAAGTGGAGACTTTCTCTTATCGTGAAGGTGACGTAGCAATAACAAGGAGGTCGATATAACAAATCCATGAAAGTATGAAACACCTAATTATGGTGTTATTGGTGGCAAAGGGTATCAAGGTAACTATTGGTCACGGAAATAGGGGAGGCGTGGTGATGCCCTAGTGTAGTAATTAAAAAAAATAAACATGATAATGATTATGTTATATTGAAGTTGTTTCTTATGTCTATGAGCGATATTATATTTGTACTTCTCTCACCACACACTTTCTTGTGCACCATTGATAAGTTGTTGATGTTTTTTTAAGTATGGTGATGCCGGTGTTATGATGGTGTTGTGCTTGGTTGTATGGGATGTTCACAAATAGTGCTAAATGCTTCAGTAGTGTATTGGTGGTAGGGTGGCTGTAATTCCATATCTAAAGGTTACAGGTGCAAGTGCTCTCCAATTAGTGTGGTATTGTTTTATGATATTGTTGGTGCTCATTGGGTGTTGATGTTAGATTGGGTGGGTGTATACCCGTATTCCCAAGGTGTTCAGAGACTGTGCAAGGGAGATAGGCTTTTGTTTTGTTCATTGGATGGTGGTGCTTGGGATGTTTTTAGTCTTACTAGAGTGCTAGGTGGGCTATCAACTATAGAGGTTTCCTGGTCCAGTTTGCCTAACATCTCTTTGAAGCCCCCGCTGAGGTACCCACTTCAAGTACCAAAGTACCTTTGGTGTTTGAGTTCAGTGGTTTGGAACAAGATGGCTCAAGATTTTCTAGAGTTTCATGGTTTTCCAGAAGAGGATGCTGTCAAATTTATGGAGAGGTTGGAGATTACTTGTCTTATCAAGGACAAACAAGATCTAGCAGTTATGTTGAGGATTCTTTGCTTTTGTTTGTAAGGAGAAGACATGACATGGTTAAGGGGTTATGAAGCCACTTAACAAGTTGCTCAACATCCTATTTCTTTAGAGTATATAATGCCACCAAGATTGCTTTCTTGAATCATTTCAGGAGAGTAGAAGACCCAGACAAAGTGTGGCATGAGATCTTGGGCCTCACTCAGAAAGAAAACCAAATTGTGGATGCCTTTTTGCAAGGGTTTAACCAGCTTTGGGATAGATGGTGTGCATCTCTAGCAGCTAAAGTCCCCCCCCAGCTATGCTTAAGAAGGATAGGTTTGTTGCTAGCTTAAAAGGGAATCTGAGGTTGAAGGTAGAATTGAAGAGGCCTCAAACTTTTGATAATATTGTTACAATGGCCAAAGAAAAGGGGTGGAAGATGCAATGACTTAGTGATATTGGTTTGGCGATAGGACATAAGAAGGATGCGTCATCTAAAGAAAAACTTACATTGTTGGCCGCGGCCTTGCCCCAGCTTCAAGTGGATAGGTACCTCAGGGAGGGTTGCTAAGTTGTCTGAGAATGATCAGTTGTTGCAAAAAGACATGCAAGCAATGATGAATATGATGAAGAACATGAGCATTAATATTGTTGGTGGTGGAAGAGGGTGATGAAGAGGTTATGGTAGAGGAATTTATATGGAATCAGGGACTTATCCACCAGAGACTCAAGCTGAATGAAATGTTGGATGAGGTAGAGGTATGTATGGTGGATAGACTCAAGCTGAATGAAATGTTGGATGAGGTAGAGGTATGTATGTTGGATGAGGTAGAGGTATGTATGGTGGACACGGAATAGAGTCTTATTAGTGCTATAATTGTGATAAATGGGGACATAATCAGCCTTATTGTGATTAGCCTCCAAGGATGGGAGGTGGCATGTTTCCTTTACCCCCAAACTTTCATAGCAAAGCCAATGACTACGTAGTGGAAATCAAGGGTGGAGCAGGTCCTAGTGGTCTTACTCCGAAGGAGAAAGAAAAAGGAGCGGTGAATATTATCTAGATGGAGGAGATTAGAGCTAATGTAATGCAAATTAGTAAAAGGGTAAGGAATTAAGAGATTAGAGCTGATGTAATGCCAGTTAGCAAAAGGGCAAGGAATCAAGAGACTAATGGTGCAGGGTCTAGCAGGAAGAAAGGGAAACAGGTTCAAGGGAATGATGAAACAACTACAATAAAAAAGAAGAAGAGGGGGCCTAAGAAGCATTACCATGCCTCTAATCTTGCACAGGGGGAGGGGCAAAGAGGATTACAATTTGAAGGTCAACATGCTCAACAGGAAGGTAGTTGATGGAATTGTGCCCAAAGCTACAAAGAGAATAGAAGAGGTTGGTGAATCCTAGAGAGAAACAACCGAGAAAGCGATTAGTCAATGTGCTATTAGTGGAAGAGCTTCTTGATATATGTCCTGTTGTGGATGCATGGTATAAGGGTCAAAGAATTGGAGAGGCTCATGTGGATGGTGGTGCTAAGGTTTGTGTTATTACCCAAAAATGTGTGCAGACTTGGCCTTGATGTGAGCGTGTTTAGGATTTAGGATTCAACTAGCTAATCAACTAAAGTTAAATGTTTGAGCATTATTGAGGGGTTGGAAGTTAAGGTGTTTGGTGTGGTAGGTGAAGGTCAATTGCTATGTTATGCTGGTAGGTTTGGGTGCTTTTCCACTTATTCTTGGTAGACCATGGCTGAGAGCAGTGGGTGCTATCCAAGATTGGAGGAAGGAAACCATCACCATTTATGACAAAAAAGGCATAAAGAAGAAGTTTAATATGGCTAGCAGATTACCTATTGTGGCAGAGGATGAAAGTGAAGAGGATAGTGGTTCCAATGAGGATAGTGATACATAATAAGAGGAGGATGATGACATTGAGTCAGATTTTGATGAGGAGACACAGGTATCCTTATTGTTGAAGGAGAAATATGAACCTTTGGAAATGCATGTAATAGACATGATGCAATTTCAAAAGATTCTTCTATGGTCACAAGCCATGCCTCGTGCTAGGTAGAGTCAACAGAAGCTCATGAAGTGCAAGATGGTGGTGATAGAGTGATCGAGGCTCATTGTGAGGCCCTTTTGGATGATGCTTTAAAGGACATGCTTGCTTTAAGTCCTCGCAAATGGAAGTGTTGTGCATGGTTCTTACTTGAACATAAATAATCCAAACACTCTCATGCAGGTTGTGCAGGATGATAGTGATAGTATGGTTGATGTCAAGTTAGATGCTCTACTTAATGATGCCTTGAAGGATTTTGTATGTATGGCAAGTGAGGCCAAGCAAGGACGTGTTTCTTGTGAGTGTTTGGAAGCTGAACTTGATCTTGAGTGTGTTCGATCAGATTTTGATACAAGTATAGATATACAGTCATGTAGGCAAAAAGACAAGGCAGAGGTCACGGAAGAGTTGATTTCCAGTTTGGATGGTATATTGGAGGACTTTGTGCATTTTGAGGCTGATTCTTACAAGATGCGTGAATAAGGTGATCAGTATGTAGTAGAAATGGATAAGCTATATGAACACTTAGTAGTAGTTGATGGGAATGTTATTCTTGATCATAGTTTGATGGGCAGTGGCACGGTGGTGCTACATGACATGTTGCTTTCTCAAATATTAATAGATGAAGATAGCCAGGTTGTCTTGCATGTAATGTAAGATCAAGCAATCATACACTAGGACCTATTTTTAAGCATCCTACTCTCTATTTATTTTGACCCTCGGGAAAAAGTTATGATTGCTGTGTGTTTGGTAGGTAGAAGGTACTATGACGATGCTGATGATGGGGTTTTTTCATCAACGCTTCTCAAGGAAGACATTGGATAAATTTGACTTGGATACATTGTTCATATACATTGTTCATGGATGATGATCATGAATGATCATTAGAGTGGGGGAGGGGAAAACTATGATAGGAATTTTTAGCAACCTTAATTATAAGCATGTTTTATGCATTATGCATGTAGGGGAAGCTTTTCTAGTGTCCATTGCATATCCAAAATAGTTTCTCAGTTGGTGTCAATGTCTAGTAGTTAGGCTAATAGTTAGTTTTTAATCTATACATAGCTTATAGTTACTTTTTTGGCTATGCATGCAAGAAACTCGTGTTTTTCTTATTTTTAGAGGTCAACTAAGAAAAGGGAGCATGCTTTTACTTTTATAAAATTGAAGGGCTAAGCCTACTATAGGGTAATCAAAGATGGAGATTAATAGAAGGTTGTCTTTTGTGAGCTTTTCTCTAGGCATATCATCATCTCGTGAGAGAGTTGTTGTTAGGTGTGTAAGGCTTGAGTGTGAGACAAAGAAGAGAGAATCGGCTTAATTGTGACGTTAACTCACCATGCAAGCATAATAAATGCCATACTATTAAATTGGATGCTCAGTAGTCTTGCTGTCGCGCGTGAGGCTGTATAGCAACAACAAGGGAAAGTAGAAGGGCTTGGCTAGCGTTGGGGAGTCGAGAGGCAAAGAAGGTTGGCCAATTGCATATCAAGCAAATAGTGTGAGCATGAAAGCAAATCAAAAAGTGAGCTAAACAACAATGATAGCTTGTAAGAGTCATGAAACAAGACAAATATTGAAGGAGTGAGGATAAAGTAAAAAGTGGAAAAGCAATAGGAGGTGTGTGTGACCAGAAGCTTGAAAGTGCCATGTGTGCAAGCAAGAGCTACAATAGAAATAAAAGAAGTGTTGATAGTCTTATATGGACAATTGATCTACCACATGTTGGTAGTCTTGGAGAGAAGTGGAGCCTTGCTCTTATCCTGAATGTGATGTAGCAATAACAAGGAGGCCTGTATAACAAATCCCTGAAGGTACGAAATGCCTTGTTATGCTGTTATTGTGAAGGGTGTAAGGTTGTGTGATATTCAAGTTGTTTCTTGTGTCTATGAGTGACATTATGTTTTCACTTCTCTCAGCACACACTTTCTTGTGCACCGTTGTTGTTGATGTTTTTTGAAGTATGGTGATGCTAGTGTTATGATGGTGTTGTGTTTGGTTGTTTGGGATGTTCATGGTCACAGTGCTTGATTATTGAGTAGGGTGCTAGTTGGCAAGGTGGCCGTAATTCCATATTTGAAGTTTGCATGTGCAAGTGCTCTCCAATTGGTGTGGTATTGTTTTGTGATATTGTTGGTGCTCGTTGGGTGTTGTTGTTAGATTGGGTGGGTGTATACCCGTATTCCCAAGTTGTTCAGAGATTATGCAAGGGAGATAGGCTTGTGTTTGGTTGGTTGGTGGTGGTGCTTGGGCTATCTTCAGTGTCATTAGAGTGTTAGGTGGGCTATCAACTATACAGGTTGGCTGCTCCAGTTTTCTTAACAGCATGGTGGTGCTCTTCAACATGGTACCATGTAAAATATGGGAACATCCCCTATTCACATGTGGTGCTCTTCAACATGGTACCATGTAAAAGATGGGAACATCCCCTATTCACATGTGGAAGGGGGGAATGGATGATGATGTATCTTGGAGTACATGCATCTTAGGTGGCAAGCCCACTTGGCATTGCAAGTTGATATGTGGTGCATTTATCTCACTACACATGGGAACTTACCTTTGTATGAAGCGTTTAAAGAGGCACTATGGCTAATGGAATTTTGTCTTTTGACATTTATTCATTGGTCTATTATCTCTTGCACATTAGCACACACTCTCTTAATCATAGGTGCTTAATACTAATCTCATAATAATCACTCTTTAATCATGTTTCTATTTCATCCACCATGAGATCCCTAGCAATGATGGTACCCATGTTTGGCTAAATGCTAACATGGTATCAAAACTAGGGGAGCTCTTTCAGCCTCCATTAATCACCCTTTCACTAATTCACCATCATTACTACTTAACCCCTATCATTAGTTAGGTCAAACCTCTCACCTACCACCTCCTAGAAAAAAGGATTTGAGACCAATGCTCAGTGGAGGAGGTGAATCCAATGATACAAGAGCTCATTTGCTGAGAAAAGTGGTTTAAACTCTTCCTCACAGTAAGGCACACTAGCCTTGAACAACAGTTGAACCATAGCCTACTCAAGAGGCATCTATTGATCGAAAAGCCCAAACTAAAGCACCAAAAAGCCTAGTACTCTATTCATATAGCTCAATCACGAGCAACAAGGCACCATTCGCAAAACTAACACCATAGCCAAAGTTTTGTGTCAATCCCCTTCTCCAACTAGAAGGGCACACGATATGATGTCTTCTACCAACAAGCATTAAAACTCATTTTCTCAAAGCTACTATGAGCTACCTCCATAGCCACAAGCCACTCTTGGAAGTAAAGCACGTCTGACCTTGAAACAGAAAATGGAACAGAGCCTTTGACAACACCTTGATGGACTAACTTATGAACTAGCCAGTAGTAATTGCATAAGAAGCACCATCCAGATACCAGCATCATGTATGCTTAGCTAGTTTGGGAAGTTTAGTAGCAGTAGGTGTGGAAGCGTTTGTGTGGGCAGGTCTATATGGATAGGTTGAGTAACTCCTTGTCTGTATAGATGTGCTAAGCACATTGTATCATTGGGCGAAGTAGGGCCATTGTTTTGGCACTGAAGAATGTGCAAGGCTCAACATTAGAAAAAAAGAAGTAGAGAACAAAAAGAGAAGTAGCATCATGACCTCTTTGAGGTTCAACAATAGAGGCTCAGCACATGGAGCTTCAAGGAGCACAAGCTCTTAGCACAATAGGAGGCCAATGTGAAGTGAGGAAAAGATATCTTTACTTAGGGTTTTTGGCACCTTCATTTCACACCATTTATTCCTTGTCCATTTCACACCTTTATTCTTCCATCCTCTTAGGGGTAGTGGCCATCCACTTATTACTCTTCACACCTAAACTGGTGTTCACATACAATTTAGCACAACAAGGAAGACACTCAATTGTGTTTGTTGGTGGTAGTTCACACATAATAGTAAGTAAACCAGATACATTGAGCATGTTGGTGCATTAGGGCTTGTTCAAATGTTGAGACATAGTTTTAGACACATGTGGTTGCTAGCATTTAGCCAAACATGGGTACCATCATTGCTAGGGAGCTCATGGTGGATGAAATAGAAATATCATTAAAGAGCGATTAATGTGAGATTAGTATTAATCATAGGTGATTAATGTGTGCTAATGTGCAAGAGATAATAGCCCAATGAATAAACATCAAAAGCCAAAATTCCATTAGCCATAGTGACTCTTTAAAGGCTTCATACAAAGGTAAGTTCCCATGTGCACTCATACATGCACCACATGTCAACTCGCATGCCAAGGGGGCTCGCCACCTAAGATGCATGTACTCCAAGATACATCCTCATCCATTCCCCCCATCCACATGTGGATAGGGGATGCTCCCATGTTTTACATGGTACCATGTTGAAGACCAACACCAGGCTAACACCCTCCGAGCACCCTCCCTTGGTCAAAACATGGACCTTGGGAAAAAAAAGGTGTAGCCATACCATAATCCATCCATTACATAGAATGACAGTTTATAGTGATATATGGATTCAAATCTGAGGTGCTTTGTTTCTCATTTGAACCGACATAGCCGATGGAAAAGGAGATGTCAGAGATGTCTACACCCACCTTTGCCATCATTGTCCCTCATCAAACATTGTCGTCTGTCACCATAAAACACTACAAGTCTATCCACGACTCGTGGACTCCCGTCACAACCACTCTTAGTCATCTGTTAGAGTGGGCATCGATGTTGCAAGATGTCCATCGTCGGAGTCTAAACAACCATTGTCACCCTTACATTGTAGCTACCATCATGCCTAAGCTACCATCAATGGTAGACAAAGCGTTGCTCTATGTTGGCTCTTTGTCCTATCCAAGACAGAGGGTCTTGTTCAAACGTTCAAATTGTCTTGTTGTTGGCCAAGATCCCTTCGTGCATTGCTCTTCTATGTAGCCTTGCCAACAAGTGCTACTTATATCGCTTGCCAACAAGTGCTACTTATATCGCTTCCAGTAGCATTCTCCAAGACACTTAAAGTCTTGGAGATATCACACTTAAGTGTGACATTAAAGTCTTGAATGATATCAAACACACAAACGGAAGCTCCTAGACACTGCTCCTCTATGCAAGTTCTGCTTGTCAACTGCACCCTCATTGTGTGGTTATGATTCTCTAGAAGATACTTGATTACTACACTTCAGATCAAGAAACTCTCTAGCAGCTTGATGCACTCTAGATTAGCAGGCTTTGAGCCCTATTGAAGCGTCTATTCGGAATTTCTTGATGGCTAGGTTCATCAATTTGCTACTTATGGTGATAAGAGACGCCGATTGAGTACCTTGAACACTCTATAGCAATGGTGACAATCAGAGTTGCTTGCATGCCTTATTTTTTATGCATGCCACTCCCTTTTAGTTGAATGCCTTTCTTTGCTTTATATGTGAATTCCCTTACAGCTTGTGTGTTTTCTTAGGTAGACAAGAAACTTATTTTGTATTCCTTAGCCTTTGTTAGCTTAGGAGACCCTTCCCTTGCACCTTAGCTTGCTGCACACACTTTTGGAAGCCAGTCAATCAATGATTGGTCGTCCTTCTCCAACAGCAGTTGACACAATGATTCCCAACATACCCTCTTGTTTTGATGTGCTTTTCCAATGATTCTTATACAAGATAAGTAGAGGAAAAGAAGGGGGGAAAATAATAACAAGCATAAGAAAATAAACTCACCTTGATTGAGTGAGGGATAGATTTCTAGAGCTTGCTTACTATTGGATAGATGAAAAAAAAGCTAGGAGAGATTGAGAAGGAGGAGAGATAGAGAAGAAGGTAAGAGAGGTGGAGAAGAAGGTAGACTAGATGGAGAGGAAGGTAGGAGAGAGGGAGAGATGGAGAAGAAGGGTTGCACGATAGAGAAGAAGGTAAGAGAGGTGGAGAAGAAGGTAGACTAGATGGAGAGGAAGGTAGGAGAGAGGGAGAGATGGAGAAGAAGGGTTGCACTACTTGTTTCCAAACCAAGAGTAGAGAGGAAGAGGTGGCAACCATGGGAGAATCCTAGGTATTTTCTGAGTCACTGCCAAAACGTTACTTAGCCATAAAAATAGTAGTAATACAAATTCCATGCAAAAATAGAGGGATGCACTTTTCCTAAACACTTGATAAATTTTATTTGTATTTTTGGTATTTTTTCGCTTTCCCAACTACTGGATCTTCATTCAAGGAGGATGCACCAATTGGTAGTACTAAATGAGTGTGAAACTTGTCAGTGTGGATGATGTAGGGGATCAATTGTGTGAGAATGACAAATCACAATGGCCCACATAAAATGATATGGTGAATAGCAACCAATGTTGTTGCATATCTCTTCAATAAGTGTCTTTAAGGGAGAAACGCTGTGGGAAGCATGGGGGTAGGGTGGTCCTAGTGAACCAAGAGCTTTCCTTGATGGTTCACCAACCAAGAGGCGGCTGTAATGTACCCCTAATTCTACCCAATTAATTAAATAAAATAATTCACCATTTCAATTCTCATAAGACAAGGATACACCACAAATGTACCTAGTGAACCAAGAGCTTTCCTGGATGGTTCACCAACCGAGAGGTAGCTGTAATGTACCCCTAATTCTACCCAATTAAATCAAATAATTAACCATTTCAATTCTCATAAGACAAGGATACACCACAAATGTACCTAGTGAACCAAGAGCTTTCCTTGATGGTTCACCAACCGAGAGGCAGCTGTAATGTACCCCTAATTCTACCCAATTAAATCAAATAATTCACCATTTCAATTCTCATAAGACAAGGATACACCACATATTGCAAATCTTGTATTCGAAAATGAACAATAATAAATCCCCAAAAAAAAAATTAATCATCATCTATCTATATCAAAATTCATACATCTTGAGTTACATATCAAATATATAAATAGTAAACAAAATATCTAGAGAGAGAAAGTAAAAATCACTAATCACAACAAAATAAGGTGTTCATCGATGCCCATCCACCCAACCTCCACACTAGACATTGTGATCTCCCTGGGCTCACCTCCATCTCAGTTTCGATCTCTGAGGGTTCTACGCATGCCTCCCGCAGGAAAAAAATCTCGGTCTCTATTTGGCAGATTAGATGTCCCAAATCTCGTTTCTAAGCATCCAAAATCTCTCTCTCTCTCTCTCTCTCTCTCTCTCTCTCTATATATATATATATATATATATATATATATATATGCAAAATTCTTCTATTTTTCTCGTTGTTAGCTCTTTTCTATAATATCTAGAAAATCCAAAAATAAGCAAAATTTTGACTTTTTCCAAAAGTAGCCAAATTTCTTCTAGACTCATAATAACACGTATCTAATCCATTAGCCAAGTTTCTATGTTTTCTCTCTTATTTTTTATAACACCAAAGGTGGTGTTGAGAGTTTTGTGCATGGCTCCCACAAGGCAAAAATCACGATCTTCATCTAGCCGATCAATCTAGATCGGCTGGCAAAAATCTTCTTCTAATAATGTGTCTCTAACTCATCTAAGTTTCTAGGTTTTCTCTTTAAAAAAAAAAACATTGAAAAGTGGTGTTGGATTTGTTCCTCATTTTCTGGCCAAACAGAGGAATCTCACTATGGTATGAACATAAACGTTTTACGTATCAATGAGATCTACATTTCCTCTATTTAGCCCAAAATCTTATTCTCTCATCTACCTACTCAAACATAGCTGCTAAGGTTTCAAAGGAATCCAAATAAGGTCTAGGGCCACTTTCAAAGGCCCGAAAGTACGATTTTCACTATGAGACCTACTTGGGTCAAAATCCATATCTTGAAGGTTGCCCTAAGGTCTATTATCACACCCAATATCTCGCAAATCAAATATTAATCACTAGTTCAAACAATTCAGTTAAAACAACATTTTTAAACCAATTTTTACCTCTTTCAGTGACTCTGAAAATCATCCAAATGAACTCCAAATTTCGCAAGATCACTTTGGATGGTCTTCTTTTTGTAGAAAAAAATAAACATGACACAAACAATCAGAATTATGAAAAATTGTCCAAAAAAGGAATCCTCCATTGCTGGTACCTTACATTCTCCCTTGCTAAACAAAACGTGTTGTCCTCAGTACAAAAAGTGAGAAAAATGTTATCTCACATGATCCTCTTACAACCAAGTGGCATCCTCCATAGGGTATGTTTTCCACTTGATTAGGAGAGAAGCTATCTCATGCTACTTGAGGTTTTTGACTCTACGATCTAAAACCAGTTTAGGATGAATCTCAGAGGTACCCATATCCTCGAGTACTATGCTCTTTTCCACTACATGACTCGGATCAGCCATGTATTCCTTAAGCAAGCTGATGTGAAAGACATTATGTGCCTTCACACCCTCTAGAAGATCTAGTCTATAAACTTGTTTGCCATCCTCTTTAGAACCTTGAACAATCCATCATATACGGGGGCTAACTTCTTGCACTTTCCCTACCTCAAACAACTTTTCTTAGGGTTCACTAGTAAGAACACCATGTCCCCTTCTTTGAACTCCCTTGATTTTGTCTTCTTGTTGGCATAACTCTTCTGTCTACTTTGTGCAACCTTTCAACATTCCTTGATATCTCTCTTTTGCTTTTCCATTTCTTCTAGCATCTGCTTATTTATTTCTACCTTGCCCATCAAGGATCATACCAAATCATTAGACTTAAGCATTCTTGGCCATACAATGCTTTGAAATAGGGATCCCAATTAATGCTTGTGGATTATTATCGTATGCATACTGCACCAACAAGTGTAGATATTCATCCCACTTCTCTAGCATTGTCATGCAATACATTCGCAACATGTCCTCAATGATTTGGTTCACCCTCTTTGTTTGGCCATCTATTTGTGAATGATATGTTGAACTCTTGTCAAGATACCTACCAATGGCATTAAAGAATGGCTTTAAGAAAGCTTGACAAAAGTTCAAAGTAAAGTGAGCATCTCTATTTGATACGATGCTTTTGGGCATACCATGTAGTTTGAATATATTCTTGATGAATATATTTGCTACATCCATGGTAGTATATGTACTCTTGATGGGAAAAAAATGACCCACTTTAGTGAGTTAATCAATGATAAAAAAAATGCTATCATAACTTGCTCTTGTCCTGGGGTAACCTAGTATTGAAATCCATACATATACACTCCCATTGCATCTCTGGTACATCTAGAGGCAACATAGATCTAGGTTTCTTCACATGCACTCTGCTTTTACTTATTGGAACTTCAAGCATTTCACAATATGATCTCTCACATAATCTTTCATGCCAGGCCAAAAGAAACGTTTTCTAGCCTTCATATACATCTTTTGGAATCCAAGGTGACCTACTATTACACTGTCATGCAAATCATGCATTAATCTTTCCTTGACTTCCTTAGAGTCTGGTATGCACAACCTTTTCTCATAGTATAATGCACCATCAATCAACTCATATTTTGTATATTTCGTGATCCCCTCACGAATTCTAGAATTTCTCACTAAACTTTAATAAGTATTCTTGAAAAATTCATCACCAAGGATTTATCACATGTGTTTCACTAAGTTTCCCAAACTGTTATGAATGATTGTAATTGCACTAATTCATGCAACTTCTGGTTTTTTACTGAAAGCATCTCCCTGGCCTATACACGATATCAAAATCATCATCCAATAAAAACTCTATCCATCTATATTGCCTTGCATTCAAATCAACCTGACTAAACAAATGCCCCAAGGCTTCTTGAATAGTTTGCAACCCCAAGAAGGTACTATCTCCACACATGTAAAGCATGTTATAGTTCCTTTCATTAGTTTTTACCTCACATGAATAGTATGCCACAGGATGCCCTTCCTACATTAATACACCGCCGAGAGAAATAATACTTGCATTGTTGTATTAATGCTCTTCGTGCATCAATACACCCCCAAGAGAAATAATACTTGCATTAGTCACACAAACAATGAAAAATGGATTTCCCAGATCAGGAAGTTTAAGCACAAGGGCTACAGTAGTGTATGCTTGAGTATTTGAAAACTATGTTTGCGTTGAGAAGTCCAAACCTTTTCTCAAAAGATATGTCATAGGACTTGCTTTATGAGAGAATTCAAAAATGAAAATTCTGTAAAACCTTGCAAGTCCCAAAAATCCATGAATCTCTCTCACACAAGTAGGAGTAGGTCAATCCATAATGGTTGCAATCTTTCTAGGATCCACATTAATGCCCTCCTTTGATATCAAATGACCAAGATACTCCACCCTATCCTTGAAGAATTCACACTTTGATATTTTTGGATATAGCTTGAGTTTTAAAAGTATTTGAAACACTTTTTGCAAGTGTTGTTCATGTTCTTTCATTCACTTGGAGTACACAAGTATATCATCCAAGAACACTAGAATGAAGTCATCCAATTCCTCTTGGAAAACATGATTCATCACACAATGAAATGTGGTAGGCACATTAGTAAGCCCAAATGGCATAACCACAGACTCAAAGTTCCCAAAACAAGTCCTAAATGCACTCTTATGTATGTCCCTCTCATTGATTCTAATATGATGATAACTAGATTGTAAATCAACTTTGGAGAACACACAACTTTCTGCCAACCGATCAAACAACTCTCACATCTGCGGAAGGCGATAATTATTCTTTATAGTCAGCTTGTTTAAACCCCTCTAATCAACACATAAATGCATGGAGCCATCTTTCTTCTTAACAAACCAGACTAGTGTACCCCATGGTGAAACACTCAGTGTGTTAAACAATTGCTATAATAATTTTTGCAAATGCATTTTCAGCCCTAGACTCTCTTTCTTCTAGAGACATGCGATAGATCTAGAAATAAGTTCTGCACTAGGAATTAATTCTATTTCATGATTTGTAAATCTATGCGATGAAAATTTTGTATGCTCTTCGGGAAACAAACCCCATAATTCTATGTACATACTATCCTCTAATTAGATTCTGTACATAATTCTGAGCCATGTTTTGCAGATTTTGGCTAGGTTGATCATCACTTAGATTTAGTTTCTTAAGTCCCTCTCTTAGTTCACGAGATTCCACCTTATTCTTGCATTCAAAAGGTCTATGTTCCTTTTGTAACAATCTAAAACATAACCTTTCACGACGTGCCTTCTCTTCCGTCTATGGTGTATGCTTGGACTAAGTGGGGGGGCTGCATATGATCTCCGAAGGCCAAACTTAATGTGGGCTGTCATTCTTATTGATGTGGCGTGACGCCCCCGCAGCCCCCCTGGGGCCGTGCCGTGACGCCCCCCGCAGCCCCCCCCGGGGCCGTGCCGTGACGCCCCCCGGGCCGTGCCGTGACGCCCCCCGCAGCCCCCCCGGGGCCGTGCCGTGACGCCCCCGCAGCCTCTCTCTCTCTCTCTCTCTCTCTCTCTCTCTCTCTCTCTCTCTTTATTATGGCCTGTTGTGCAAACTACTGTTAACAAAAAGACCTCTGGCATGAATCATGAGGTTGCACAACAAGTGTCCATGAGTGAAAATAAAGCAAAACGTTTTTCGGAGAAGCCAAAAAATGCCAAGGACTCAACCAAGCCTTGGGAACTCGTGGAAGGATTTATGCAAATGTACAACATTTGACTGCACCAATTCAAGCCTTGTAATTCTACATGAGAAGATTTGGTCATACTTCAATAAGATGGTGAAACTTCTGACCAAAAGCAGGACAACCACAAAGGAGCAACAAAAATTTCAAGACAAGCTTCTAATTTTACGAATTCTATGGTTGATACATGGGGTGAAACCAACATTATGCACTACATGGTAAACGCATTTGCTCGTTCCTACTGGATATTAAGAAATGAGTAAGAATAACTACTGACTCTCTTAAATTTTTTGCAGCACATTCTTTATGCTCATGGTGCATACTTCATGAATGAGTATGGTTCTCTAGACATGTGGAGAACACAAGGAATGGAGAAATCTCACTATCAAGCTAGAGGAGTATATTTTAAAAACACCCGGTATGGAGGAGGGAAGACACATACAAATTACCTTAAGGAGATGTTTAATTGGTTTTACAGATACACTTTTGGGTAAAAATTATCCATGGAAAGGGCACGCATGAGTAATCTAGCAAGGGCAGCACGAAATAATGCCAAGCAGAGAAGATCACTAAAGTGGAAAGGTGGCATAGGACCATCACGTCATGCAGCATGGAGATCTTCATGAAGACGCATAGGAAGAATTTGGAAGTAGAAACAGCACTTTGAAATTGAAAGTATTTGGAATAAAGCTGTAAACATTTAAAACAAGCATGTTGTGTAGCCTGCTTATAATCATCTAGATGTTCACATAAACATGGTTTAGAGAAAGAAGCCATGGCTTACCATGCTTCCAACATTAGAAAGGAGAAAAAAAAGTCCAAGACTTGGACAAGGAACTAACCCTAATTGCACTACTATCATTAGATCTACTTTTTCATGATTCGACAAGCAACAATATTTGGTTGTTTGTATTCTGGCCAAGTCTCTACAAACAAGAGGTCATGTTCATGAATATGACGTTGCTTGAGATATGCATGGATTCATAGATGGGCCATACTAGCATAGGCCAAACATGATGGACAACAAAGGCATCTATGCATGTGTAAATAGGACATAATGACTACAAACTTGCATAGAATGGAGACAAAGGCTTGTGGTTTGATGATGTGGCATCATGTGGATTCACAACCAAATATTGAGTGTGGCATAACTTTGGGGTTGCTTCTATGTCACCTACAAGTAAGGGGTATCCAACATTATGGTCATGGAGTATGGTATCATAACCAAATGTGTAGGGACACCATAGCTTCTTCTGAAGCCATCCCATGTAGGCATGACAATAATGATCTTCTATCTTGGGTGCCCTTGGTTTCTTGTTCATGGTCCCAAAAACTTTTATCATTCCACGCCATTAAATTTCTCTTTTCTTCTAATTGGGAGGATACATGCCCGTCGGACTTGGACACGGCACTAATCCTAATTGTAATGCTATCATTAGATCTGCTTCACATAATTGTGCATGCATCAATATTTGGTTATTTGTATCCTGACCAATTCTCTACAAAAAAGAGGTCATGCACATGAATATGAGGTTTCTTGAGATATACTAGCATGGATGGGACCATACTAGCATGGGCCAAACATGATAGACTACAAAAGCATCTAATTTGGGCATAATGACTAATTACAAACTTGCATAGAATGGAGACATATGCTTTTGGTTTTTAGATGTGGCATAATGTGGATTCCCAGCCAAGTATTGAGTGAGGCATAGCTTTGGGGCTGAATCTCTATCACTTACAACTAGTTAGGTGTATCCAACATGATGGTCATGGAGTATGATATCATAACTAAATGTGCATGCCTACATGGAATGCCTTCACAAGAAAGAAAGCACTTGTATGCATATGTAGAGATGATGTTGATGAATATAATGCATTTTTTGGTGATATGGGGGGTATCTAAGGCATGTTGATCATCATATAGGGAATGTTGATCCAATAGATTTAAGGATGCTTGTAGACTCCCTATGACTCCATGTAGATAGTTGCAAGAATTGATGTAACATTGTTAACCCTAGGTTAATAAGGCACCCTAAGGCCACCCACAAACCTCATCGACATGTCCATGGATGTATGGCCAAAGGTTATGGAGGCTTGTTCCAAGTATGGGAAGGGCTAGGACAAAGCTAGGATAAGTGGAGGACATCCACAAAGAAATGTGGAAACCAAAGGAGGACAACTACACACTATGGGCACCCTAAATGTGGAAACCAAAGGAGGACAACTACACACTATGGGCACCCTAAATGGATAAATGTCCGCCCACATGTCATTATGTGTGTCCAAGCAGAAATTTCCCAAACATGTATACACATTGTAATTTTTTCTCTAACTGAGCTTCATGATCTCATGAGGATGGTCAAGCCCAAATGAGAGCCGTCATCCAAGAAAAACATGATTAGGATATATTTACATTGCATTAGGCTGGCCAATAAGTAGGCACCCAACTTATTATTAAGTGTGGATGCCGATGGACAATAAGTGATGCATATAAGTGAATTTCTATAATGAGAAAGGGAGATCCCTTGAGCTTCATGATCTACTCATGAGGATGGTCGAGCCCAAATGAGAGCCGGCATCCAAGTGTGTCTTCTCTTGATTCTAGTGGTGATTTTCTCATTCTTTCTAGTGAAGGGTGGACAACTTAAGCAGCCAACTTAGCCAAAAAAACGTCCTTGATATATATGATTGAATGATGCAAGCACCTACCTACCTCATGCACCACAAAATATAGGAAACAACATGTTGTGCAAGTAAAGGATTTTGCAAGTCAATGGCTTCCGATGTTGAGGCACTAAGCTACATGTGTGCGATGCATCATTGAGTGAAGAGTGCGTGAGTGCAATGCACCATGCATGAATGTAGAAGTAGTTGCAACATATATCATTAAATAAGCCTCCCTCCACCATAGAAAAAGTAATTTGTTCGACTTTTATGCTTGCCTCTCCAGCACAAGTGATGCAACTTTGGACATTTTATGCATGCCCCTCTAGCACATGCAACTCTAGGACTGAAAGATGTACAAACTTAAATGAAAAGATATCGTAGACACGCTAGGCTCTCCACCACATTTTAGTTGTTGAGCACTGACTGGACATCCTAATCTAGTCTCTCAGCACTTTTGGGCCTCAAGACAGTTTCTGAACAAGGGAAGGCTTTTGGTGATCATTGCAGCAGAGTTGTCAATGGTCTAAACTAGCATATGTTGATGATAGACTTTTGGTCTGCATATGGGCTTAGCCTCCCTCCAAGCTGGTGTTGAAGTAGGTTTTCAAGTGAAGCTTAGATAGATATTGAGGGGTTCTTGGGTTTCAAAAGTTCGCTGGACCATGAGGAAATCTCATGGGCATTGCCAATGTACCTTCATTGGTTTCACCCTGTACCTTGGATAGATGTTGATCTAGAACCATCATCGTAATGTGGTGCATGTGCATGGGTGGAACAATTAAAGAGTGTCTAATTCATGTACAAGGAACATGTTGTGCAAGAAAAGTAGTTGATTACAGTAATCTAGGCGTTGATGTGCCTTGATGCTTTTTGATATTGAGGCCCCTACCCTATAGATGTGTGCAAGGTGCGTGTGTGAGGAATCTCCTTCTCACCTACTTTCTTTAACACTTTCTGGTTTCTTCAACATTTTATTGAAGGCTCAAAGCTTTTATTGGATCTTTCTTCAACCTGTGCATGCTAAGAAGCATTAGTGTCCTTATGATTTGACACATTGAATGATCACCTTGTTGAGTTTGGGTTTAGGCTCGGTATGGTGGGATGTTCAGTTGTATTGTTCATGTGACCTTGAGGTAGGGATTTGATATGGTTTGGGGAATATTTGGTGCTAGGGTGGTGAGGATTTATTTCATAATTCACTCCTTGCCTAATGATCTCTCATTCTAGTAGTACGGCCAATTGGTTTTGTGCGGTCTCGATGCCAACTACATCTCTGCACTAGATTCATGACACTGCTATGTCAAAGAGACTACATCATGTGCTAGTGCAAAGAAAGGGTCACATGTCTTCTCAACAAATAAAGAAATGAAGTACTCTTAATTCATGTAGTGTTTACAAGCATAGCCAACAAAAGAGTATGTGATTAAAGGTCACTAGCAAAGAGATTTCTTTCGTGAGTAGCCTCGGTTGGAATGTCAATGAGTGGGTTTGTGTGGGTTTCACACAAAGTCATGTGTTGGTCAGATGTTTCATTCAAGTGTCTAGGAGTGCCATTTGGGACTGGGGGAGCTTCCTCCACCCTCCTAGTCTTTGGAGTCCAGATTGAAGCGGCTCCCTTGTAGTAATGCTAGGATTCCAAAAGCTTCTTGTGAACCCATATTTGGCTAACATGCAATGGAGGCTTGGGGAAGTTTGTTGTTTATCTAGCTATGGTTGTGAAAACTTGGGCATCCAAACCTTTGTGTTAGGTGGGAATTTTTGGGAGTAAAGAAACTCTTTTGATACCCATCTTTGCGATGCTGACGCCCAAGGTTGCTTCACAGTTGGTTTGGTTCTTTGACTTCCTTTGTTTTTGCAATCTATTTCTTTGGGCTTCACAGTTGTGAGTTTTCGAGGGGAGTTAAGAATGGCCTTTCAAGAGCTTGATGAGGTAGGTTGGGATGTATAGGACATGCTGGGGTTCGTATTTAGCAAGGAGGCTTCATCCAAAAGGTTAACAAGTTCCTCTTTGGGGCAAGAGGAATCATCAAGGTCTCATTACCAATTTTTTTGGTTTACTACATGTGCATCCTAGTCGATGCCACCTCTATAGTGTTCCATCAGGTTAGATCCAATCACAATCTCTTCTCAGAGCATCCTTGGTGGCGTAACTTAGAAGTTAGAGTCCATTAGTTGGTTTTCCACTGAAAATACAATTTTGCAAGTACTTAAACAATCCACTGGTAGGTTTCCCATATGTTCTACTTTTATGTGAGTTGACGACAACATCCGTTCTCCTAATGAATTCTAGGTTTCATACAATATGAGGGTGTGGCTTGCACTACTCTCAGGAGTCCTAACTTCCATTCCAAACTCCTCCCTACAGGCATGTCTAACCACAGCAGGTAGGTTTAACCTTCCAATCCTCTTCATATATTTCCACAAGTTTGTCCATGTTGGTGTGGATGTTATAGATGTCTTCGTGTTGTAGTAGTAAATGTTGGTGTTGGGTGTTCGCATGCCATTGGTAGATGATGTGGAGTTCAAACCCAACCACTTGTCTGTCACTCAACTTATTGGGGAAGGGAATGAAGAGAGGGAGGGTTTAGAGAAAAACCTAATATACCTAACACCCTAATGAAATGGAATTTTATGGAAATAAAAAAATCTCACCAAACTCTCTTTCAACTCCTTATTCACTAATCCACACAACAAGTCAAGATCAAAGAATAATAACAATCACCCTCACACATCCCTTACACACAACTCCACTAGCATGAAAGGCTAGGATTGGAGGGCATGAGGTCTTTCACTCACACACACACACTCTACTACACATGCAACTAAGAAGAGAGGGCAAGGGACTCAAGAGGAGATATAACACAAAGGAACTTACACTTAGCAAAGGAAATAGAAGAAGAGAAACCCTAGCCTATGTACACACTTCCCACCTTGAAGATGGAACTACCATGAGATGACCTCCCTCTATCTCTCACTAGCTCACACAAGAGATGCAAGAATGGATTCTAACTCTAGGGTGGAGGGAATGAGATCTCTCTCACCCATGCCTTCATTATATAGAAAAGTACAATGCCACATGTCAAGCATGGGTGAGATCCATAGATTACAACCAAAGAGGTGTGACTAAGCCTAATCACCCCATAAACCATACAATATGTGTACCAAATTAATAATACAATATGTGAAAATCATGTGCACTAAGACTAAAAAAAATGTTTGCCCCTCTCCCATGGGTAAGATCAAGATGGCATATGTTGCGATTATGGAAAAAGGGATAACCACTCCAAGAAGTGGGCTAGAATTTGTGACGATCCATGAGGATAAGAGTGAGATTTAGGAATCATCAAGCCACCACCACAATAAGGTCAGGAACATCTTTGTACTAGAGCAAAAAGGATAGGATGTGGGCTCTTAACTCCTTGAAGTTTATGCTATGAGACATTATGAATTTGGGGAAGTTGTACAAGTAGTTGGGATCCTTCTTTTGTAGAGCTCAAAACTCATCATGGGACCACCTTTCGACAGGCATGAATGTGGGTTCAATGCATAGTCGAGTGGGATCAAGGGTATATTGATCTAAGTATTAGTCTTTCTCCAACCACTTGGTCATCCAGTCAGGTTGTATCCCATACCATCTTGGCACTTCCTATGTACTTCATTAAAGTCATATCATCCCCATTCAGATGCATCTTTGAAAAATCATTTGTGTCCCAATGCAAATCTCCAACAAGTCGGCCAAGTGCGGGTTGGTGAAGTTGGTGTCCTTGTCTACAGATTTCGAAAAGCCATGCTTCTCTTCTAGGGGCCACATCTATAGTGCCACCTCCCTGGTCACATGAGGAGGAAAGGTGAGCAATATCCTCCTTACATCTTCTTTCAACATGGGTGCCATTCCTATAGAGTCATAAGGGGTAATCTATCTGAGGGCTCTATACAACAAAACCATATTGTGGTCCATGCATCCTTTCATAATGAAATCATACTCCCAAGCATCCAATTGATCAAAGAGGTTATCCTTGGGGTGTAGAATGACTAATTTTCATCTTCTACATGTGTGGCATTGCTTGGTTTATGTTGTGGTTTGGTTCTGGAGAGCTTGGTGTTGCTTCAGGTTCCTTCCAGAGATTGGGCACTTCCTCCTCTTGTGGCACTTCTATTGGATGGTCTCCGTGTCTTTGATCACCCACTTCCTCTTTTATGGGCTCTAAATATGGCTCCTCTAGTTTTGCAAGATCTTGTGCATCCTTTGCCCTTAACTTCTCCATTATGGCTTTTGTTTCTTGGTCACCAGCATCTGTGTTAGGGTGGGATTGAGCGAGGCAGGCTCCCTTTGGTGGACTTCATAAGTGAAGAATGAGGCTTTCTTCTGGTGTCTTTGAGATCTTGAAAGTCTGGGAATGAAATGGTTTACACTATCAACAAGTACAAATGCCACTACTCTATCTATTCTCCCTCTTTAATTTTAGGGTACTGAATATGAACCTCTTCAAAGCTACCTTCCTCCTTACTATTCGTGATACGTTGAAGTAGGAGATTCACCACAATGTTATGCAATTTGAGAATCCCTTTTGGCTGGTATACCTGGGAACCTTTGGCTACCAAAGGGTGTTAAAAAAAACATATTTAACCATACACTTACTAGGAAGCATATTTAGCCCTTTCTTTCTAAACTTACTAGGAAGCATATTTAGCCCTTTCTTTCTAAACTTCTCCATATTTTTAAACCCTAACATGGTTAAGAAGTTGAATCCCTCATAGTTATTCACCCTTTTCTCCATATTTTTAAACCCTAACATGGTTAAGAAGTTGAATCCCTCATAGTTATTCACCCTTTTCTTACTTCAATCCATGGGAAATATTGATTTTCTTCATGTGGCTTACATAAGAAGACTATAAAATTCCTCTAAAAAGTTTACCATAGATTTGGGGTATTTTTTAACTTTTTTCTATATTATCTTCTTTGGGGAAGCCATCCCAAGGATATACCTAAGGTTTAATATGATAAAAATAAATATCCTTGCCTTAAGGGCAACAATAAGGTATATTATACCATTTCTAAATGTATAGTGATCCACATGTGAACCTAAAAACACAAGATTTATTCCTAAGGCTTTGAGAAGTGTTGTTCCACCTTGAAAGAGAAGATGGTGGGCTCCGTCATAGTTTTATCTAGTGATATAGAAAATATAAAAAGAGTCTTAACTCTCAAATTTTTTGAGTTTGGGGTACGTGGAAATGGGTAACACCTTGGTACCTTGGCACTCCAATGGTTTCTCCTCCTTTCCTCCAAGAAAATCTAGAGAGTTTAGGCCTTGTGAAGAGGTTTAGTGAGAAATCCAAGTTTTTCACAAAGGGGCATGGTGAGTGTAACTCTGGGATTTCTTCACTTGAATTTTTCTCATGTGTTCCCCTCTATTTATAGGTGAGGGGGGCTCCTAACTATTCCTAGTTCAAATCTAACCCACCGAAAGGTGACCAGCACATCATTTTGAAACCTGTTTGGTTAACTTTGGTGGAAGTAATGATCAGCCCACCATTTTTTTCTTTTTTTTTAAATCAAAAGGAGGATTAAAATATGGTTTTTCTAGGTGCCTACTAGATGCAAATTTCCCCACTTGCCTAAGTATCAAAATGTGATCATGAGGGTGGGTTTCACCCCCCTAAACCACTGTCTTGTCCCCTTGCTTCTTTCCATCCATGTTTTCCTTGAATATTTAATTAATTTTTTGGATAATATCATCTCTTTCCTAATTTTCTTATAAATAATTTTTTTATCCATTTGACTAGAAAATCACATTTTTTATTTAAAAAAATATTTACAAGGTGGAAATCTTTGAACTAGGGAGGCTTCCCATGGGTGCCCACCGTCCAATCTTATATCCAAATGAAAAGGTATTTCAAAATTCTTCTTTGGCACATTTATTTATAAAACTTAGAAAAATATTTTTCCTTAAAAGGATTTATAAAAAGTTCATCTTCTCTCACTAGAGGGTTATCTGTCTTTAGCTTTATACAAGGGTAAACATGGTTTTTCTACCCTTAGAGGGGGTGGTATTTCAGGAGGGTTGGAGGGAGGTATCTTAATCTCTTATTAGTTCTTCTTACTCTGGAGAGGAGGAACTTTACATCCTCTCCCACTTGAAAATCACGAGATGCCCTCAACTCGCAAACTTGGTTAAGAATTAGTTTTCTAATAGCTTTGTTCTATCAATCTTCTTTCGTTATTTCTAGTTTTAATGTTCAAGTAATAATTTCTAGGAGTCACTTGAGACTCACAATAATTCCTTTAGAATGCTAAATTGTGCCTTGATTCTTAGTTTATCAACTTTAGCCAATTCGCTCTGATACCAGGCTGAAAGATCCCTGCCCCCTCTGTGCAACAAATTATGGGGTGCTAGCAGCGAAAGTGGCACTTCTTACGCAGGGCAGATACTCTCACTCGGGGCCTCACCCATGGATGTCTGGACAAGAGACTAATCCCTCGGTTCTCCCAAAAACCAAACCTGAAAAAACTTCCCTTGCCCAGAAGGCAGAGGTGATTCCTCTGGGAAAATTTATTCTAATGTAGTCAAGATCCTTAATTTAGCCTTTTTTATTCTAACCAAACTCATAGGTCACATGGCTCGATCAAGGGAGGAACTTGCACTTGGATCATAGATATCAACGCTTTTTTTTACCGCTATTGATTCTTTTCCATAGAACAAGGATTATTCGTGATTTACTTGAACTATCATAACTTAACAAACCTCTCACCTTTTCACTGCTTCTCACTCATTTACAACCTCTTGCTAAAGGCTTGTTTCCGCACACACCCATTCACTTGTATATTTCAACACCTCTCCTCAAGTGAATAATCCTAGCACACTTGGACCCTATACCAAGCTTCCCTCTTACTTGGTAGCCCGCGACCAGTGCCTCAAGTCCCTAACTCATAGTCCTTGACACACTCTCTCTCTCTCTCTCCATGTGTCCAAGGGTTACTACAAGTGCCCGTGACCTTGACTAAAGTGCTCACACATACATCTACCACATGGCCTACATCATTGGTGGCTCAGAGGTGGTTTTACTCTGTTGGGGTAGGTTACATTGGGTTGTGGGGTTTCTCTCTCTTTCTCTCTCAGAAAAGATGATCTGACTCCACTTCCTTAGGAGTCTCCACCATAAAGTTTTCCGATGTTCCTTCTTCTCTGGGTTTGTTATAGCAGTCTCTTGGCATGTGTCTTGGCTTCCCACAGTTGTGTGTGGCAAGTGAGGGTCCTTCCTCCTCATTTGCCTCTTCCTCGTCCTCGTCCTCGTCCTCCTTGTCCTCGTCCTCGTGAGAATCCTCCTCGGGTGAAGAATGCTTTTTCCTCTCCAGTTGTTGAGTCCACTCGTTTCTTCTCTTTGATCTTGGTCTCTTGTTCTAGTAGAGCTCCTTCTATCTCATGCAGCTTTAATTCAAGTACATTCTTTAAGTTTGCCACAATGTTTTCATATTCTCCTTTGTCCACACTCTTCAGAAGCACTGCTAGTTCCTCATTATCCTCTACCTTCTTACCAAATGGCTGCCAGTTGTTGCTTAATGCTTTTGTATTTGTTCAAGTGTGTGATTAAAGGTTCACTTTCCTTCATATCAAGTTTGTAGAATTGCATTAGTAGATTTATCTTTGAATTTTTTGCTCGAGTGCCAAATAACTTATTTTCATCCCATGCATCTTTTGCCCATTATATCCTTGTGATGTGGTGAATGATTTCATCATTTAATTTGAGTGCAATGAGTCCTAATGCTTTCTCATTCCTACTCTTCCACTCATTTTCCCCAATCACCTTTGGGCATTCATCTCTTCCCTCAACTAGCCCCCACAGATTTTTCCTCATGAGCAAATACATGGTCTTTGTTTGCCATGTATAAAACTCCTCCCCATTAAATTTAGCTATTTCTTGTGCCGTTCTCATGATGATGTGAAGGGAGTCTTACCTCTTAATCCAATTCAAGATTCAACGGTAGTGTCTACCCTTTTACAACTCAAATCTGGTGTTAAATGATGATTACAACAGATTTATCAACATAATTTCACCAAAAATTACATAAAGCCAAGGATAACAAATCTGTACTAAATGGTTGGAGTATCAAACCATCTCTGAATTGTAATTTGAAGTTATAGGGATTTGTATCAGATACCCAATGGTAAATTTGAGCCCTCAATTGTCCCAAAATATAGTGATTAGTGCTGATTAATCATTGATTAGTAAAATAATCCCCTGTTTTGTGTGTGCAAAAAATACACTGATTTGGAGGGATTAATTGGGGGGTAGTTATTGTGATGAAAAATTCAATTTGAACACATAGACATGTGTAGCACCTTCCCAATGTTGGATTAGATCTGCCAATGCCTAATTAACACCTTGATTAGGTGGATTAATTAAGTAATTTGCCAAGATATTCACTGTTCATGTGCAAAAGGCTGTCCCAACTTGGAGTCTTCAATTGATCCACTTGCACAAATCTAATCTCAAAATGCTTCAATATAGTAGAGGATAAATGTATCTAGATATTTTTTGAGCCCACAAACATCAATATTGAATCTTTAATGAAGAATTAATCAAGTGACTAGTAGAGGTACTTCCTTGAATGTGCACAGTGTTGGATCTCACTGTAGACTTAATGAGGTACTTCCTTGAATGTGCACAGTGTTGGATCTCACTGTAGACTTAATGAAATATAAAACTATCTTCACCACCTTGTAGAGCATTCTTGAAAACCCCTAGGCCTAGCTAGAATTACACAAATTTGACGTGAGCTCACCGTATGAAGATTTTTCCCAAATTCTGCTGGCGCTTGCAAATCGCTTTGCCGTTGCCTTTCTAAGTTGAATTAGCCCGATTCCTTTGATCCGTGTGTAGGCCCTTGAGTCTAGTATGTGCCGCTAAAAGGGCTAGAGCAATGGTTATGTGTGAAGGGAGAGAGAGCTCCTCCACCAGTTGAGAGAGGCTAGTTGAGAAAGAGCTAAAAATTGGATTATCTCATAATTATGATTAGTAGAATTATTATCGAGGTAATTAGGCTTAGAACTAGATAAATCCTCAGCTTGGCTCTGATACCATGTTAATTTTGTAACAATGTGATGAGCTATGGTGGATCAAATGCAAGAATCAACATCATTAGTAAAGTCATTAGATGATGTTTAAGATAAGATTTAGTGAGTAATTAACTGATAGCTTAATGTAGGCATGGATACTCAAAAACCAGCAAATACTCATTAGGCCAATGCCTCAATTTATAGTGTTTACATCCACAAGATGCCAAGCATCTAGTCCCATTGATCTCTCCTTGATTCACTCCACCTCTTTTGCTTGATTCTCTCCACCTCTTCACTTTTCCTAGAATATCTCCACACATCCTAGAACTTCTCATGCTACCCTTTATTCTCTCCTAGTAGATACCTCTCACCTTTTCATTGCTTCTCACTCATTTAAAGACTCTCTTTTATAGCCTCTTGCTAAGGGCTTGTTCTCGCACACACCCATTCACTTGTATATTTCAACACTTATCTTTGATGGTGGTCAATGGATTTTACATCTTTCTTGAATATAGGAGGACGAAACCCTTCTCCCTTGATGGTATCCTAAACCCTTTTTATAAACAAGTTGACTATGCCATGTCTGGCGCTTGTACTTGATAGCCATTGATGGGAGGGTCCTTTTTCCTCCAGACTTGACTAAATGAGAGAATAGTCTCCCTTCAAGGGTCGAAGTCGACAAGTTAGGGCAATCCTTTTGTTGATGATTGTGAAGTTGGTATTTAAAACATCTATTTTCTCAGAGGTACTTAAGGTGTTGATTAGGAGTTACTCGACTGAGAAGAAGTTTTATCCTCTAGTTTGGTCACTCCAGATTCCCAGTTTTGACTTTGCCTTGTTCCCAAATTCTCCCTAATATTCAACATATTGGATCCTGTGTGGGAGGATACGCCTCCTTGGACATGGTGATGTCCTTTGCTTGAGTTTCTATCAGAAAAACCTTAGCAAATCCTTTTGCCATGACCATAGCCTTAGTAATGGAAGAAGGTTTAGCATTCTTGACAAGTTGACAAGTATATCCAAGGGTGGTTTAAGCTTCTGAATGAAATGATTGGTAAGAGTTGTTTCATCCATCGCAGTGGCAAGAGTATACCAGAGAAGTTCACCAAAAGCCTGATGGTATTCTTTGAGGGTTTTCCATTCTTGGGTTAAATCTAGGAACTCACTTATCTTATCTCCTTGAAATCCAGGAGGGCAATACCTCTGACACGAAGGTGTCTTTTAAGTCATTTCGGGATCATTGATCTTGGTCCCAATGGTTAGTTTGACAAGGATTCTTCCAACTAATCTTGGCATTCCCTAAAATCTTCATTCGAACGATGGCATACTTGCCCCTATCGTCTCGCTGAATGTTGATATACAAAAATACTCATCCACGGAGTCTATCCAAGATTCCACTTCTTCTCCTAATTTGATTCCTTCACCCTTAAATGCTCTAGGTTGGGTCTTGGAGAGGGATTCCTTGAGGCCCTTGTCCCAATCATCATGATGATTCATTATTCTTTCTCCTGAAAATATATAAAGAGTTTTATTATAATTGGACTCTCATTTAGGTCTATCTCTAGACACTTGTAGGCTGACTCAATCAACCTTATGTCTAATAAAATAATTCTGGTTTAGAATATTCTTTTCTTAAACTAGTTGGTTATCCATCTTAGAGGTTGACTCATTCGCATTCTAGTTCTAAATTTTTTAGGGATAGTAGTGCTTCTCTTGAGATAGTTTATTGTTCTAAGAATAAGCGAGGTACCCCCTCGCTTAACGATCCCAGTATGACAACTCTTAAGTCAACAACTCCATAAACTTAATATCTTATTGAGTTTTATTAGGATGACTACACCAGTCTCTAAAATAAAATTTCTCAGAATACCTATCATCATAAACTTTGTACATCTAAGCATCTTGGCTTTTGCATAGCAGCGTCATCTTGGAGAGAAACTCCTAGACATCCGAGTGGCCAGCACCTAGGCTTCACATGAATATACCCCCACATCTTCTTGGCTATTTACATCCAAGGCATCCGAGTGATCAACACCCATTCATGATTTGTCCCTGGGGAACTTTCTCCAAGTACACATTATTTTCTTGGATAAATATCCATGAATTACACATGTGCTTACGATCCACAACACTTTTTCACATAGATATATGAATTCAATTCTTTCTAAAAACATTCATTCTTTGTCAGATAGGATTTCTATCTTAGGATTCAAGTCCTACCTTATCCCAACCTTTAAGATATAATGACTATTAATCAATTTTTATGGGTTCTATAAACTTGTTTAGTGCAATTAGTTTTAGCCTATCCATGAATTTCCCCCAATCTCCTCTTTCGAGAACTTGTTGTACTTCTATCTTGCATATGCATCCACAAAATACTAGTACATTTTTTTTTTGGATGACCATCTTAACAGATAAGGATATCCAAACCACTGCTATGGCTAGTAGAGCCTCTTGTGATAGGTAATCATTCACTTTTTAAAAGAAATCCCATATTGGTTTAAAATAACAAGATAGAATCAACTCCCATTGTACAAGCAAGCTCTCCTCAATATTTTCTTAATCTATCTGAGGGTGATAATATCCTTTGAAGATTTATCTATATCTAGAATTCTCTAATAGAATATCTGTTAAATTTCCTTTAGTTCTCAACCTATCTGAACCATATCTCTAGGCTCGAGTTACTACAGGATTTCATTCCTAGTTTCTAAAGAAATTAGGTCATGTTTCTCATAGTCGACTTTTAGGACTCCCTTAATACTAAATGTAATTCTCATGTATCTTAACCTTAGTCTATGTTACCAAGGTATACTTTACTAGGATTTCAAATTTCAACCAATTATTTCTCTAACTTTTTGTTGTATATCTTGCCTTTCTCTGATACCTATTATAAGTCCTAATATGGCTCTGATACAAATTCTAAGAATCCTACCTCCTACCAAAACACCGAAATGGGCAGCAAAAGAACTCTCAGGGGTAGGACGGCTCACTCGAGGCCTCATACGATAATGTCCGGCCGCCTGGCTATCCAGCAACTTTCACTCATAGTTGAACTGGAATAATCCAAATGACAGAAAGGGATATGATTCCTCCAAGGTCATTCCTTTACATGGGCTAATATGGTTTTAAAAGACGATTGATGGCTTCTTCCAAACTCTACTGCTGATGTCTCACCCTTTTCGAGAATATCCCCTTCATACTCCTCACGAGTAAAAGACATATCGGTGGCTTCGCAGTGCTCATACCAGCAATTTTACCCCTCGAGTATGAAGACAATGAAATAGGGGTTCTGTTCTAAATTTCACTAAGGTCCAAAAATAAAACATCTATCTTTACCTAGTTCCCATATACTTGGTTTCAGAAGACTAGGTTCTTCATCATTGAATTATGAGTTCTCGACAACTTCTATTCTTACTTAAGCAACTAGCTAGATCTGATAAGTCAGCCCTACCGCAACCGGCCCATGGGTTATTCTCCAATTGACCACAGAGTTTGATGGATCCATTGTTTGCATTTAGTTTTTGCCCGAGTAGTAGAGAGGAGGGTTTTCTCTCCAAGCCCCGTAGTAGCCGCCGCCAACACTATTTAGGGATAGCAGCATGCATAGAAGACAAGCATTTCTCAATATATTTCATTTATTCAAACA
Organism: Cibotium barometz; assembly: GCF_041138505.1. Lineage (NCBI taxonomy): Eukaryota > Viridiplantae > Streptophyta > Polypodiopsida > Cyatheales > Cibotiaceae > Cibotium > Cibotium barometz. Next base: position 55,104,474 of record NC_141074.1, read on the forward strand.
ATCTTTCCAAAACATAACTTCACATCTAGGCAGTATCCTTTTAACTTCACCATTCTCACATCACCATCTCAATTTTAACACATAACTATTTTTAGGCATCCCCACTACCTGACCCATTAATGAGATCCACCATATTTTATATTTATCACAATCCATAACACTTATTTCTCCCTCGACGTACACCTAGGTATCCTCAGCAATCGCGAGACTGAGCATCACGTGGTCAGAACCCTATGGAACCCTTGTAAGGCGGCATGCTATCATTTCACTCAGGGGCAAGTTCATCGGTTCCTTGCCCACTATACAGGGAGCACACCCTTTTAATGATACCGAGGCCAGTCAAGACCTCAACAAACTTTTTCCATGCGAGACACCACACAGGAGCTCTCCATAGGCTATTGTACAACATTGTGACTTCCATTTCCAAAACATAATCAAATGCCCACTCTGACAACCTTGGTATAAAACAATCCTCTTAATTGAATAATTTCTAACAACACATAAGAATCTAGGGTTCTCTCATCTATTAAGGTACGCTCTATCCCAAGGGTAACCTTTTAGTAAATTCTTGATAGGTAGTCTTTTCTCCTTATCCGAAGATCAATATTTATTCGCTTCTCAAAGTTCGTCCACACACATGGGTCACTCATAGGCTTATATTAAATTTTTTGTTCCATTATCCGAGATCTTAATCTTCAAAGGAACAACTCTTGGAATCTTATTGAGTTCGGACTGTACTAAGGTCAAATTGTATGACTCAAAGACTGTGGAACAAGTCTTGCACTTGGTTCATAGAAGCCAACACTTTTTTCCCCATCTAGTGCAAGGCACAACTATTGACTTGTTCCCATAAAATAAGACTCATTCGGGTTCTAAGATACATTAAAGAGACTTAATATAATCTTGTAATCTTCCTTGATCGATTTAACATCATAAAAACCCATTTCTCCACAATCCTTGACAAAGATAACCAAACGATCATATCTTCCTTTCTAGAAAAGATAACTCGTCCTATCATCACGGTTCTTAATCTCTTTATTTCTATGTTGGGTGGTATCCTTACATTTCATCACCTTAACTCTGCAAGTCACATTACCAATATCCTTCAATAAGGACATCAAGGTCCACTTATTTATCCAACCACGAAGAATTCCTCACATGAACCTATCCTTCAACAAGAAAAAATATTTCATCATTTCCACTTCATAATTTGGATCACAACACTCATTGAAGCTTACTATTCTCAAGGACCCTAGTCAATTAGAGCCTAGTCACTTAGACCACATTTTTGCATCTTATCTCATCTTGGGGTCCTTCCCCAAGCAAGGGTTCCATGTGAACACACTCATTCATCACAAGATGGATTTTTCATTATTTGCTCTTTTTCGAAAGTATTTCTAAAGAGGATTATCCATCCTCATACTATAGTATGAGGATTATCCATACTCATACTATAGTATGAGGATTATCCATCCTCATACTATAGTCATTTAGGAAATGATACCCAATAGCCATCTCTAATCATATCAATGCCATGTAGACTAGAGTATTAGGGCCATGGGACTCATATTATTTTGTAGATGGATTCATGGTGGTTATATAGCCATATAAATCTAAGCATAGTAGGATATGAAGATACCATAATATCCATCAAATACAAATAGACCATATAGAGCTAAGCTCACATGGAAAAAAAGAACCCAACTTTAGATCCCTCCCCCAACTCAAGGAAAGGAAGGAAGGGCAACTTTTCTATCATGCCCTTAATCATGTTTAGGCTTGGGCTAACCCCATTGTTCATCAACCTATTTATAGGGTAATATCTAATGGGAGAACAAGGATTATTTGTTTCCAAGGTTCACTTAACCATACCACTAGTCCATGGTTATTTCACCTTGCCTTTACTCATGGTTCCAAGATTAGATCATTTATGAATATTCTATATTAAAACATTCATATAAAAATATGGAAGAGACTCTACTTTCTCGAAAAAGTGTTTAAGAATATTTCTTTTCCTTGTATTCATATAAAGTTAACTAGTGAATACTCTTCATAAAGAATATCCACAAAATAAGAGAGATACACTTGTTTCTTGTTTAAAAAAAATATCCACAAAATAAGAGAGATACACTTGTTTCTTGTAAAAAAAAAACATCTTTAACCATATATTTAGTCCTTTCTTTTTAAGATTCTCCATATTTTTAAACCCTAACATGGTCAAGAAGTTGAGTCCCTCATAGTTATACTCCCTTTTCTTACTTCATTCCATGGGGAATAGTGATTTTCTCCATGTGGTCTACATAAGAAGACTATAAAATTTCTCTAAAAATTTTGCAATACATTTGGGGTATTTTTACTTTTTTCAATATTATCTTGAACATATCCTTTGGGGAAGCCATCCCAAGGATATTCCTAAGGTTTAATATGATAAAAATAAATATCCTTGCCTTAAGGGCAAAAATAAATATCCTTGCATTAAGGGCAAAAATAAGATATATTATACCATTTCTAAATGTATAGTGATCCACATGTGAACCTAAAAACACAAGATTTATTCCTAAGGCTTTGAGAAGTGTTGTTCCACCTTGAAAGAGAAGATGGTGGGCTCCGTCATAGTTTTATCTAGTGATATAGAAAATATAAAAAGAGTCTTACCTCTCAAATCTTTTGAGTTTGGGGTACTTGGAAATAGGTAACACCTTGGTACCTTGGCACTCCAATGGTTTCTCCTCCTCGTCTCCAAGAAAATCTAGAGAGTTTAGGCCTTGTGAAGAGGTTTATGAAAAATCCAAGTTTTTCACAAAGGGGCATGGTGAGGGTAACTCTGGGATTTCTTCACTTGAATTTTTCTCATGCGTTCCCCTCTATTTATAGGTGAGGGGGGCTCCTAACTAGGAGAACAAATTCTCTAGAAGTTTCCTAGTTCAAATCCAACCCAAAAAGTGACCAGCACATCATTTTGAAACCTGTTTGGTTAACGTTGGTGGAAGTAATGATGATCCCACCAACTTTTTATTTTTTAAAATCAAAATCGGGATTAAAATATGTTTTTTCTAGGCACCTACTAGATGGGACTTTCCCCACCTGCGTGGGTGTCAAAATATTGTGATCATTAGGGTGAGTTTCACCCCCCTAAACCACTGCATTGTCTCTTTTTTCTTGCATCCACCTTTTCCTCGCATATTTAATTAATTAATTTTTGGATAATATCCTCACTTTTTAATTTTCTTATAAATCATTTTTATTTATCCATCTAACTAGGAAAATCACATTTTTGTTTTTTAACAATATTTACAAGGTAGAAATGTTTGAACTAGGGGGGGTTCCCATGGGTACCCACCGTCCAATCTTATATATATATATATATATAAAGTTATTTCAAAATTCTGCTTTGACACATTTAGTTATAAGACTTAGATGTATATTTTTCCTCAAAAAGATTTATAAAAAGTTCATCTTCTCTCACTAGAAGATTATCTCTCTCTAGCTTTATACAAGGCTAAACATGGTTTTTTTGCCCAGTAGGGTTGGAGCCAGGTATCTTACATTCTCTCCCACTTGAAAAATGTGAGATGTCATCATCTCGCAAAGCTAGGAGTTAATCTCTTGTTAGTTCTTCTTACTCTGGAGAGAGGAGGAACCTTACAATGTGATGCTTGCTTGGATGAGGGTTGTTGTTTGCCATTGAATGATTCTTTGGACATGACAGAGATAGACACTTGTGTGGCCACACACACAAATGGTATGCCATGATGATCATATGACAGGGATTACAATAGACAGTGGTGTACATGCACTTGGATATATGGCACATGTGGGGATGAACATATGGTTGAAAAGCAGGATTCTCTTCGTGCAGACGTGTTACATGATGCCTCAAGCTCCAGGGAGGCCTTGGTTACTATCAAAGAAGATGATGACTCTACCATGGCAAGGGAGGAGCTCCCTAGAGAGATGGAGACACCTAGGAGACCAAACTTGGTAGAGTGTTTGAAGGATGTTACCAGTGATTGTGGAGAGGCTAATGGTACTTGCATTCATGTTGATTTGGATGTGATGATGGTGTGATATCTATGCCTTTGTATGATGATTTGGCCATGTCAATTGCCTATTGTGAGAGTTTGCCAGAAAGTGTGTATGACACGACACCAGATGAGGAGTATGCCTTAGAGGATCACATGCATGATATTATGGAATATGCAGATGAATGTATTGGTGAATGTATGGCTGTAGATGCTTTGGCTTATGATAATTTGCCTATTGATTTTGCTTTTGAGTATGTGTTTAGAGATAGAAGAGCTCATGTCTTGACTACTTGGGGGGAATATGCATGTGCCTTGGATCCTATTGTTTGTCGTGGAGGATACTATATATTGCAGTATGTGGAACATATTATTACATCAACAGATTCAAGGTCAGATGATGGAAAGGGAGGTAAGTGGTGTAACATGCTCATGTTAATGCCTTTGATCTTGGAGGTGGGGGCGGGAGCGGGGGGGATCGAGATATCAGCAAAATCCTAGCAGAGACATGAATGCCTCATGCTGGGCTTTTGGGGGGGGCAAGATGATGGGAGGATTTTTGTTCCAGCTTTTTGTGCTTATTTGTGATGAAGTTGCTATACTATAAGCAATGGAGTGTGTGCGAGCATGTGCAACAACCCCAAATTACTCATGCTTTCCTAGTTGTGTCGGCCATTGTGCCAGTTTTGTAGCTCGAGAGATATAAGGGCACATGTATGTAGTGCTTGGTCTGGTCATATGGTCATGCATGTGTGTATACCCGAGATAGCATGAAACCCAAGCTAGGGGCTATTTTTTCCTTGTTAGCCTGTATGGCGAACGCTATCAATAGAATGAGGCTCTATTTTTATTTGTTATGGGAGAAAGCAAGGAGTCTCTGTGTATGTGTTCATGAGGGGGAAAGAGAGAGCGCCACCATGGCTGCAGTTACGAAGGCTTTCGTGAAATCATGAAGGGGCCACAATCAAACTATTATCTTGTGTGCACCAATTTGATGAGGAGACTAGTGCTGATTTCCTTTGTGAGTACAAGAAAGACTGTGTGATGTTGCAGCCCCGTAAGGAGGAAGCCATGATAACACCGAGGTTATCAACAAGTGGAGTGCACTGCCATCAAGTGCCAGCTTCATGAAAGCATGGTATATGCATCACCGTGATTGTGATGGAGCTACGATGGAGTCGTGAGATGCTAAGGCACCATAAAGAGATATGGCTATGCCTTATGGTCGTGTGATGTTGCAGTGATGATCGTCATCATGCATAGTTGCAGCCTATGTGGTGATGCAACTGTGAGGTCACGTCTGAGGTAAAGCTACGCCAAGGTTATGGTTTGATCAAGTCCAAAGAAAGCGATGATCGTGAGAAAGAGAGCTTGAGAAGCCCTATAGCGTTGTAGATCGTGGACCTTGGGTCACTATGAAAATAAGAAGGTTAGTGAAGGTTCGTGTGTGTTGGGCAATGAGGGGTAGGGCCACCATGTAGGCAAAGCAAAGAGTTTGGCAATGCTTTGATTGTGGCCATGAGGCATAAGGTTGGGCCGCCTCGAGATGTCCTAACGTGAAGATCACGTTCAGCTACATGTACGAGCTCATTGTCATGACACCAGTAATTACGGTGACCTAGGAGAGCTAGGGCCATTCACACACAGATCAAAACGCAGAGGGACCCACCCTGATTTAGATGGTTCAAATGGATCGTCAAACAGAGCACCGCTCATAAAGAGACAGTCCTGTGTGTGTATGGGGTTTAGGGGAGTGCACTAGAGTTAGGGAGATGAGGTAGCTTGCAACATTGGCAAAATATCCCACATATTCATGAATATAGCTGGATGTGACCCTCCCAAGCTATATAAGCATAGACCTCACTCCAATCTAGACACATAGGCTAGGTGGTGAACCAGAGATCTCAGTCCCAAGTCATCTCTGCTACCAGTGATGCAACATTGGTATCAGAGCATCACGGTTCTCTGCTTTGACTATGACACCACCATCATAGAAGGGAGAATAAGGGTTCTATCATCATGCCCTATCAATTTCATTCTCCCAGGAGGCTTTAGCGTCATCGACAAATTTTGCACTTAGGGGGGCTACAAAACTACATGTCAATATTTTGGTGATAAAATTTGGATCCGATTGAATTGTTGCAAAGCCTGCGAATCGATCTACAACTTTGTATTTCAACACGAAGTCTACTTTGGACCAAAACATGTTTGAAAAATGTGTTGAACAGAGGGGTATCTTGCAGTCTACTTTTTGAGTGCTTTTGCATCCGAAAAACAAAATTTTGCTTTTGTTTTTTGATTTGCTTTTGTGTTTTGTAGGAGTTGCTTATCTTATATCTTTGGCATCCCTCATTGGGCAAGATACAAAGAAGAAGAAAAAAGAAAAGCTTTGTTGCTTTCAAGTTTTTGCTTTTGGGCCACACTTTTTGTGTTTGAAGCCTTGAAAAGCATGATTTTGGGTTTTTTCTTTTGAGTTTGAGAGACGGGGTGCTATTTATATGACCCACCTAAACAAGAAAGGGCATAGAAGCAGGTGAAGAAGACCATGGAGGAGTCGTAGAGGAGCACTTTGGCTACTTGCAAACCGCGTCATCAACTTGCATGCCCGTTTGCTGCATTTTTAAACCTCTCTCTTGTGTACCTGCGAGCATTGATGATCTCTTGCATACATGGTGCTTGGGATAAGCATACTTGCATACAATATAAATGTGATGGGTTGTTTTTGTGCGAGTTCGCATTGTCCACTAGCTAGGCTAGAGATTCTACTAGATGTGGTAATCACACACTTTTGGACATTTGAGTTGAATAAGTTGAATCTTGAGCACCATAAAGAAGCATGTGTGTATGTGTACATGCATGTGGATAAAGTATTGATAGCATGCAAATAAGCCATTGACTTATAGGTGTTCATCATGTTACTCTTGGATCCCATATGGTGTTATCACATTAAGCCAGAGTGACGGGTAGGGTTTGTAGCATGTAAATGATTAAAGCTCTCCACTTAATAAGTCAAGTTTTTCATACTCAAAAAATTTCCATTGAAGTTTGGTTTTGTATACTTAATAGGCAAGATTGCAAATGGTATACATAAAGTGTGTTCCAAAAATTAACTTGTGAAAGGGGTAGAGTTTTTCTTTTAAAGATATGTATCAACATAAGGTTGGTATGTATGCTAGGTGTTGTTGCATCTTACTTATAAAGTTCAAAGGTTGAAATTTTTTCAGCCTAATGCATGGGTGGTAAAATTTCAGTTTAACTACAAAGTTGGAAAGTTGTTAGTGGATTGGAAGTGAAGTAACTCGGTTGTATCACTAAGAACTCATTAGAGTCAGACCAACTTATAAGGAAAGGGGAAAGCCTATGCTTGCTATGCTTATGGAAACCCTTAGTTAAGGAGTTTTTAGATAACTTGGGAAGGAGTTTTAGAAAACTCAAGACATTTTTTTATTGGTACAAAAAGTGTAAGATAGTCTTTGATCTTTAGAGATAAGGAAGTAACTATCAATGTACAGAGTTGAACCTTTATGGAAAGGTAACGATTCCTCATGTCATATACCTATGACATAAAGATTAAGTGTCTACTCAATGATGAAGAGTGAAATTTTAGTTGTAAAGGGGTAAATTTTAGTTGTAAAGGGGTAAATGTGAGAGTGAACCTCATTATGCCCATGTGTGGCATGTCATAGCGATGAGACATTACTCATCTTAAAAGAAAAGTGGTCCCATTATCGAGACAAACACAACCACTAGCGGTAAGTCTTGCTAAGAGGGTATGTGTAGTAAATTGCATGACTCCCTAGATGGTAGACATGATTTAGGGATTCCTACTAAATATCAAAGTAAGAATGGTAAATACTACCACAAAAAGAATGTCTCAAGGAGACATTATCACACTTTTTAAGTGAGGTGCAAAAAGTGTTATTGGCCTAGATCTCATTGGACGTCCAAAATTTTAAGAAGGTCTAGTCGCAAACAATAACCGATTACCTAAGGTATTAAGAATTTCTAGGTGGTATGGGACGCCTAATGGATGGTAAGAAGACAACTGAAGTACATGTAATCGAAAGAAGTTTTGACCGATAACTGGCTGAGAAGTCTCTCATCCAATAAAATTTCAAGTTAGTCAACACTTGAAATGTAAAAATTTGACCAAAGGGAGCAAAGGAGCTACTTTGCTCTTTTATTTTTTTGTTTTTCCTTGAAAACAATGTCGGTCAAGGAGTAAGAAGAAGAAATAAGGAACTTAGTCCCACAGGAAGTAGATCAAGAAATCACTATCAATTCCATAAAGGTGAAGGGGAAAGAAGTCTTACATATCACCATCCAACATTTTGAAAATGTTAGAACATATATTTACATGGAGGGAAGATAGGTGTCAACATTCCTCCCCCCTTTTATCGAAGTCACATCTTTATAGAATATATAATAATCTAGATCCACTCAAGTGTAGTGAGGGAACACTAATTCAAATAAATTACACCAATGATGGATTTGTGTTTAAATAAATTAAGGATGGAATCCTAAGGTTTAAAAGAATCTTTAGGTAAAAGTTAAAAGGTAGGTTATATCTTTAGGTAAATGCAAAAATAGCATGATAAATTTTTGTATGAGAAATAAGACACCTTGGTGTATTCACTTCGATGGTATAAAAACCAATGCATGAATCAATAGGCAAAAATTAATGTCAAAGTAAAACCTTTGCAAATTGAGAAGGCATAGTGGAGCAACACTAAGCAAGAGAGAGACTGTTTGTGGGTGCCCTCAAGTTTTATGTTCATGATATTGTCCTCTTCAAATACATGAAACCAAACAGAACACAAAAGTGGAGACATATGACCAGAAGATGTGGAGCAGCCAAGAAATGCAAAGGAAGTAACCTCATGGAGGGATTCGAGTTGTGTGTAATGAATTTGAAGCTCGAATGAGTGAAGAGGTGGAACCCGAAGGAGAAGCAAGAAATAGAGGTTAATTGCGAGGGGGAGATATGAGAGAGAGATGAAGCAAGAGAATCGCTTAAGTCAAATAGACGAGAAAACAAAAATTGAATTAGGGGATTCCAAGTAAAGCTCCATAAATTACGTTAAAGAAATGCATCACATGGCAATAGAAGTTGATGGAAACGGTGGAGAGATTAGGGGACGATGATAGACTTTCCATGCAGAGATAGAGAGAGACAGAGACAGAGAGAGAATGAAAACCACTAAGAAAAAATATAGACAACCAAGGGAATCAATTAAGGTTGTACTGACAGGTATCAATCCAAGGCACTGTCAATCCAATGCGGTGAAGACACTGACATGTGCATGTGAATGTCCACCATGAAGTTAGATGAGCTTTTATAATGAATCAAAATAAATGGCATAGTACCATGGAAGACATAATTAGGAATAAGTGAGGCTAGTTACACGATATGGAAGAATTATTCTCAAAGATTTATGGAATGAGGGCAAGGGGCCCAATGTGTGAGTAGGGTTCCAAAACATGCTTACCATTCAATGAATTGTAGCCTTATAATGAGCAAAATGCAAGTGTGTGTGTGTACCCACCTCTACCCCAGTAGGTTCACACACTAGGTGAGCCAGTATGTCATCACCTAGTGTGATTAACTACTATCTACCCTAAAGCGTCAATATGGTTTGTGAGAGACTAGTCAAAGTAGAGAGATTATCAATTGCATATAAATGATCATAAATGAGTGACTAGTGGATTTAGGTCCAATGAGCTCTCAAAGATGAGAGCAAGTGAGGTTCCTACATCAAAATAAAGTAGTATATTTGATGTAGGATGTCAATGATTGTGTGAGACCAACCAAGGTCTCCGAGGAGTAAAAATGTGTGTGTGTTACACAACTTGTCCCCATCATCGTTGAATGAAGAATAATACCAACACATAATGAAGAACCAATTGAAATACATTATTAGCCAAAGAGGAACTAAATAGTTTCTCAAGGGACCTATGCTATTAGATTGCAATTGACACAATTGGTCATAGATGACCATGGTTGGAAGTGAGTAGATTTGTTGAGAAGTAGATCCGAATCACCATCAACTCCATAAAGGCGAAGGGGAAAGAATTCTTACTTGTCACCATCCAACATATAAAAAAAGTTAGACCTTGTATTAACATGGAGGGAAGACAGGTGTCAAGATTCCTCCCCCCTTGTTATCAGAGTCATGTCTTTATAGAATATACAATGACCTAGATCTACTCAATTGTAGTGAGGGAACACTAATTCAAATAAATTACACCAGTGATGAATTTGTGTTTGAAAAAATTAAGTGTGGAATCCTAAGATTCAAAAGAATTAGGGAAAAAAATCACCAACTATAATCACCATTAAACAATGCTTGGTACCATAAGAAACTTAGATCATCAAGCCCTTCGAATCATAAGTTATTAGAATTAAAACATCTAACTTTAAAAGAGGAAGCTCTAAACCCCAATCTCATTGACTCTCTCTCTCTCTCTCTCTCTCTCTCTCTCTCTCTCAAGCCTCCTTTTGGCATTACAGGTTAGGAAATTAAACCCAAGGAATTCATGAGTATAAGCCTTCATACTAGTCTTAATCCCTACCTTACCAAAGCCTTAACCCTAGCTTGGAAATTAAGATAGTTCCCACTTTTGTTATGAGCTTAAACAACTTCTCACACTTAATTATGAATCTAATAAAGAATCATTGATTTCAGTTCTAATCATGGATTCATTATAGGTTAGGAAATTAAACCTAAGGAATTCATGAGTATAAGCCTTCATACTAGTCTTAATCCCTACCTTACCAAAGCCTTAACCCTAGCTTGGAAATTAAGATAGTTCCCACTTTTGTTATGAGCTTAAGCAACTTCTCATACTTAATTATGAATCTAATAAAGAATCATTGATTTCAATTCTAATCATGGATTCATTTAAAGACTTAATCCCATGTAGATCCCACTGTCAAAATCAACAAGAAACAACACAACTACCAAATCATATGCTACCTTAAATCCCTCATCTTTATAGAGGCATCTACCCAAGTAATTTATAATATCAAGCATGCCCAAAAGCATCATGACTTAATCATAGATTTTTTTCCTAATTGATCTCTAATCACATTCAAAAATCTAATCTTCTTAACCCTTATTCATGAGACATAATCATTTGTTTTTAAAAGAAAAAATAGAAGACACTAACACATGAAGGGTTGTTTTTTAGGCTTATTTGTAGTTTCTCTCAACTCTAGCGATTCTAGATTTGATCTCCCTCCTTTTCAAGCTTTCTAGTGTAAATTGGCCAGAAATCCCTCTCTTTCTTTCTCAGGTAGTCTCTTGGAAAACAACTAGCTCTCCTCCCTTGAAGGTTGAGAGCTTGGATTCGAGATGAGATATGGAAAGGCTATGGGCTGGTGAAAGATCTTCTTCTGCTCCTTCTCTATCTCAGGCTGATTGCTGCAATTTTTCTAAAGGGGTCACCTAGGGAAATGTAAGTACACCATGAGAGTTCAAAATGAGGGGTATTTTTATTCTTCAAGATTACATAAATATATTTATAGCAAGGGTAATTTTATGCACTGTTTTAAAATTAGTACACTTATTCCCAAAATCCCATAAGTTATTTTTTAAATAGTGTCTCAACTAGGATGATGTGTAACAGAACTCACAATTTGTCATAGGTACCTCAAAGTTTTGACAAGCTTACTAACCCCCAATCGCTTGACTCTACACCACACATGAGTGCCCATATTAGCGCTTCAAGAGCCCTTGATTGACCATTTGATATAATGCCCATTGGTAAATTTTTTCAAAGTTTGAAATCTACCTTGCGTTTTTTCAATGCTACTTTTTTTTCCAACAAAGGCCACATTTCAGAGAAGTTAAAAAAATGAAATTAAAATAAGCCTTAGATTTGTCTCTTCTTGTCATGATGGGAAATTTTAACTCTTGTACTCTTTTGACTCTTGTACTCTTTTGTCTCTTCTTGTCATGATGGGAAATTTTAACTCTTGTACTCTTTTGAATCATTAATTATTTCTCTTGTACTCTTTTAAATCACTTTACTTTAGAGAAAGAACTAAATATTATGACTCTTGTATGATACTAGCGAGAAGTCCTTGGTTGGGAGCCAACTAATCATGAATACGATGTTGCTAGCGATCATGGGATATATCATTATCTTAAAGGACAAGGTTTTCATATTGATGAAGGAGTGTGGGTCAATTTATTTATGCCTAGTACTCCAAATTTTCTTATGCAAGTCTTCATTATGAAAGTATTGAACTAATATACTTCACATTTCATATTCAAAGTAAAGGTGTTTTGTAGAGACTATTTAGAGGTGTTTGTGAAGCAACGGATGAGCACCAATCAAAGTATCAAATCTGAAGGTGATTGAGTACCACATAGGCTCCTTCCATAACTTATTTTTAGTGCTTTATTGTCATCATTTCATAGTTATATTATAGCACAACATACAATGGCAAATGTAACGTACTCATGCTCATACTTTTAACCACCAATATTATCACATCTACTCATGCTGCTCATACCTTTAATCACCTAAGGTTGGTAACAAAACCATGCTCATATTTTTTATAATCCAATTTGAGTTGATGCCTAGTCTATCCAATTAATTGTTATGCCAAATTCCCACAACTCTATTAGAGATTTAGAAATTATGACAAAATAAGGGGCTACTACCTCATGGATAAATTAGGGGGATATCCCAAAATGTTGGGCTATTTAGGCAAAAAAATTTACTTGTTTTATAGTCTCAAAAAATTACTGCTCTAGAGTGAATTGAAGAGGTAGATTTTCCAAAGAGACACTATATATTAGCACATAAGAAACAAAATTTGAAATATGTACATGATGTTTTCTATATGGAAAACATATTAATTTTAATAATATTTTAATATTCATATTATGACATTATTAAACTTTCCTTAGTTGAAATGGCCCAAGGATTGTAACCTATTATTCTATAGATCGTCCCTATGTGAAATGGATTTGGGATTGTCACCTATATAGTGTGGAAAGGTTGTGAAGGGTATGTCAAAGGTGTGAAAGAGATGTGCACAAGACCACCAAGAGATTCCACCTTTAATATCCTTGTGAGAAGGTTCTTGTGATAGTTCATGATATATATAATGCACACATGTTCCTATAGAACTATGTATATATGTAAATAATGCACTACCATATTTTTTCATTATTACATTAGATCAAGAGTCATTTACTCCACACACTTGGAGTTACAAATCCAGTTCAAACTAGCACCTCCTTGCGGGGGGCAAGCCTTCTCACTGTGTGCATTGATCTAAACAAAACCGATACCTCTATGCCATGGCTCAAATTACTAACACACATACCAAGACCCCTGGTGGTCATAAACCATAAACTCCGCAAGGGACATACCATATGCACCTCATGTGTATAGCATAGAAGCATACTGTATCATCCTCTGCAACAAATAACCCTCCAGATCCCAAACTCTCGAGATCACCAGCACCAAAACCCCAGCAAAGCTCATATCATAGGCCCAAGAACCAAACAACATAGCTCTCATTTTGACCAACAACGTAGCATTGGATTCATAGTCTTCTCATGGGTGAGGTGCAATATCATTGGGCTTTTAACACCATCATCAAGAGACCTCTCTCTTCTTAAAAGAACAAGTTAGGCCCTCTTTAGAGAGTCAGCTCTCCTAAAATTGCTACTCTCCTCCTATTATGGCTTCTTCTTCAACCCGGGCCTTCAACCCTAGCCTGATCGACTCTAGCCACCATGCTCTTTATGGCCTCAATGTAATCCTTTAAGATCTCTCATGCCTCACAACCCATAGTCTTCATACTCTCCATCACACCATACATGGCTGCAGCATCACATCTAGCTCTTGCTTCAACTCCACGCTGGATTTGATAGTTCTACTACTACATTTCATTTGCTCACGAGTGTTGCATCCCTGGTATGAGCGAAGATGACTTGGGGCTGAGAGATCTGGTTCACCACACCCAACCTATGTGTCTAGAGTGGACTGAGGCCTATGTTTATATAGCCTGGGAGGGTCACCTCTAACTATACTCATATGTGGGATATCTTGCCCATGTTGCAAGCTACCTCATCTCCCTAACTCTAGTGCACTCCCTTGAACCCCCGTACACACATAGGACTGTATCTTTATGAGCGGTGCTCCATTTGACGATCCGTCTGAAACATCTAGATCTGAGCGGTTCCCTCTACATTTTGATCTGTGCACAAATGGTCCTACCTCTCCTAGGTCACCATAATTACTAGTGTCGTGACATGTACTCCCCCCTTTTGGAAGAGTTATCATCCTCCACAACAATGTTGGGAAACTTTCTTTAATTCGCCCAAGATTAAACTGCTTAAATTTTATTTGAGGTAGTCTCTTAGTCTGCAATCTCCTGCAAACAAATCGGATCTTGACATTGGGGAATTATTTTACGTAAAAACCTAAACTTAGTCTTTACGAGGCCTAATTTTTCTTGTATGGTCTCAAAACTTTGAAACCTCTTTTCTAGAGAGTACTTTACTCTGTTCCAAGTTAAATCCTATCTAATCCCCATGTAATGAGGATGATGGCTATGAATTTCACTTTCTTTTGATGATATCATCATCACCCAAGCTTCACTCAGATGAGTCTTTAAGCTTTGGTAAAGCCAACTTTCTAAGTACCATGAATAGATCATGATACTAACTCCTTTACAAGTCATGAATAAATCACAATACCTTGTTATCAACCTTTAAGTATTGTGAACAAATCAAAATACTCTGGAAATACCTTTCTCACTTTTAATATTCTAAAGGTTCTAACCCCTCATGAATATTTCTAATCGTGAATAAATCATAATTCATTTATATGGACCTTGCGAATGCTTCATGCAATGTCCCATATTTCCTCCCTTCCTTATAAGTGTGGTCCATCCTCAAACAACACTTTTGTACTGTGAGAAACATTTTTTTCTCACAAATTCATTCGTATCCTCAATTCAAGGACTTCTCAAAAAACCTTCCTTGAGGATTATACTTTTCACCTTCCTCTAAGATGATCTTTTAGTTGCACACTTTAAGTATGCATACCACACTCAAATATTGGAAGGTTTGATCTGGTTTGCATCCACATAAAACCAAACCACCTACTCTAATCTTGAGTAGTTTTACTTTTACTTGGTTGATGTTTGTCGTGTAGCTAGAAGACAATCTAATCAGGATTGTTTGAGTTTTCTTCAACATCAGCCCCTTTCTAATGCGCCTACTTATGCATAACTACAATTTGCACCTCACGTAAAAAGTGTGACAAGTTCTCCTTGAGACATTCTTTTTGTGGTAGTCTTTACCATTCTTACTTTGATATTTAGTCCCTAAATCATGTCTACCGTCTAAGGAATCATGCAATTTACTACTCATACCCTCTTAGCGAGACTTATCGCCGCTAGTGGTCGTGTTTGTCTTTGTCTCGATAACGGGGCCACTTTTCTTTTAAGATGAGTAATGTCTCATCGCTATGACACGCCACACATGGGCATAATGAGGATCACTCTCACATTTACCCCTTTTACGACTAAAAATTCACTCTTCATCATTGAGTAGAGACTTAATCTTTACGTGATAGGTATATGACATGAGGAATTGTTACCTTTCCATAAAGGTTAAACTCTTTACATAGATAGTTACTTCCTTATCTCTAAATATCAAAGACTATCTTACACTTTTTGTACCAATAAAAAAATGTCTTGAGTTTTCTAAAACTCCTTCCCGAGTTATCTAAAAACTCCTTAACTAAGGGTTTCCATAAGCATAGCAGGCGTAGGCTTTCCCCTTTCCTTGTAAGTTGGTCCGACTCTAATGAGTTCTTAGTGATCCAACCAACTTACTTCACTAACAACTTTCCAACTTCGTAGTTAAACCAAAATTTAACCATGCATTAGGCTGAAAAAATTTCAACCTTTGAACTTTATAAGTAAGATGCAACAACACCTAGCATACATACCAACCTTATGTTGATACATATCGTTAAAAGAAAAACTCTACCTCTTTCACAAGTTAATTTTTGGAACACACTTTATGTATACCATTTGCAATCTTGCCTGTTAAGTATACAAAACCAAACTTCAATGAAATTTTTTTGAGCATGAAAAACTTGACTTATTAAGTGGAGAGCTTTAATGATTTACATGCTACAAACCCTACCCGTTGTTCTGGCTTAATGTGATAAGTGGAGAGCTTTAATGATTTACATGCTACAAACCCTACCCGTCGTTCTGGCTTAATGTGATAAGACCATATGGGATCCAAGAGTAACATGATGAACACCTATAAGTCAATGGCTTATTTGCATGCTATCAATACTTTATCCGCATGCATGTACACATACACACATGCTTCTTTATAGTGCTCAAGATTCAACTTATTCAAGTCAATTGCAAAAAGTGGGTGATGGGCCACATCTAGTAGAATCTCTAGCCTAGTTAGTGGACAATGCGAACTCGCACAAAAACAATGCATCACATTTCTATTTAACGCAAGTATGCTTATCCCAAGCACCATGTATGCAAGAGATCATCAATGCTCACCAACATTTGGCAATGTGCAAGACTTATAAATAAGTCCCCTTTACGAGTCCACACAACTGGAAACATTTGCAATAAAAACGAGCACCAATAAAAACGAGCACCAACCTTAGCTCCCAAGATCTTGATGAATCCTTTGACAAGAAAATTCTCCTCACGATCGTTGAGAGGATACCATATAGGGTATGATAAAAGAACAGCTCAAGAAAATAGTACGAGCAAGTACGCAAGAGAGAGGTTTAAAAATGCAGCAAACGGGCATGTAAGTTGATGACGAGGTTTGCAAGTAGCCAAAGTGCTTCTCTAAGACTCCTCCATGGTCTTCTTCACCTGCTTCTATGCCCATTCTTGTTTAGGTGGGTCATATAAATAGCACCCCGTCTCCCAAACTCAAAAGAAAAAACCCAAAATCATGCTTTTCAAGGCTCCAAACACAAAAAGTGTGGCCCAAAAGCAAAAACTTGAAAGCAACAAAGCTTTTCTTTTTTCTTCTTCTTTGTATCTTGCCCAATGAGGGATGCCAAAGATATAAGATAAGCAACTCCTACAAAACACAAAAGCAAATCAAAACACAAAAGCAAAATTTTGCTTTTCAGAATAATTGTTCAGCCCATGCACATGCACCACATTGCGACGATGGTTCTAGATCAACATCTATCCAAGGTACAGGAGGGTGAAACCAATGAAGGTACATTGGCAATGGCCATGAGATTTCCTCATGGTCCAGTGAACTTCTGAATCCCAAGACCCCCTCAATATCTATCTAAGCTTCACTTAAAAACCTACTTCAACATCAGCTTGGAGGGAGGCTAAGCCCATGTGCAAACCAAAAGTCTATCATCAACATATGCTAGTTTAAACCATTGACAACTCTGCTGTAACGATCACCAAAAGCCTTCCCTTGTTCAGAAATTGTCTTGAGGCCCAAAAGTGCTGAGAGACTAGATTAGGATGTTTAGTCAGTGCTCAACAACCAAAATGTGGTGGAGAGCTTAGCGTGTCTACGATATCTTTTCATTTAAGTTTGTAAATCTTTAAGTCCTAGAATTGCATGTGCTAGAGGGGCATGCATAAAATGTCCAAAGCTGCATCACTTGTGCTAGAGAGGCAAGCATAAGAGTCGAACAAATTACTTTTTCTATGGTGGAGGGAGGCTTATTTCATGATATATGTTGCAACTACTTCTACATTCATGCATGGTGCACTGCACTCACGCACTCTTCACTCAATCATGCATTGCACACATGTAGCTTAGTGCCTCAACATCGGAACACATTGACTTGCAAAATCCTTTACTTGCACAACATGTTTCCTATATTTTGTGGTGCATGAGGTAGGTAGGTGCTTGCATCATTCAATCATATATGTCAAGGACGTTTTTTTTTTGGCTAAGTTGGCTACTTAAGTTGTCCACCCTTCACTAGAAAGAATGAGAAAATCACCACTAGAATCAAGAGAAGACACACTTACCTTAAACATGTTGTGGGGTTGGATTTCTTACCCACCAAGAGGCAACTCACTTGACATGGTAAGTCCAGTGTGGTCTTTCACTCCTTTGTCACCAAGAAGTCACCCTTGTGAGAAACTACTCTCAAGACTATAACTCTACACTCTCACACACTCACAACACTCCACTAGCAAGGCATGGAAGAAGGGAGGGCATGAGATCTCTAACTCACACACACTCTCTCTCTAGCAAGCACTAGCATGAGCGTAGAGGCACAAAAGGGATAAGAGGCAAGAGCACAAGACACGAGCACAATCACTAGTTCAAACTCAAGGGATCTCCCTTTCTCATTATAGAAGTTCACTTATATGCATCACTTATTGTCCATGGGCATCCACACTTTAATAATAAGTTGGGTGCCTACTTATTGGCCAGCCTAATCATGTTTTTCTTGGATGACGGGCTCTCGTTTAGGCTCGATCATCCTCATGAGTAGATCATGAAGCTCAATTAGAGCAAAAATTACAATGTGTATGCATGTTTGGGAAATTTCTGCTTGGACAAACATAATGACATGTGGGCAAACATTTATCCACTTAGGGTGCCCATGGTGTGTAGTTGTCCTCCTTTGGTTTCCACATTTCTTTGTGGATGTCCTCCACTTATCCTAGCTTTGTCCTAGCCCTTCCCATACTTGGAACAAGCCTCCATAACCTTTGGCCATACCATGGACATGTCGATGAGGTTTTTGGGTGGCCTTAGGGTGCCTTATTAACCTAGGGTTAGCAATGTTACATCAATTCTTGCAACTATCTACATGGAGTTATAGGGAGTCTACAAGCATCCTTAAATCTATTGGATCAACATGCCCTATATATGATGGATCAACATGCCTTAGATACCCCCCATCTCTCCAGAAAATTCATCATATTCATCATCATCTCTACGTATGCATACAAGTGCTTTCTTGCTTGTGAAGGCATTCCATGTAGGCATGAACATTTGGTTATGCTTTCTTGCTTGTGAAGGCATTCCATGTAGGCATGAACATTTGGTTATGATATCATACTCCATGATCATCATGTTGGATAGACCTAACAGGTTGTAGGTGATAGAGCTTTAGCCCCAAAGCTATGCCACACTAAATACTTGGTTGGGAATCCACCTTATGCCACATCTAAAAACCAAAAGCCTATGTCTCCATTCTATGAAAGTTTGTAATTAGTCATTATGCCCAAATTAGATGCTTTTGTAGTCTATCATGTTTGGCCCATGCTAGTATGGTCCCATCCATGCACCCATGAATATCTCAAGAAACCTCATATTTCAGGGTCACCCCCAAATGCCAATCTATTGTATAAGTGCCCTTGCCCTCTACCTCAAGTTTTTCTCCCTGATGAATTTGTGCTTTGATGACAGTGGTAATCTAGAATATCCTATCCAACATCCAAGCGAGAACTTCATGTGTCTCTTTTAGTACTTCAAATGCCCTAAGCCACCATATCTCTTTCTCAGATTGGACACTATATGAGGGAAGGTCTAGCTTGCAAATCCTCTCCCTACTATCAGGAGTTTGGTTGATCTCAATATTCCCCTCAAATGTGTCTTCACTATGAAAAGACGATAACTCTAAACTTTTTGCATATGCCATAGCCTCATTCATGAGTGTGATACTCATTCGCTCTTTCCTGAGCATTATTGCAACAATTTCAGCAAAACTGGTTGAGCTCCAAGAGTCTGGAAGAGTTCTTCTGGATATCACAAATGGAAATAAGCCATTTCCTGGGCCTTCGTAGCTTGCAGGAGTGTAGTCTCCAGCTAGTGCTTACGTGGAATCGAAGAAGATTTTGGAGACTTGGAGATCAAGGACAACCTAATGAATGGGATGACTTAACAGTGTGTTATGATCTACTCTAATGGCATAATCACATGTAAAATGCATTCAAAGATTTCTCAGCCAACAAATCCTCAGCTTCACCAGCTAGGATACCGTGAGACAATGGCATAATCACATGTAAAATGCATTCAAAGATTTCTCAGCCAACAAATCCTCAGCTTCACTAGCTAGGATACCGTGAGACAATGGCATAATCACATGTAAAATGCATTCAAAGATTTCTCAGCCAACAAATCCTCAGCTTCACCAGCTAGGATACCGTGAGACAATGGCATAATCACATGTAAAATGCATTCAAAGATTTCTCAGCCAACAAATCCTCAGCTTCACCAGCTAGGATACCGTGAGACAAGGCCTGGAGTGTGAATGAGTTGGCTTATGTTGCACAGAAGCAAGGTCTACATGATGTTTATGTCACTGTGATGAATGAAGTTAGTGCTTGCAAAGGCTCATTTGGAAAGCAAAGGCTCATTTGAAAATGAGGGGGGAACTACTTTTTAGCACAGCACAAAGCAGAAATATTTCATTTGAAAGGGGAGTTCATGCAAAAGATGGGTGATAGTGAGGCTACAAACCACGCATTCTCCAGTGCAATCTCTCTTTATGCAAAAGATGGGTGATAGTGAGGCTACAAACCACGCATTCTCCAGTGCAATCTCTCTTTATGCAAAAGATGGGTGATAATGAGGCTATAAACCACGCATTCTCCAGTGCAATCTCTCTTTATAAGAATCTACCAAAAGGAACTACTGTGGTCAGGTACAAATTTGAAACCCGAGAAAGTGTGTGTGTGTGTGTGTGTAAATGTGTGTGGCACAGTGATTAATTTGTTAATTTAAAAAAACCACCAAGCACAACAAATTTAATGCTGTGGGTTTTCTTGAAAAGCTATATGCACTACCTGCAATAAATAAAAGGTAGCAAACAAAAGCAAAAACAAAGCTTATATATTCTTATCATGCAAGACTGGACAAAAAGAGTTTGTAGTGAAATGGTAGAGCTCATGATGATGCCCTACAATAAAGAAGCCAACAGATCAATTTCTAGTCATGTCTCTTTTGTAAGGAGATCGAGTCCCTTCATTAAGGTATACCATTGAAAATTAATTGCCTTGCCCCACTAATTCGTTGGAAAATAACACGTTTTATGAGAGGGAGGGAGCAGGGATGTAAAATATTTTGTAATGAGGTTGAGTCCCTTCACTAGATACCCTTGGAAAATAATCGCCTTGCCCCACATTCATTAGAGAGGGCATATGTGTATGTACGAATGTATTTCCCTCTTCTAAGAGTGTTCACTTTCATGATGTAACTTCCAAGTGGTCTCATACACTACAAGGGATCGGGCTCATACCCGCGCTCTTAGCCGCTAAAAATGACTTGTGAAAAAAAGTAGCGGGCCTGTGTATCAGCGCGTGTATCATCGTGGCTAGAGACATGCGTGTAAAACCGCGTGTATAGTACAACTCAGACGCGCGTATACACGGGTGTGTAGCCGCGTTTTTTACACAGACGCATTGATACACGCGGCTATACACACTTTTTCTTATATTAGACGCACTTATACACGGGTGTATAGCCGCATCCTGTTCAGTTCCAATATCTTAGACGCGTTTATACCTGCGTCTATACACGCGTTTTTTTAATTTAGATGCGCTTATACACGCGTGATTGCCAGTTTATACGCATTAATACACGCGTAATTTCCAGGGTATCCGCGCAGATACACGTGAGTTTTAGCAGTTCTGACGCGTTTATACACGCGAACAGAGAGCCAAAAAAAAAAATCCAGAGAGTGCTATTTGGTGCCTGAATACTGTTCCAGCATTCCAGCACCCAATAGCACTCTCTGGTTTAGGGTTTTTGGTGCATTAGACCATCCCATTAGACCATCCACGAAGAACATATGCACGAGGGAGATTAAGACAAGAACGACATGAATGCATACATTGTCATTACACGATTCAAGACAGACATGAATGTAATACTATCGATCAATCAATTCAATATTACTATCAAAATTTCATACATGTATACAAGGGAGTCCATATCTCGAAGTAGCCCA
The DNA here is from genome assembly GCF_041138505.1 of Cibotium barometz. Taxonomy (NCBI): domain Eukaryota; kingdom Viridiplantae; phylum Streptophyta; class Polypodiopsida; order Cyatheales; family Cibotiaceae; genus Cibotium; species Cibotium barometz. The sequence continues at coordinate 55,126,469 of NC_141074.1, forward strand.
TGGCTTGAGTTTACAAAAAAATATATACAATCACATCCTCAATATGGAATGTGATACTACAAGTCTGAGTACTACTCAGACCCAGATGATGACTCGGTGCTCCCCCCATGCTCAGATGAGCTCACATCGGTCAGAATGCCCAAGGAGTAGTGCTCACGTCCACCCTCTGCAGCGGCGGCCGGTGGATCATCAGCAGCTTGTGCCTGTTCAAGTAATATATAGTATATAAGTATATATATATGCAATTCAATAAACCAAAACCATTCGTTATGAATTTTCAAGTACCTGTCGACCATATGGTCTCATGGCCAACTCAAACTGCGCGTCCGTAATACGTCCCTCGGCTCTGAAGATGGCCCACGTGTCACGTCTGCTATGTCGGCGAGCATACGCAGTATCGTGGGTTGTGGGCTTCCTCCCCGTAACCCGTCGCTGTATCATAATCAACACAATTTGTAAGATTAAAACAATCATAGAATCAATGAATTAAGTAAACAATCAAATAAAGTGGCAGGATACTTACGAACTCTGCCTCCCATGACTCGACGTCGCCAGATCTGAAATGCGAAGATCCAACGGTCTCCATCTGGATCCGTCGTGCCTCCACATGCTGCCTGCTCTTCACGCCACCCTCTGCTCGTTTCTTTGCCTCCTTCCACTCGCGTTTGTGCGCAGTGGCAGGTTTCTCGGCAGGATAGCCACCCGCAGCTACATTTAGCCGGTCATCGTACGCGAGTTTTTTAAGGTGAGATCTTTTATTACTTAAGATCTCCCTTATTCGCGTCCTTCCCCATACATCCGAGAATGTAGCATGTGGGGGATTGGGGTACCGACTATGTACAGCCTCTATCACCTCCCCAACTAATCGGCTATTTTGATCTTTAAATTTAATAAAACAATTTCTATATGAGTTTGATACTACCCCACGCATGTACTCCATTACCTCCCTCCCCCTCGCATCCATGACTATCCCGCCCCTATCCGTCACATCATAGCAAACCACTCTCTCCATCTCTCTCATCTCCTCCTCTTCCGAACTGTCTCCTCTAACTCTTCTCCCTCTATCTCCTCTCTCACCGCGTGCCCTACTACCTCCCCCACCTCCCCCACCTCTCCCACCAAAGCACCCGCCGCATCCTCCACTCCCACTCTTCCTACTGCTGCGGGTGGAGTCACGACTGGGGGATTGTCTACGTGACGGTGGCTGTGAGCCCTGACGTGACGGTGGCTCTGAGGGAGCACGTGATGGTGGCTGTGAGGGTGTACGTGAGTGTGTTTGGGACGAGGTATGTCTCCTCGGTGGACGTGGAAGAGGAGAAGCTGCATGCCGTCTCGTCGGACTCGGAGGAATAGACAGCACTGGAGTGCCCTGGATACTCGCGGTAGGGGTATAGACACCAGGCAGGGAAGGAGGGGGATGGGCATACATATACTCTGTAAGCTCAACCGGACCAGGTTGGCGCCCAAAGTGATTCATCATCTCCATCAACCAATTGCTGTACGCAAATGGATCGGATGAAGAACCTGGAATATCCATAAAGAACCTGCAACAAACATCTTCATGTACATCATGGGCTGTCTCTTGACTCACACAAATTAAATCATTCAAGTCAGTTGCTTGCAAATCATGAAATCTGAAACGCCGCAGTTTTTTGTCTGCAGAAACGCGTGTATTCACCCGTCACAAAACGCGTGTATACACCCGTCACAAAATGCGTGTATACACCCGTCCAAAAACGCGTGTATATGCGCATGAACATACTCTGCAGACAGGTTACACGCGCTTCTACACGCGTTCGTACACGCGACCTGCGAAAAATTTTTCTCGAAAAGACCGACCCCCCGACAAAGACAGAATGTCCTTATAAAAGGACCAGCCATTGTCGCCCCTGTCAGGATGCAGTAACCCAATCGTGTGCAAAAAGACAAACCCAAAGAGCAAAGAGCAAAGTAAACAAATCTGACAAAAGAGACAAGGCACAGGACAAAGTGACTCACCTCTGAAAAAGTGAGTCTTCTCTGCTCCTTCTCTGCTCCCTCCTTCTCCCGTGTGTGTGCTCCTTTCTCTGCTCCCTCCTTGCTGTTGGAAGAGGCGAAAACAGGCAAAAACGCATGCACTGTTGATTTCTTAGTTCAAAATCTATATTTGGGGAAGGCGGGCTATTTTTAGTTTAAACATACTGCCGCGTTTATATTCGCGTTTATAAACGCAGGTATATTCGCGTGTATGTGATTTTAGCTGCGTTGATATACGCGTTTTGCAGAAATTAGCCGCGTGAATACACGCGATTTTTAGGAAGTAGCCGCGTTAATACACGCAATTTTTAGGAGATAGCCGCGTTAATACACGCGATTTTGTGCTTTCATTAAAAACATATAATGATTTTGTGTTTTCTGATTTGTACACAGGATGTCATCAACCTCTTCAAGCAGTTCTAGGGAAGATGAGACAATGCGTCATCGTAATCGCGATGTGTGGTTGGGACAACGGATCAAATGTATGTGTAATCGATGTTAAGGATGCATTGTACGAGCACGTCGAATTACCTTGAATCACATCTCCATGTATGGAGAATGGAATCAAACAGGTTTAGAGGTGAGTAGATGTAAATTGATGGTATTCAAATGACTCATGGTATCCAAATTAAATTAATAGAGTTGTAACATATAATTTGATAAATTGAAGCAGGATGCAGTACCACACCCTAACATGGTACCCTACGCGCGACGAGAGCACGTAAAGCGTCGACGAGATGATGCTGGAGCTTCGGGATCTATTGTCAGAGATGAGTGGGAAAGGGACGACAATAGCCCTGCACCCCACGAAGTTGTGGAAGAGGAGGTGCTTGATGATATGGTGTGGAATCTTTTTAAGGAGGCAACATGGCTCTCGGAAGGCGTACCCTAAGCATCTAGCAACACTTCCGAATGATATCCATGTTGATTGGTTGCATGAGGAAATGGAGAGAGCAGAGAGCGACGAGGGGCTGCATATCACGGCGGAAGAATGGGAGTATGCACGAGGATGCATGTCAAAGGTACATAGAACTAATGTTTTGCATTAGTTGTAAGTGATTTGCTTTTAATATTTATTCACATTGCTTACACAAATATTGCTTCTATTTTGGTCCAGTGCACTATGTTCAATGCTATATGGTGTGAAGGCAAGCATTTTCGAACACAAAGAATTGATGAAAAGAGAAATACACAAGATTGCGGTGTCATTAGTAGCTTTGAGGGAGCTAATGGAAAAATGGATGATTATTGTGGCATAATCCAAGACATATTTAGGCTTGACTTTCGTCGCTTCTTTGTGTATGTTTTGGATGTCAAATGGCAAATGAACGTGGTGGAAAAAGGGCCTGATGCAACGATAAAACGCCATGCAAGTGGAACTTTGAGGGAGCTAATGGAAAAATGGATGATTATTGTGGCATAATCCAAGACATATTTAGGCTTGACTTTCGTCGCTTCTTTGTGTATGTTTTGGATGTCAAATGGCAAATGAACGTGGTGGAAAAAGGGCCTGATGCAACGATAAAACGCCATGCAAGTGGATATGTAACTATTGACTCTACAAAGTTCTGGCAAACAAAGAAAGATAGGCTCGTATTGCCACAACAATGTGAGCAGGTATGCATTTTTTTACTAATGTGTTTCATGTACATATATATCTAAGCTCGCGTACCCCTTGACTTTTGATATGCTAATTAATTACTGTACTGTGTGTATTTGAGTAGGTTATCTATCTACCAATGGTGCATGACATCAAATGGTGGTACGTCATCCCTATTGCACCACGTTCCAAAGTGATGTATAATACATTCACTGATATGGAGCATATGGAGGATGTAACAAGCCGCAATGAAGATGACGTCGAACATGCCATTGAAGATGTTGTGATCGATGATCAAGAAATAAGAGATGATCATGATAATGAGGATGAGCATGCCATTTCTCATGATCATGAGAATGACCCTACCATTGAGGAGGATGATGGTGATGTTGATGAGGATGATCAGGACATCGATACCATTATCAATGGAGTACACAATATCGATAGTGGAATAAATTTAATCGTAGCCTTACCAATTGATCAAATGGATATTGATGTTGATCGTTTGGCAAGGATGGATCTTATTGAAGATGAGATCGAACCCTAACCAATCCGTCACTGTATGTTCTAAATTGATGACATTTCTATCATCTCATATGCATGATTTATTTTTGAATATATTTCATTGTTGTAAATGCATGTAGTGGGATTGTGTAATGATGTATACTGTAATGTACTATGAGATGGTTTAAGGAAAATAGTTTTTAATTTTGTAAAGGAATTCAGTTTTTTTTCAGTTTTTCTCTGCCATGCGTGTATTAATCCGTGTATAGTAGCGTTTATTTATCCGTGTATAATAGCGAGTATTACCTCGTGAATATTATCGTGTATTTATGCATGTATTACTGCGTGTATATAAACGCGTTTATACACGCGTTGATAAATGCAAATATACACGCGAACTTAAATGCTAAAATACACGCGCCCGATTCTATTCAAATACAAGCGCGACCATACACGCGTTCGTAATTTATCGCGTGTATGAAACGCGTGTATGGCAGCATTGTCTTGTAGTGATAGGTCATCCTATTCTTTTGCATGGGTTGATAAAGTTCTTGCTCTCTCTCTCTCTCTCTCTCTCTCTCTCTCTCTCTCTCTCTATTTTTGTCTCAAAAGAGTTGTCCTTAATTTACTTCAAATTTAAGAGTAGTAATCACACAATTTAAGTTCCTTGAAAATGATTGGAGAATGTGTGCATTCATGAAGTCTAATCTCTTCTCCTCGGTCAGCCATGGTGTGTTAAGAGTAATCTAAAGGAGGAAAGCTATATTACGTTAAATGATACTAATAAATTTCTAATGGGTCAATGCCTAGCCTCGAGGCAAAGCTATGGAAGCCCCCTTTTCCTCAAGGAAGATAATGGAGAGACTATAATTGCACCATGACTAGTTTAAAACTCTAGCAACTATCCTCAAAGTGATAGCCTAGTGGTAGAGCTTGGACTTTATAACCTTGAGGTTATAGGTTCAAGCCCCATTGGATGCATCATGGGTAGGGACACCTTTGTTCACATGGTGTGTTTGTGTGGTTGGGGATTTAGCCCAAGAACACTCGCGTGAACCGTCCTTCTCCTGGGTGGGTGGTTCCTCGAGGAGGAGGATCCCCATTGCAATCAAGCTATGTTGTTCTCAGCTCGCGAATATCCTTGGTGTGGTAGGTGAAATCTCATGCCTACATGACATGCATTTGGGGATAGACCTTGGGTATGAAAGTAAAAACTATGAATTTCCACTTGTATTATAACCTCTCATATGTAAATATATAATACATATGGGACATATAAAATGATTAACTTGCACATCACATAAGGGTAATTTGAAATAAGGACAAATTTTATAGAAGGGTTACTTTATAAGAACAAAAAATGATACATCCGAAAGCAGGTGCTATACTAGGTTTTTTAAGAGTGACCTCCCTGCGCCTCTCCCTCTAAACTTCCAACCACTTCTCTCTCTCTTCACCTCAAGGAGACTCAACCTAGCTACTCTGCTACATCTTCTCAGGAAAGTGTGTGGAGGATGATGCTATCAACATTGGCATCATCAATTGGTATAATAAATGACTTATTAAATCTTCCTTTTGAAAACTTTGGATTCACTGGAGGTACATGCTCTTTACCAACAAAATAATGGATTTCTTAAGTTTAAAAAGTCTTGTAAGAATTCCACTTTCATTCACATAGTGTGTTAACAAAGTACTTGATTATATAATCAATCCTAGAAAAATCATTAGAAGTACACGTGCTATGTTTCTCTGAAGACTCGAACTTAGACCAAGTCTTTTATTCTTTTATCTTTGGTTTGGAATACTCCACTTCCATTAAATCTCTTACGTACAAGCCACAAGAAATTTTTTTGTCATTGAACTCCATTCAAAAATGTTTTGTCTGTCATTGAATAGATTTCGAAATTGCAGAGGGAGGGAATTGTATGCATATGTGTCTATATGTAATGTAAATTTGATTATCTATTAGAAAATTGAATGTGTATGTACGAATGTATTTCCCTCTTCTAAGAGTGTTCACTTTCATGATGTAACTTCAATTGGTCTCATAGGTCATCTTATTCTTTTGCATGGATTGACAAAGTTCTTGCTCTCTCTCTCTCTCTCTCTCTCTCTCTCTCTCTCTCTATTTTTGTCTCAAGAAGTTGTCCTTAATTTACTCTAAATTAAAGAGTAGTAATCACACAATTTAAGTTCCTTGAAAATGATTCGAGAGAATGTGTGCATTCATGAAGTCTAATCTCTTCTCCTCCGTCAGCCATGGTGTGTTAAGAGTAATCTAAAGGAGGAAATCTATACATTTCTAATGAGTCAATGCCTAGCCTCGAGGCAAATCTATGGAAGCCCCCTTTCCCTCAAGGAAGAAGTTGAAGAGACTATTATTGCACCAAGACGAGTTTAAAACTCTAGTAACTATCCTCAAAGTGATAGCTTAGTGGTAGAGCTCGGACTTTATAACCTTGAGGTTGTACGTTCAAGCCCTATTGGATGCATCATGGTGGGTAGGGACACCTTTGTTCACATGGTGTGTTTGTGTGGTTGGGATTCAACCCAAGAACACTACTCGGGTGAACCGTCCTCCTCCCGGGTGGGTGGTTCCCCGAGGAGGAGGATCCCCATTGCAATCAAGCTGTGTTGTTCTCAGCTCGCGAATATCCTTGGTAGTAGTAGGTGAGATCTCATGCCTACATGACATGCATTTGGGGATAGACCTTGGGATACGAAAGTAAAAACTATGAAATTCCACTTGTATTATAACCTCTCATATGTAAGTATTATAACCTCTCATATGTAAGTATATGTTACATATGGGACATATAAAATGATGAACTTGCACATGTTTACATCACATAAGTTGAAATAAGGTCAAATTTTATAGAAGGGTTACTTTATAAGAACAAAAAATGATACATAGGGGTTTTTTAACGAGTCTTTTAACGCACGTGCTATACTAGGTTTTTTAAGAGTGACCTCCTCGAGCCTCTCCCTCTAAACTTCCAACCACTTCTCTCTCTACTCACCTTAAGGAGACTCAACCTAGCTACTCTGCTACATCTTCTAAAGGAAAGTATGTGGAGGATGATGCTATCAACATTGGCATCATCAATTGGTATAATTGATGACTTATTGGATCTTCCTTTTGAAAATTTTGGATTCACTGGTGGAGGTACATGCTCTTTACCAACAAAATAATGGTTTTCTTAAGTTTAAAAAGTCTTCTTGTAAGAATTCCACTTTCATTCACATAGTGTTTGTTAACGAAGTACTTGATTATATAATCAATCCTAGAAAAATCATTAGAAGTACACATGCGCTATGTTTCTCTGAAGATTCAAACTTAGACCAAGTCTTTTATTCTTTTATCTTTGCTTTGGAATACTCCACTTCCATTAGATCTCTTACGTACAAGCCACAAGAAATTTTTTTGTCCATCATTGAATAGATTTCGTAATTGCAGAGGGAGGGAATTGTATGCATATGTGTCTATATGTAATGTAAATTCGATTATCTATTAGAAAATTGAATGTGTACACATATACGAATGTATTTCCCTCTTCTAAGAGTGTTCACTTTCATGATGTAACTTCCAAGTGGTCTCATAGGTCATCCTATTCTTTTGCATGGGTTGATAAAGTTCTTGCTCTCTCTCTCTCTCTCTATTTTTGTCTCAAAAGAGTTGTCCTTAATTTACTCTAAATTTAAGAGTAGTAATCACACAATTTAAGTTCTTAATTTACTCTAAATTTAAGAGTAGTAATCACACAATTTAAGTTCCTTGAAAATGATTTGGGAATGTGTGCATTCATGAAGTCTAATCTCTTCTCCTCCGTTAGCCCCATGGTGTGTTAAGAGTAATCTAAAGGAGGAAATCGATATTAGGTTAAATGATACTAATACATTTCTAATGAGTCAATGCCTAGCCTCGAGGCAAATCTATGGAAGTAGGGATTCCATACAATTGCAGTACTTCCATCTGAAGGCCCAATTACCAATTTACGAATTTCAGTTTGAATATCAATTGGTATTATGAATTTTTTCACACAATTACAACCTTTTACTGCTTCTTCCTAAATTTTTAAAATTTTTGGCTTCTTCCTTGATCCTCTCATTAGCCAATTCGCTCTAATACTAGCTGTGAGGTACCTATCCCCACCGCGCAACGAATTCAAGGGTTCTAGCAGTTGGAAGTAGCACTTCTTGCGCACGGCAGGGTCTCACACTCGGGGCCTCGCCCACGGATATCCGGACAAGAGACTAATCCATTGGTTCTTCTAAAACCGATTCTGGAAAAACTTCCCTTACCCCCAAAGGACGGGAGATTCCTCCAAGATAACTTCTCTAACGTAGTCAAAAGCCTTAACTAACTGAACTGATCTAACCAAACCTGTAAGTCTCAAAATTCAGCTCAGGGAAAAAATTACGCTTGGGTCATAGAGACCAACTCTTTTTTCCTCATTGAGAGGCACAGCCGTTGATTCTTCTCCATAGAACAAGTTTTGTCCGGGATTTACTTCATCTATCATGCCATAACAGAATTGAGTCTCAATTTAGGGATCCATCAGTCCAGTCATCCCATGGGTTAGCCAACCGCCCAACCACTGTAGTGATGGGATCCAATTAAGAATTTGGTTAGGTTTTTGCCCAGGTACCAGGGAAAAGAGTTCCCTGGTCCCCTAGCCAGATATTCATGGGACTAATGTGAAAGGATGTGGAGTGATGAGAAAAAATGGAAATATTGTTGAAACTGTATTTGTATATGAAATCTATTTTTAAATGAGTGTTTTATGTCAAGAATGCTGGGGAAGTATTTTGACCGTCTTGTGAATGAGGTCGTGGAAACCTATTTGTTAAAGTTGCAAAACTGCTGACAGAGAGTCAACGGAGGACATCTCGCGTAGCAAGGTCGACCAAGGTCTTGACGAGCCTCGGTTTGATTTAAATGGTGAGCTTCCAGTACAGTGGAGGAGGGACCAAGGAAGTGGCCTATGAGTGAAGCGCTAGGTGACCTACAAAGGATCCTAGAGGGTGCTGACCATACGGTGCTCAGGCTCTGGGTCGCCGAAGATACCCACACGTACGTCAGGGAAGATATTAGAACAAGGAGTAAGAGTTGTTTTCTGAATTCGGGCATGGATCTGGTTAGTTGACCTTGCTGGTCCTCAACGGATGAGTCCATGGCTCTTTTATATGGATCCGTTGGTTGATCTTGCTCTGGTCCACAACGGATGAGTCCATGGCTCTTTTATATGGATCCGTTGGTTGATCTTGCTAATCTTTAATGGAGACTCCATTTTGATATGTGAATATATTGCCGGTTCTATGAGCTAGGAACTATCTGAGTGAACAGGTGGTGAGCGTTCTGGTTGCCAATGATGCCATAGGTACACCGATGAAGGAATGATTGGAAATAAGGATTCAACCATAGATTTTGAGGATTGTGATCAGTGACACAATGGTTTCATTAAATGATTGTTTTTCAATGCTGAGAAAAAGGCAATTTCATATTGGGCGTGTAAGTGGTGTGACTAGTTTATCTTCCCACATTTTGTTTTCATCGATCCCTATCACATCATATCATTCTCACATCAAATCACATCCAATTGCATCATCCACACATCAATCCACATCATCCATACATCCATCCACATCATCCACACCAATCCACATCATCCATACATCCATCCACATCAATCCACATCATCCATACATCCATCCACATCAATCCACATTATCCACACATCAATCCACATCATCCATACATCCATTCACGTCAATCCACATTACCCACACATCAATCCATATCATTCATACATCCATCCACATCATCCACATCATCCACATCAATCTGCATTATCCACTCATCCATCCACATCAATCTACACGTCAATCCACATTACCCACACATCAATCCACATCATCCATACATCCATCCACATCATCCACATCAATCCACATTATCCACTCATCCATCCACATCAATCCACATTACCCACACATCAATCCACATCATCCATACATCCATCCACCTCATCCACATCAATCCACAATATCCACTCATCCATCCACATCAATCCACACGTCAATCCACATTACCCACACATCAATCCACATTCATTTCATAAGTATTCTCGTTCTCATCTAATCACATCTTTTTCTAACTCATCACTTATTTCCTCATTTATCCTCATCAGATCACATCTACTTGCATCTACCCATGCATCTCATCACTTCACATACATTAACATCTATCCAATTTACATCGCATCTTATCGCATCCATTTCACATCACATATCATTCATTCACATCTCGATTCACATGCTAACACATTCATTCATGTCTCTTATTGTTCATTCACATCTCGATTCACATGTTATCACATTTATTCACAACCCTTATCGTTCATTCACATCCCGATGCACATGTTATCACATTCATTCACATCCTAAATCATTCATTTACATCCTGATTCACATGACATCACATCTCATCCATTCATTCCCATCTATATCTGATTTGCATCACCTGATTTGCATCACATATCATCACATCTATGTACCTTTCATTCTCATCACTTCTATTCTCATCACATTAATCCATCCATTCTTTCCCATCTATCCGAGTTGCATTACATCTCATTACATCTATTCACCTCACATCCATTCTTTCCCATCTATCCAAGTTGCATTACATCTCATTACATCTATTCACATTCTCGTCACTCCTATTTTCATCGCATCCATCCATCCATCCATTCCCATCTATCTGATTTAAATCACATATCATCACATCTATTTACCTCTCATTCTCATCACACTTCTATTCTCATCACATCCATCCATCCATTCTTTCCCATCTATCTGATTTGCATCCCATCTCATCACATCTATTTACCTCTCATTCTCATCACTTCTATTCTAACATCCAGCCATTTAAAAGTACAACTAAACCATAAAAAATACAACCGTTTTTGAAAATGCTAAAATATCTCAAAAAACACTATTTTTTAAACCAAAAAGAGCACGAGCTCCTAAAAAGCTCAAAAAAACTGTTAAAAAGTGCAAGTTTTACGCTTCAATACTTTGAAAGATGATAGAGTTGCTCATAAAATCACACATTTTTGAGAAAAAAATTACTCAATTTACAATAAAATAATAATGTCCACAAAATTGGTTACAATGAGAGGTCTTGTGTGTGAGATCCCCCTGTTCCCACCGAGCAACGGATTCAGGATACTGGCAGCGGAAGTAACACATCATGCGCGGGTAGGGGTCTCACACTCGGGGCCTCGCCCACGAATATCCGGACAAGAAACTAATCCGTCGGTTTGTCCAAAACTGAAACCGGAAAAACTTCCTTTACCGGAAAGCATGGGCGATTCCACCAGGATAACTCTTTACTCTAACGTAGTCAAGATCATTACGGATCAACTGATCTGACTGCACCTCTAATGGTACTTGGTCAAATCAAGGAAGAAACTTGCACTTGGATCATTGGGATCAACGCTTTTTTCCCCATCAAGAGGCACAGCCGTTGATTCCTATCCATAGAACAATTTCTATCCGGGATTTACTTCATCTATCGTAATAATAGAAATTAAATCTCGATTTACGGATCCATCAGTCCAGCCTAACCCCATCCGATCCCATGGGTTAGCCAACCGCCCAACCACTGTAGTGATGGGATCCAATTTTGGAATTTGGTTAGGTTTTGTCCCGGGTACCAAGGAAAAGAGTTCCAAGGCCCCCTAGTCGGAAGTTCATGCAAACATAGAACTAGCCACACCACTTACACACCCAATATGAAATTGCCTTTTTCTTAGCATCAACTAACTTTAAAACAATCCTTTAATGAAACCATAGTACCACTGATCATAATCTTCCAATTTATCCAGTTGATTCATAATTTCCCATCATTCCTTCATCAGAGTATCTATGGCATCATTGGCAACTAGAACGCTCACCACCTGTCCACACAGGGGCCTTTTCAATAGTTCCTAGCCCATAATACTCGGCAATATAATCACTTATAAAAATCAAGATGGACTCTCGTTGAAGATCAGCAAGATCAACCAACAGATCCATATAAAGAGCCATGGACTCATCCATTGAAGACCAGCAAGGTCAATCAACCAGATCCATGCCCAGTTTCACAAAACAATTCTTACTCCTTGTTCCAATATCTTCCTCGACGCACGCGTGGGTATCCTAGGCGACCCAGAGCCCGAGTACCGTATGGTCAGCACCCTCTAGGATCCTTCGCAGGTGACCTAGCGCTTCACTCATAGGCCGCTTCCTTGGTCCCTCATCCACCGTACCGGAAGCTCACCATTTTAATCGAACCGAGGCTGGTCAAGACCTCGGTCGACCTTGCTACGCGAGACGTCCTCCATTGACTCTCCATCAGCAGTTGCAACTTTATCAGTTAGGTCTCCACGACCTTAATCACAAGACGGTCAAAATGCTTCCCCAGCATTCTTGACATAAAACAGCCATTTACAAACAGCATTTACAAACAGTTTACAAATACAGTTTCTATATTAACTCTCATTTTTCCACATTATCCCTCATTCATCCACATTACTTATTCCACATTCCATGTATATGTGTACTCATCCAATCACCTCCTTTTCCATCTCTTCACTTCAGATTCCTTCACATCACATATCATATATTCACATCCATATCCACATCCATACATCCACATCCACATCCACATTCACATCCATACATCCACATCTACATGCTTATCTCCATTTTCACATCCTCATTTATACATCCACATCCCATATCCACATTCATACATACACATCCATATCCACATCCACATCCACATCCACATCCACATTCACATCCATGCATCCACATCTACATGCTTACCTCCATTTTCACATCCTCATTTATACATCCACATCCCATATCCACATTCATACATACACATCCATACATCCACATCTACATCCACATACATACATACATCCACATCCACATTCCACATTCACATCTATACATCCACATCTACATTCACATTCACATACATCCACATCCACATTCCCATACATCCACATCTATACATCCACATTCCACATTCACATCTACATTCACATTCACATACATGCATCCACATCTACATTCACAATCACATACATCCACATCCCCATTCCCATTCACATCTATACATCCACATCTACATCCACATACATACATACATCCACATCCACATTCCACATTCACATCTATACATCCACATCTACATCCACATTCACATACATCCACATCCACATTTCCATTCACATCTATACATCCACATCCATTCACATCTATACATCCACATTTACATCTATGCATATACATCTTCATGCATATATCCATTTTCATGTTCATACATCCACACTCCCATCTCCATATCCACACATCCACATACATACATCCATTTTCACATTCCCATTTATATAACCCCATATACCTTCACATCTAATCTTTTACATCACATCCATTCTCGCCCTATCACAACCCATATACATCTTATCCTATCACATACACTTCTTACCTCATCCCCCCATACACATCTTAATTCATCTTATCACATCCTAACTTATTTCATAAGCATCTTATCACCTCTTATCACACCTCTTATCACATCCTATCACTTTCCATACGCATCTTATCAATTCTTATCACATCTCATACACCTCTTATCACATCTTATCACATTTCATATCTTTTTTTTTTTAAAAAGAGAATTCTTTTATTTGATATAAGATTTCTCTACACATTTATTTATACATAAATTCCATTTAAGGAGACTAACACTTTCGAAATTAAAATCAATCTTTTATGCATCTTCTTATGCATGATTTCAATTTGGTAGGGAATTATACTTTTAGAATAAAAGAATTTCTCTTATGCATCTAAGTTAAGCATAAAATCCATTTATGAGGAAAATCATACTTTTAGTATAAAAAGAATATCTTTTATGCATACCTATATGCATGAAATCCAATATGATAAAAGTAACACTTTTGATATAAAAATTTTTCCTTTATGCATACTTCTATGCATGAAAATTAAAAATGATAAAAGTAACACTTTTGATATAAAAATTTTCCTTTATGCATACTTTTATGTATGAAATAAAAATGATAAAAGTAACACTTTTGATATAAAAATTTATCCATTATGCATACTTCTATGCATGAAAATAAAAATGGTAAAAATAACACTTTTGATATAAAAATTTATCCTTTATGCATACTTCTATGCATGAAAGTAAAAATGATAAAAGTAACACTTTTGATATAAAAATTTATCCATTATGCATACTTCTATGCATGAAAATAAAAATGGTAAAAATAACACTTTTGATATAAAAATTTATCCTTTATGCATAATATTAAAATTCAATTTCTCCATGATTATAATGAAATTCTTTCAATTAATCTAGGATGATGATTCCTAGAATATGGTAGGAAGTCCTCTTTTTATGCTTTGAATGAAAAATTTTTTATGCATAATTTTTATAAAAATTTTGCCATAGCTCCGCTGCTATGACTGATAAATCTCAATTTTTCTAAGGGATAAAGCTTATCATTAAGGAAATAATTAAAATGATTCTCTAATTGGATCCTTAATCCATAATGGATTGAATCATCAATATACATAAACTAAAAGCATAAGAAAAAGCCATTAATTTGGCCTCAAGCATAGCTTAATCTTGGGTTAAGGAAAAGCTTTATGAAAAGCTTGATTTGGATTGAGAATGGGTCATGAGTATGACCATTTCTTGAGTGAGAGAGAGAATTTACATAAGAATCATTAGAATTTAAACATAAATGAAAATTGACTTCAATAGCATTTATTAAATTATGTAACTCTTCACTACTATTCAAACTTCAATAGCATTTAAAAAAAACCATACCAATTAAACTTCTCAAGCTTGAGAGGGGTTGAGAAGAGAGAAACATTGAGAAATTATAGAAAGATGAATATTCACTAATTACCTTACAACTTGCTTGATTCTTTGTTCACGGTAGAGGCCCCCAACCAATCAATTGGTTAAGTATGTTGATGGAGCCACTAATGGGGATTGAAGAAAGAGGGAAGCTCCAAAAACTAGTGAATTATTAAATGAATTCACAGTTCTTGGCTTAGGTGGAGTAGAGTAACGATGCATAAACACTATATATTTTTCAACAAGGGTGAGGCTTCTATTTATAGGAAAAATTGAGCTCCTAACCAAACAAACTGATTCTAGAATTTTCTAAATCAGTTTGGTCAATATTTGACCATTTTTAGGTCAGTTAAGCTAACTTTTTGGAACTAGACTTGAATGAGGAGAGAGGAGAGATGAAATATCTCAATTTTTATGAGTTTAAAACTCATTCAAGCATGTGAAATATGCACCTCCTTTAAAGAACTCCCCTTCCTTACATATGTGTCATAATGGAATCATTTTAATATTGCTCATAGTTTTTTTTACTAATAAACCTTGTACATTTTCAACTCTTCATCTTATGTGAA
Organism: Cibotium barometz; assembly: GCF_041138505.1. Taxonomy (NCBI): domain Eukaryota; kingdom Viridiplantae; phylum Streptophyta; class Polypodiopsida; order Cyatheales; family Cibotiaceae; genus Cibotium; species Cibotium barometz. The sequence continues at coordinate 55,142,106 of NC_141074.1, forward strand.
ATATGCACCTCCTTTAAAGAATTCCCCTTCCTTACATATGTGTCATAATGGAATCATTTTAATATTGCTCATAGTTTTTTACTAATAAACCTTGTACATTTTCAACTCTTCATCTTATGTGAAATATGCACCTCCTTTAAAGAATTCCCCTTCCTTACATATGTGTCATAATGGCATCATTTTAATATTGCTCATAGTTTTTTACTAATAAACCTTGTACATTTTCAACTCTTCACCTTATGTGAAATATGCACCTCCTTTAAAGAATTCCCCTTCCTTACATATGTGTCATAATGGAATCATTTTAATATTGCTCATAGTTTTTTACTAATAAACCTTGTACATTTTCAACTCTTCATCTTATGTGAAATATGCACCTCCTTTAAAGAATTCCCCTTCCTTACATATGTGTCATAATGGCATCATTTTAATATTGCTCATAGTTTTTTACTAATAAACCTTGTACATTTTCAACTCTTCACCTTATGTGAGCATTTACTCATTTTTGGGTATCTTCTTTTTACAAATTTGGATTTATCTCTTCCCTACACATGGATTGATGCTATTGGCCCATAGGAACCTTAATTGGACCATAGTCTAAAGATTTCTGAAAATCTAGACCCTTAGACTAAGGTTCTTTATACCTATTTCCAATTAATTCCAATTGCACATTGGAAAATTCTTTTTGAATTTCTGTTTCAGGGGAACTCATCTGAATTATAAGAGATATTTTTCTATCCAAAAATATTCAAAATCTAAATATTCTCTCTCTAGAATATTTTCTCTCTCTAGGCTAAAATAGTTAGAAACAAGGTCTTTATATTTTTGAAGAGGGATTGATTACAGGGGAAGATACTAGATATCAAAAAGGGGTTGGGAGAGGAATCTTACATTGTGCCTCTCGTGTTAAATCTTTGACTTTCTCCAGAAGAATTCTTTTGGTTTGTTCTCGTAGATGACCCGACTTTTTCAAGGTAAAACCATAAACAAGAACTTCCACATCCTCCATGCTTAGGCTATCCATGCGACGTTGACTATGATTTGCTTTCTTTCCCTTTTTATTTACTCGAATCATCTCTGGATAATATTTTCATGATAATGCATCATCTCCATTGACCTTGTACCAATGGACCTCAATTGAGCTTACTTTTCCATTTTCCTCAAGGACTTTAAGTACCTTTGCCAACCAAAAAGGACATCCGCTTTCATCATCTATTGCTAACACTGCAATCATTGCACCTACAGTGAGCTCCTCAATATTTCATTCCCACATTTCCTTCTCTTGCACCCGTCGTTGACTAGTCCTTCTAGCACCAACATATGCTTCGCGGGTCTCCCCATGCACCAATGTTTGCAATTCTTCAGGCAATTCTGTTTGTTGATTTGGCATTTGAATGTTATTATCATGGTCTTGGAGTTCTTGTACCCTCCAAAGAAAGGGCTCAAGATTTATCAGTGATCTTGAATTTCTTTGAACTTCCTCAATCAAGATATCTTGCTCATGAAAAAATGTATTCCAGCATCCAAGTGAGCAAGCTGGAAAATACATGTGCTGATTGTATGGTCTCTTTAATTTCTATCAAACATTGCTGCTGATAATTGATGGCTCGCTTTTCTTTTTGAGCTTTTGCTACTTCAATGCTTGATGCCAAAAGCATTTTTGCTGCCTGAAGAGTTTTTCGTTCTGGGACACTGAGTAAAAACTTCAAACTATCGTGAGGATGCCATGCCTCTGAGTTAGAGTAATTCTTACACCACAAACGTGTTTCAGCTTCTTTTTCTTTTATTTTGAATTGATGTTGTATCTCCTGAAAAGGTGTGGTGTAGTTCTCTGCAAAATCAATCACAGAGACAACCACACCAATAGGAAACTTTGCCAGGCATGCTTGGAACTGACGATCCTGCCACTTGGCACAATGACTGTGCCGTATATAGGGGTAGATCTGCTCCCTAAATGTGGTTGTGAAGTGACAACATGGTGTATGTTTGTCCACGAGCTACAACTTTCTGGACTGTCCACACCACTCTGGAGCTAGTGTGTCACATACTCATAACGTTGCCATGCCACTATCTCTTGGTCACTTGCATCAAGATCTACCATTTGTAGATGTGCAAGTAAACCACATGATGTGTAATTGCTCTCCACACAAGGCATCCTATGGAATAGGGCATCCTCCGTGCATGCACACATAAGAGAGTGGATAAAATCACGAGGACTATGAGGCAACTCTCTATGCCCACTAAGAGAACGGAACACATTATAAAAAAGTTTGAACTCAACATGGTAGCGACAACAACATGTGTCATGCTGACGTGAGTACCTCACAAACCAAGGCTTACACCCCTCAAATGACTGTTCACTCACGGGAACACGGATTATGGAAGGAGGCCGAAAGCAATTAATGTGAGAGAGCGGGATTGTAGCCATGGGAACATAAAGACGCACATAATTTTTCCATATTTTTGTGCCGAAGTGCAATGTAAATCGTTTTAGGCCAATGTGGGTTCTAAATGAGAGTTCTAAGTGTATTAAGCAAGGCTCACTTATGGGGTTGTCCGCCCATGTGTGAAAGAGGTCTAGGGTTAGTGACATCTCTATAAAAGAGATGTTAGCTAAAGAAAGAGGACGTTTTTGGCCATTCTCATAAGCTATTGAGTGAAGCTCTTGAGCTCTCAAGCTATGGCAACTCTTTAACTCTCTCTATTGTACTCTAATGAGCATCAAGCTCCAATGAGTATAGCTCCACTTCTTTCTCTTAATCTCTTTTAGCATCATTGAAGTAGATTAATCTATGATTAGTTGAATGCTTCTTTCTTTCTCTTGTGTATGCATGCTTGTAGTGTGTGTGTGTGTGTAGTCTCCATTGATGCAAGCTCTTGCCCACGTCATTGGCAACAATGAGTTATTCATGGATAGAATCTCTCTATGAGCTTGTGGGTTTGTGAATGTTACATTCTATGCTTGCGTAAGCTTGTGGGTTAGTAGATGCACGTTTATGGGTTTGCTGGCATTAGGGAAAGCTAAGATTTAATCAATGTTTGAATGGGATTAAGAGATTGCCATGCATTGCTTGTTCTCTTGATTAGTGTAGTGGGTTTAAGGGATTAAGAGATTGATTGAGGTGTTGAATGGTTGAATCGTCAAGTGGTGGTTTGTGAATGTGAGCTCTCTCGCAAGGGGTAAGCCTTCATGCACTAATCGGGTCGAGTCCTCGGATTGACATTGTGTTTCTTAACACATTTGTTGATCGGTAGTACTCTATGAGCACTATATTACACGGTAGAGAGAACCGCTCTTCAATAGTGCTACTGCCGGGGAACGAGTGCCTACATTAGTTGAGCACGATCATACACACACTACCACTTCTTGTTAAGCTCCAATCGGTTGCAAAACCGTTGGATAGGAGAGTAGGCTTTGGGACTAATTTTGGTACTTATTTAAGACTAATCTGTTGTTAAATTCTCTTTATTGTCTTGCAATTTGAGTGCGATTGGCTAGCTACGCCTCTCCCTTGAGGTCAGGACAAGGATTCAACACACGGGAAGGATTGGAGGTAGGCACTAAACCTACCAATTTCAATTTGTGTGTGAAAGAGAGAGGCCTGATTTGCATTTCTGTCATTCTGTTTGAGGATAAATTTTGCTGTCTGAGGTTAATTTTTACAGTTTCAATTTTCTGCATATTCGTTTTGTTTTCTATTCTTAGCTTAGTTTAGTTTTTTGCATCTTTAATTTTGTGCATTTTAGTTCTTTGTTAAACCTGCACCTGTAGAGAAACTGAAATCTGTACACACACATGAAGATTGAACATTTCGAATTTGCTAGCTGCACACGCATTGAGTTCCCTGCACATGCATTGAATTCGCTGCAAATCTCACAGCTGCACACGCATTGAGTTCACTGCACACGCACTTCAAAAAAGAAAAAATAATAATAATAAAAGAAGGCAGCTGTGTGTGAACAGCGCACCGCACGGAGAGACCCACACACCGCATCATAAAGACCGCCACCGCACTGGATAAAGGGGTGCAAAAAAAAAGTCTGGAAAAATTTTCATTTTCTGTAAGATTCCTCCCCCAACCCCTTTTTGATGTCTAGTATATTCCCCTGTAATCAATTCCCTTTTCTGAAATATAAGAGATCTTGTTTGTGGTTGTTTTAACCTAGAGAGAGAAAATATTCTAGAGAGAGAATATTCAGATTTTGAATATTTTTGGATAGAAAAATATCTCTTATAATTCAGATGAGTTCCCCTGAAACAGAAATTTAAAAAAAAATTTCCAATGTGCAATTGGAATTAATTGGAAATAGGTATAAAGAACCTTAGCCTAAGGGTCTAGATTTTCATAAATCTTTAGACTATGGTCCAATTAAGGTTCCTATGGGCCAATAGCATCAATCCATGTGTAGGGAGGAGATAAATCCAAATTGTAAAAGAAGATACCCAAAAATGAGTAAATGCTCACATAAGATGAAGAGTTGAAAATGTACAAGGTTTATTAGTAAATAAACACATATGTAAGGAAGGGGAGTTCTTTAAAGGAGGTGCATATTTCACATAAGATGAAGAGTTAAAAATGTACAAGGTTTATTAGTAAATAAACACATATGTAAGGAAGGGGAGTTCTTTAAAGGAGATGCATATTTCACATAAGATGAAGAGTTGAAAATGTACAAGGTTTATTAGTAAATAAACACATATGTAAGGAAGGGGAGTTCTTTAAAGGAGGTGCATATTTCACATAAGATGAAGAGTTGAAAATGTACAAGGCTTATTAGTAAAAAAACTATGACACATGTGTAAGGAAGAGGAGTTCTTTAAAGGAGGTGCATATTTCACATAAGATGAAGAGTTGAAAATGTACAAGGTTTATTAGTAAAAAACTATGAGCAATACAATTTTGACACATATGTAAGGAAGGGGAATTCTTTAAAGGAGGTGCATATTTCACATGCTTGAATGAGTTTTAAACTCATAAAAATTGAGATATTTCATCTCTCCTCTCTCCTCATTCAAGTCTAGTTCCAAAAAGTTAGCTTAACTGACCTAAAAATGGTCAAAAAGTGACCAAACTGACTTGGAAAATTCTAGAATCAGTTTGTTTGGTTAGGAGCTCAAATTTTCCTATAAATAGAAGCCTCCCCTTGTTGAAAAAAACATAGTCTCTTATGCCTTGTTACTCTACTCTACCTAAGCCAAAACATATAGTCTCTTATGCCTTGTTACTCTACTCTACCTAAGCCAAAACATATAGTCTCTTATGCTTTGTTACTCTACTCCATCTAAGCCAAAATATATAGTGTCTTATGCTATGTTACTCCACCTAAGCCAAGAACTGTGAATTCTTTAATAATTCACTAGTTTTTGACACTTCTCTCTTTCTTCAATCCCCATTGGTGACTCCATCAACATACTAAACCAATTGATTGGTTGGGGGCCTCTACCGTGAATAAAGAATCAAGCAAATCATAAGGTAAGTATATTGAATTTTGATCTTTCTATGATTTCTCAATGATTCTCTCTTCTCAACCCCTCTCAAGCTTGAGAAGTTTAATTGGTAAGGTTTTTTTAAATGCTATTGAAGTTAATTGGTGAATAGTAGTGAAGAGTTACATAATTTAATAAATGCTATAGAAGTTAATTTTCACTTATATTTAAATTCTAATGGTTTTTATAATTTCTCTCTCTCACTCAAGAAATGGTCATACTCATGACCCATTCTCAATCCAAATGAAGCTTTTCATAAAGCTTTTCCTTAATCCAAGATTAAGCTATGCTTGAGGCCAAATTAATGGCTTTTGCTATGCTTTTAGTTTATGCACATTGATGATTCAATCCATTATGGATTGATGACCCAATTAGAGACCATTCTAATTGTTTTCTTAATGATCCAATTAGAGACCATTATGGATTGATGATCTAATTAGAGACCATTCTAATTGTTTCCTTAATGATCCAATTAGAGACCATTATGGATCGATGATCCAATTAGAGACCATTCTAATTGTTTTCTTAATGATCCAATTAGAGACCATTATGGATTGATGATCCAATTAGAGACCATTCTAATTATTTCTTTAATAATGAGCTTTATCCCTTAGAAAAAAATTGAGATTTATCAGTCATAGTAGCGGAGCTATGGCAAAATTTTTATAGAAATTACGCATAAAATAATTTCATTCAAAGCCTAAAAAGAGGACTTCCTACCATATTCTAGGAACTATCATCCTAGATTAATTAAAAGAATTTTATTATGCATGGAGATGTGGATGTTTACATGTAGATGTAGATGTATAGATGTAGATGTGGATGTGGAGGTGGATGGATGCATGTAGATGTAGATGTATAGATGTAGATGTGAATGGAGATGTGGATGTATGCATGTAGATGTAGATGTATAGATGTGGATGTGGATGTATACATGTAGATGTAGATGTATAGATACGGATGTGGATGTGGAGGTGGATGTATACATGTAGATGTAGATGTATAGATGTAGATGTGGATGTGGAGGTAGATGGATGCATGTAGATGTAGATGTATAGATGTAGATGTGAATGGAGATGTGGATGTATGCATGTAGATGTAGATGTATAGATGTGGATGTGGATGTATACATGTAGATGTAGATGTATAGATACGGATGTGGATGTGGAGGTGGATGTATACATGTAGATGTAGATGTATAGATGTAGATGTGGATGTGGAGGTAGATGGATGCATGTAGATGTAGATGTATAGATGTAGATGGGAATGGAGATATGGATGTATGCATGTAGATGTAGATGTATAGATGTAGATGTGGATGTGGAGGTGGATGGATGCATGTAGATGTAGATGTATAGATGTAGATGTGAATGGAGATGTGGATGTATGCATGTAGATGTAGATGTATGGAGGTGAATGTGAATGTGGATGTGGATGTATGCATAGAGATGTAGATGTATGCATGTAGATGTGAATATACGCATATAGATGTGGATGTATGGATGTGAATATACGATATGCGATGTGAGGGAATCTGAAATGATGAGATAGAAATGATGTGATGGGATGAGTATACATATAAATGGAATATGGAATAAGTAATGTAGATTGATGAAGGATAATGTGGAAAAATGAAAGTTAAAATAGAAATTGTATTGTAAACTGTTTGTAAATACTGTTTGTAAATGCTGTTTGTAAATTATTGTTTTATGTCAAGAATGCTGGGGGGAGCATTTTGACCGTCTTGTGATTAAAGTCGTGATGGTAAAGTTGCAACTGCTGACGGGGAGTCAATGAAGGACGTCTCGCGTAGCAAGGTCGGCCGAGGTCTTGACCAGCCTCGGTGCGATTAAAATGGTGAGCTTCCGGTACGGTGGATGAGGGGCCAAGGAAGCGGCCTATGCGTGAAGCGCTAGGTTACCTGCGAAGGATCCTAGAGGGTGCTGACCATACGGTGCTCGGGCTCTGGGTTGCCTAGGATACCCACGCGTGCGTCGAGGAAGATATTGGAACAGAGTTGGAGTTGTTTTCTGAAATCGAGCATGGATCTGGTTGATTGACCTTGCTGGTCTTCAATGGATGAGTCCATGGCTCCTTATATGGATCTGTTGGTTGATCTTGCTGATCTTCAACGAGAGTCCATCTTGTTAAGTGATTATATTGCCAAGTATTATGGGCTAGGAACTATCGAAACGGCTCCTGAGCGTTCTAGTTGCCAATGATGCCATAGATACTCTGATGAAGGAATGATGGGAAATTAAGAATCAATTGGATAAATTGGAAGATGGTGATCAATGATACTATGGTTTTATTAAAGGATTGTTTTAAACTGGTTGAATCTGGTTGAAAAAAGGCAATTTCATATTGGGTGTGTGAGTGGTGTGACTAGTTTTATTTTGCATGAAAATCCGGCTAGGGGGCCTTGGAACTCTTTTCCTTGGTACCCGGGACAAAACCTAACCAAATTTTTAATTGGATCCCATCACTACAGTGGTTGGGCGGTTGGCTAACCCATGGGATTGGATGGGGTTAGGCTGGATTGATGGATCCGTAAATCGAGACCCAAACTTTTGTTTTTACGATAGAAAAAAAAAAACCCGGACAGTAACTGTTCTATGGATAGGAATCAACGGCTGTGCCTCTTGAATGGGGAAAAAAGCGTTGATCCCAATGATCCAAGTGCAAGTTTCTTCCTTGAACTGACTAAGTATCTTATAGATGTAATCGGATCATCTCGATCAGAAATGATCTTGACTACGTTAGAGTAAAAAGTTATCCTGGTGGAATCGCCCGTGCTTTCCGGTAAAGGAAGTTTTTCCGGGTTCGGTTTGGAACAACCGACGGATTAGTCTCTTATCCGGATATCCGTGGCGAGGCCCCGAGTGTGGGACCCCTGTCCCGCGCGAGAAGCGCTACTTCCGCTGCCAGTACCCCGAATCCGTTGCTCGGTGGGAACAGGGATCTTACAGTTGGTATCAGAGCATTTGGTTAATAAAGATCAACGGAGAAGACAAATATGTCAAAAATTTATCAAGAAACACAAAAAGGTTAATATTGTGTGATATAATTCATACAATTTGATATTCGTAATTTTGGTAATTGGGTCTTCAGATGGAAGTACCGCAATTATATAGAAACCCTGACTTGCTTGAGGCCTAGACATGATAGTACTTACCTTATAATTCCAAGGGCCGTGACTACCCGTATATACCGAGAGTATACTGCAGCTCTTTACTGACAGTATATACGAGTAAATCTAAGACTTGAAATTATAAGCGTTAATGCTATCTAGATGATGATTTCGAATGTGATTGATATGATTTTTAATTCTGTTTGAGAATGAATGAATTGATTTGGATTCTGATTGAAAATGCTGATTGAAAAATGTTGATTTTTAAAAATTAGTTGAAATATAATGAAACCACAATGAGGGGGAATGGGACGAGTCCCTATGATGATATTCATAACTAGAATGATGATAATGAATTCAGCAAATCACTATGAGATTAGTGAGTTGTGCTGTCAGATTACTACTGTTAATACTTGACCGGTAGATCAAGTTAAGGGATGTCAAATTGAGAACTTGCTTGACTGAAATTTCCGTGGAGGAATGTTCCGAAAGAAACTTCTCGGTCTAATGGACCATTATCGTGTTAAAGTTATGAATGATATAATCTGAATGAATTGTTATTTAATGATGAGTTCTATATAAGGGATATTTATCCCAGTGTTCTGTTGGGTTGACCAGAATATAAGGAACCCCAGAATAAAATTGGATCTTAAGAATAAGAGCTGTCCTCTACCTTGCGAGATGAGGACATCTCGCACTTTTTAAGTGGGGTAGAATGTAAGATTCCTCCCCAGCCTTCGAGGTATACAGGAGTAAGAATCTCCCTTTCTGATCTTATAATTATTCCCTCTCTAAAATAAAAGAAAGTTTCTGTTTAAAAAAGGAAGACCCTTTTCCTAGAATACTTCTCAGGAGTCACGCCTATTTTAAGGATTTAGAACAATGAGTTCAGAAGTGAGAATCAGTGTTTTGGATACCAAGGTTTTGGTTTTCATTCGAGTACGGCCCAAAAGAAGTTCTTTATCTCTTGGGGAGTATAAGAAATTATCCCCCAGATATTGTGACCCTTATATCTGAATTCAATGAAAGTAGGTGACTTAGCCTACAAGTTTCTTTTATCTCCTCATCTTAAAATTCTTAATGCCTTCTATAGAAAAATGTGTCAAACTCAAATCATGGAAAGACGGTAAAACTTCAGTGGCAAGTTACCGTTGGCTTCTAGGTTACGCTAGCTCCTTCCTTTATATAAGTCATAACTTTTACTTGTCGCTCACAGTAATCTTACTCCCATCAATCTCCTTTCTTTCTTAATCTCCTTCATGGCTTGGCAACAGGAATTAGTTTTATCCCTGATGATTTCTCACCTTCAAGACGCAAGAGAGTCTGTGAAGAAAGACTTTATAGAACAGTATGAGCGCTCACTTTTTCCTCACCTAGGAACTTCTGTAGCGCAGACCAAATGGCAGACCTATCAAAACATAACTAGGGTAACACCCTGGGGTCAGCAGCACTTTCGTAACAATGTTCGCTTGGCCATGGTTATTGAAGCTTTGGGTTTGGGTCCCCGATACTACTGTGTCATGAGATCAAGGCATCTTGGGTTTTCTGAGCGGGTCTTCTTACTGGCATGTTTTCTTCCTCATGAGAAGATATGCCTTTACCCCGTTTTTGGCTTGTCTCTTAGAGGTCCTTTTGTTAGATCACCTCATACCACTGAGATAGGTGCGGCAATAACCAGCAGAATCATTCCCATAGATGAGTTACCCTATACGTGTGCAGCTTGTGAGGACTGCTTTTGTGACCATATGATGGACGGGCTTATGGAAGTGTAAAGAGTTCTTCTATCTTTACTGTATAAGTCCCGTGAATGAATAAAGTTTAAATCTTGTTCTTATTTTGAATCTTGCTCTCTTTAAGACTTTTCTTGGTGGTTAATCGTGATTAAAATTTTTCTCTAAGTCTCATATTCGTGCATCTTGCGAAATTATTCCAAGTTGCGAGATGAGGACATCTCGCGTTTTTTAAGTGGGGTAGAATGTAAGATTCCTCCCCCAACCCCTTTTTGATGTCTAGTATATTCCCCTGTAATCAATTCCCTTTTCTGAAATATAAGAGATCTTGTTTGTGGTTGTTTTAACCTAGAGAGAGAAAATATTCTAGAGAGAGAATATTCAGATTTTGAATATTTTTGGATAGAAAAATATCTCTTATAATTCAGATGAGTTCCCCTGAAACAGAAATTTAAAAAAAAATTTCCAATGTGCAATTGGAATTAATTGGAAATAGGTATAAAGAACCTTAGCCTAAGGGTCTAGATTTTCATAAATCTTTAGACTATGGTCCAATTAAGGTTCCTATGGGCCAATAGCATCAATCCATGTGTAGGGAGGAGATAAATCCAAATTGTAAAAGAAGATACCCAAAAATGAGTAAATGCTCACATAAGATGAAGAGTTGAAAATGTACAAGGTTTATTAGTAAATAAACACATATGTAAGGAAGGGGAGTTCTTTAAAGGAGGTGCATATTTCACATAAGATGAAGAGTTAAAAATGTACAAGGTTTATTAGTAAATAAACACATATGTAAGGAAGGGGAGTTCTTTAAAGGAGATGCATATTTCACATAAGATGAAGAGTTGAAAATGTACAAGGTTTATTAGTAAATAAACACATATGTAAGGAAGGGGAGTTCTTTAAAGGAGGTGCATATTTCACATAAGATGAAGAGTTGAAAATGTACAAGGCTTATTAGTAAAAAAACTATGACACATGTGTAAGGAAGAGGAGTTCTTTAAAGGAGGTGCATATTTCACATAAGATGAAGAGTTGAAAATGTACAAGGTTTATTAGTAAAAAACTATGAGCAATACAATTTTGACACATATGTAAGGAAGGGGAATTCTTTAAAGGAGGTGCATATTTCACATGCTTGAATGAGTTTTAAACTCATAAAAATTGAGATATTTCATCTCTCCTCTCTCCTCATTCAAGTCTAGTTCCAAAAAGTTAGCTTAACTGACCTAAAAATGGTCAAAAAGTGACCAAACTGACTTGGAAAATTCTAGAATCAGTTTGTTTGGTTAGGAGCTCAAATTTTCCTATAAATAGAAGCCTCCCCTTGTTGAAAAAAACATAGTCTCTTATGCCTTGTTACTCTACTCTACCTAAGCCAAAACATATAGTCTCTTATGCCTTGTTACTCTACTCTACCTAAGCCAAAACATATAGTCTCTTATGCTTTGTTACTCTACTCCATCTAAGCCAAAATATATAGTGTCTTATGCTATGTTACTCCACCTAAGCCAAGAACTGTGAATTCTTTAATAATTCACTAGTTTTTGACACTTCTCTCTTTCTTCAATCCCCATTGGTGACTCCATCAACATACTAAACCAATTGATTGGTTGGGGGCCTCTACCGTGAATAAAGAATCAAGCAAATCATAAGGTAAGTATATTGAATTTTGATCTTTCTATGATTTCTCAATGATTCTCTCTTCTCAACCCCTCTCAAGCTTGAGAAGTTTAATTGGTAAGGTTTTTTTAAATGCTATTGAAGTTAATTGGTGAATAGTAGTGAAGAGTTACATAATTTAATAAATGCTATAGAAGTTAATTTTCACTTATATTTAAATTCTAATGGTTTTTATAATTTCTCTCTCTCACTCAAGAAATGGTCATACTCATGACCCATTCTCAATCCAAATGAAGCTTTTCATAAAGCTTTTCCTTAATCCAAGATTAAGCTATGCTTGAGGCCAAATTAATGGCTTTTGCTATGCTTTTAGTTTATGCACATTGATGATTCAATCCATTATGGATTGATGACCCAATTAGAGACCATTCTAATTGTTTTCTTAATGATCCAATTAGAGACCATTATGGATTGATGATCTAATTAGAGACCATTCTAATTGTTTCCTTAATGATCCAATTAGAGACCATTATGGATCGATGATCCAATTAGAGACCATTCTAATTGTTTTCTTAATGATCCAATTAGAGACCATTATGGATTGATGATCCAATTAGAGACCATTCTAATTATTTCTTTAATAATGAGCTTTATCCCTTAGAAAAAAATTGAGATTTATCAGTCATAGTAGCGGAGCTATGGCAAAATTTTTATAGAAATTACGCATAAAATAATTTCATTCAAAGCCTAAAAAGAGGACTTCCTACCATATTCTAGGAACTATCATCCTAGATTAATTAAAAGAATTTTATTATGCATGGAGATGTGGATGTTTACATGTAGATGTAGATGTATAGATGTAGATGTGGATGTGGAGGTGGATGGATGCATGTAGATGTAGATGTATAGATGTAGATGTGAATGGAGATGTGGATGTATGCATGTAGATGTAGATGTATAGATGTGGATGTGGATGTATACATGTAGATGTAGATGTATAGATACGGATGTGGATGTGGAGGTGGATGTATACATGTAGATGTAGATGTATAGATGTAGATGTGGATGTGGAGGTAGATGGATGCATGTAGATGTAGATGTATAGATGTAGATGTGAATGGAGATGTGGATGTATGCATGTAGATGTAGATGTATAGATGTGGATGTGGATGTATACATGTAGATGTAGATGTATAGATACGGATGTGGATGTGGAGGTGGATGTATACATGTAGATGTAGATGTATAGATGTAGATGTGGATGTGGAGGTAGATGGATGCATGTAGATGTAGATGTATAGATGTAGATGGGAATGGAGATATGGATGTATGCATGTAGATGTAGATGTATAGATGTAGATGTGGATGTGGAGGTGGATGGATGCATGTAGATGTAGATGTATAGATGTAGATGTGAATGGAGATGTGGATGTATGCATGTAGATGTAGATGTATGGAGGTGAATGTGAATGTGGATGTGGATGTATGCATAGAGATGTAGATGTATGCATGTAGATGTGAATATACGCATATAGATGTGGATGTATGGATGTGAATATACGATATGCGATGTGAGGGAATCTGAAATGATGAGATAGAAATGATGTGATGGGATGAGTATACATATAAATGGAATATGGAATAAGTAATGTAGATTGATGAAGGATAATGTGGAAAAATGAAAGTTAAAATAGAAATTGTATTGTAAACTGTTTGTAAATACTGTTTGTAAATGCTGTTTGTAAATTATTGTTTTATGTCAAGAATGCTGGGGGGAGCATTTTGACCGTCTTGTGATTAAAGTCGTGATGGTAAAGTTGCAACTGCTGACGGGGAGTCAATGAAGGACGTCTCGCGTAGCAAGGTCGGCCGAGGTCTTGACCAGCCTCGGTGCGATTAAAATGGTGAGCTTCCGGTACGGTGGATGAGGGGCCAAGGAAGCGGCCTATGCGTGAAGCGCTAGGTTACCTGCGAAGGATCCTAGAGGGTGCTGACCATACGGTGCTCGGGCTCTGGGTTGCCTAGGATACCCACGCGTGCGTCGAGGAAGATATTGGAACAGAGTTGGAGTTGTTTTCTGAAATCGAGCATGGATCTGGTTGATTGACCTTGCTGGTCTTCAATGGATGAGTCCATGGCTCCTTATATGGATCTGTTGGTTGATCTTGCTGATCTTCAACGAGAGTCCATCTTGTTAAGTGATTATATTGCCAAGTATTATGGGCTAGGAACTATCGAAACGGCTCCTGAGCGTTCTAGTTGCCAATGATGCCATAGATACTCTGATGAAGGAATGATGGGAAATTAAGAATCAATTGGATAAATTGGAAGATGGTGATCAATGATACTATGGTTTTATTAAAGGATTGTTTTAAACTGGTTGAATCTGGTTGAAAAAAGGCAATTTCATATTGGGTGTGTGAGTGGTGTGACTAGTTTTATTTTGCATGAACATCCGGCTAGGGGGCCTTGGAACTCTTTTCCTTGGTACCCGGGACAAAACCTAACCAAATTTTTAATTGGATCCCATCACTACAGTGGTTGGGCGGTTGGCTAACCCATGGGATTGGATGGGGTTAGGCTGGATTGATGGATCCGTAAATCGAGACCCAAACTTTTGTTTTTACGATAGAAAAAAAAAAACCCGGACAGTAACTGTTCTATGGATAGGAATCAACGGCTGTGCCTCTTGAATGGGGAAAAAAGCGTTGATCCCAATGATCCAAGTGCAAGTTTCTTCCTTGAACTGACTAAGTATCTTATAGATGTAATCGGATCATCTCGATCAGAAATGATCTTGACTACGTTAGAGTAAAAAGTTATCCTGGTGGAATCGCCCGTGCTTTCCGGTAAAGGAAGTTTTTCCGGGTTCGGTTTGGAACAACCGACGGATTAGTCTCTTATCCGGATATCCGTGGCGAGGCCCCGAGTGTGGGACCCCTGTCCCGCGCGAGAAGCGCTACTTCCGCTGCCAGTACCCCGAATCCGTTGCTCGGTGGGAACAGGGATCTTACATTTTCTGCCGCCGCAAAAAATTGGGAGGTTTTCTAACTTTTTGAGAGGAGTTAGAAAACACCCATCGTCGAAATTTCGGTCCCGGAACCATTTTTCCATAGTGAGTTCAGTATGGAAAACTGATAAATTTTAGGCGATTTTTGATCCTGAAAAATACGCTATTTTTTTGGCCTAATGTGTTCGAGGGGGTTCAAAATGGGTTCTGGCAAAGTTTGAGCCAACTTGAAAATGTTTAGATTTTTTTGAATTAAAAAAAAACAACCTTAAAATTTGACCTTATGCACTTGCGGTTGGGACGTCATATAGACACTGCCATAGGGTCTAGGGCACCTTCTAGAGTGCCTACGCAGGAAAGTGGGACCTAATCCATAGGAAATTTGGCAGATATTGCTGAAACCTTTTTCGAATCCCAATCTGATACCCTTTCCAGGACAACTAGCTCATTGTCTATGGACAATCTAGGGCCGTCAAATAGTCATCCCTTAGCCCCAAATAGGACACCCACAAGATCTTTTAATCCATTTGAAGTCCACACCATGGGGTTACCACTCAATGTGAGACTTCAATATGTCTACACAAATGCTCAAGGAGCTGAGATCTTTAGGGATCCACAACAACGGTATTGCAGACTTTTTCTCAGAGCTTGATAGAGCACCTCTAGTCAATGACCAGGGCAACATGTACATGGGTGGAGATGGTGTTCGCTACGAAGTCACCTATCATCCAAAGAATGTAGACAAATTAGGGGGGCTCTCTAAGAGTGAGTTCCTAGACTTATCCAAGCCTTCCAGAGCAAGGGAGTCTAGAGATGATTGGCTCATTGAGCCCAACATGCCTGGACCATCCACCAATGCCCAGTCCTCAAAGCCATCCATAGATGATTTACTTTTTGTAGATCTAAATTTGGAAAGGGACAGGAAAGGCAAGAGCAAAATGGATCAGGGGGCTGAGAACCAATGGGAGTTTGTACGACAAATTCCAGTGACAAAGGTCTTTCAGGATGACCCACTTCAAGAGGTCTATAAGGACTCTTTAGAAGGATATTATGCCACAACTAGATTGCCAGAGCTAGATCTTCCTCTAGCACTTGTGGTGGTCGAGAAGCTTGCAAAGCAGGATACAAGAACTGAATCGTGTGATAAATGGGCCAATGAATACCGAACCTTAGATTGGAAGGAGATTCGTGAGCTCACGTGGAGAGGACAACCATTATTCATGGAAGTGTTCTCAACTAATATAGCTAAATCAGGAGAGACAGCCTTTCTTGGAGAAACTGTTGCTCCTCCCCTATGAGAGTTCACTAGAGAGGGACCCTCAATATCAAAGTGGACCACTGCAAGTAGCCCAACTCTAGCACCAAGATATTATCCTACACCAAAAGTGCGACCACAGATCACACCACAACAACGTTTCTCTCACTATGACAATCAGAGGGTAGGGGAGCCAACTCGGCCTCCCATAAATGCACCTCCTGAAATGCGGGTAACAAGATCTTTGGAGGGGGTTGGTGAGGCAGGTAATAGGGGACCCACACCAATTTGGGATGCATATGGACCATCTTACCAAGAGAGGAACCACTGAAAGTGAGAGGCCATAGGCCCGATGATGAGTATTCAAGATGAGTAAGGCCATCAACTCTTCAGAAATTGGTAAAGAAGTACGAAGGGTCGGGAGATCCATATGACCATGTAGCAGCATTTAGGCAAGTAGTTCGAGCTGAGCAAGTGACTGACAAGCATACGCAAATTGAAGGATTTGGGCTCACTCTTGAGGGAAAGGCCCTTGCTTGGTTTCAGGCACTAGAGGCTTCAGACAAATCTTCTTTACGAGTTTTGGAAGAGAGATTCATTGCTGCTTTTTTGGGGATCTAGCATGACACAGTAGCAAACATCTACTCTTTCAAGCAAGGTGAGACTGAGAGTGTTAGAGACTGTAAATAGGATGTAGTACATTAATCGTTGCCCAGAAGATGAGAAGCCCACCTGGAGTCGATTAATTTCTCTCTTCTTAAAAGGACTCAAAAATTTAACACTGCACATACATCTCTATGCAAAGAAGCATACGAATTTCAATGAGTGTTGCCACCATGATGCTATGGATTTCACAGATAACTTCAAATTCCAAGATGGTACTGGCCCTGAGGTGCAACCTAGAGATCAGTGGGGTGATGACCAAAGTTCAGGGTCTGGCGCACTAGTAAATCTAGACCAGATAGCTAACCTAGTGCTAAGGAGATTGGGACAAACCTATCGCCCACCCATGCAGCCACAACAATAGCACAGCAGCAAATGAGGACTATACTACCTAGAGGTCTACATCTTTGTGGAGCATGTGGCGGTAACCATAAAACCGAAGAATATAATACCTTTTCTCCTCTAGACACAAACCAACCCACAAAGAAGTGGTGCCAGGCCTGTGCTTGGAATTATACCCACACCACACAGGAATGTACTCGCATTGCAAGAATGAGACAAGAGCGTGAGCAGCAAAGGGGTGCACTGGCTCCACAAATGCATCAACAGTATACTAATTTTGAACGTAAGCCACCGATGGCACAAGAGCAAGCACGACCTGTACTTGGAGCTCAACCTCCTACTCCTGGGACTGCTCTTGTGAGGTTTGTTGACTACGACAATTCAAATATGTGTAGAGACTTGGTAAACCCAAGCTATGTGGAGGAGGAATATGCATCATATTCATCTAAGGAAAATCTCTTTGAAAGTCCCGCATAATTAAGCTAAGCACTGGTGGAGCCTCAACCGGGGGAACAAAATTCTTTGTTGTTGCTAGGCGCCTACCAACCTAGGACTCCAGGCCCCTTAGGTCAATGGCAGCAAAGGAAAGTAGAAGCCAAACCAATGGGCCCCTGTTATGAGTGCGGTGAAGCCCATTGGGCTCATGATTGTCCACATCGCCAAAGGCAAGCAGCTCAATGCAATACAACAGTACCACAGTTTCCACCAATTGAAAGATATTGTCTAGGGTGTTGTGTAGAACACTTTCCAAAGGATTGCTGAAACCACATAAGGCACCTCTCAACCAAAGGTCTCACTCAACTTTGTAGAGGCAGTTCCATCGCCACCTTCATCAGAGAATGAGGATGTCATGCCACTTAGAGTCATGACTAGATCATAGACACAAAATGCCGAAATGCAGACTGATGAGACACCTCAAACTAGGGATGCAAAGGCAAATCTAGTGGACAAGACCCTACATTCCAATAGAAAAAGGACCACTAGGAGGAAAAAGAACCGCAACAAGCAAACTAAGAGTGCATCCACTAGTTCTCAAGAAGTCTCTAGACAAAACATGAAGTATCAAGCTTTTACATCCCAAGAAGTGCATGAGGAGCATCAACCTCAACCTGGGCCTCACGCTAAACAAGATGAGGCTATTATAAACCGAGGATAGTTCGGGGGGTTCTGTTTTTGTGGATAAGGTGAACGAGACTCTAGATGCCATCATTGATGCTCATAGAAGTCGCATTGCAGCATTATCTGAGCTACCCAAGAAGTTTCAAGAATACCCAAACCCTCGTGAGGAGAAGAGCAATCTAACTGTACATCAGCAACTCATTAGGAAAGCTCAATCAATACTTGAGGGCCCACCTCCACCTATCCCTTGTGGGGCCCACCTCCACCTTCTCTTAAGCCAACATTAGAAACCATACTAGAAGTGTCATCAAGTTGGGAAATGAAAAGTGAGCTGATCTCACATAGCGAGAAGTCTACACCAATTGACACCCCATTGAAAGAAGGCATTCTACCACCACACCTAGTCTTGCCTTCCCATGCAATGATGAAGTTATTGATGCTAACGAGAACATGGCAAATGAGATGTGGGCAGCAGTTCATGAGAAAGATAATGAGAATATGTCCTCTATTATTTCACCTCCATTCTCTGAAGTGGATTTTACCAGGGGCACAGAAAACAACTTAAGATGCCCAAGCATCTAGGAGGAAGTTCAAACAATTGTTTCTCCTAGAAGTAAGCATACAATGAAAACCTTACCATCTTATTTGGGAGAATATGAGAACTGTTCTCAAACCTTGAGGATACCCTCCATGCATGTTGACAAAGGAGATGGATATGGGTATCGTGCAAGCTATTTTGTTAACACCAGTGGCTTGTACCTTACCTTTGCTTGATTTGATAAAGCTTCGACCAGAGTTGTGGAATGATATTGCCACATGTTTGTCAAAGCAGGTATTGCTACAAAAGGGTCACCATCAATGTACTATACACCCTGAGACAAATCATGTTATGCTAGTTCCTATCAACAAAGTAGGAAAATTTTGTGAGGACAATCACGGAAATGCTACCCTCCCATTAGAAGTGCGATAAGTAGCTTCAACTGCAATACTTGATAGTGGTGCAGGAGTGGGCATTGTGACAAGGTCCATTTGGGAAAAGTGGGCAAACCAGCTATTAGGAGTACCAGGATGCGCTTGTAGCTAGCAAATGGAAACTTAGAACATCCCATTGGGCTACTAGAGAACATATTGGTCACCACATGTGGGATTGAATATGAGCACACATTTGGAGTAGTGGATTTTGGAAAGCATCCAAACTATGAAGTGATATTGGTAGACCATTCATGTGACAATTTCAAATGATTCAAGATTGGGGATACAATTATTTGTACCTTCGACATGATTCTGTCATCACAAGGGCCAACCTAAAGAATCACTCATATCGTGATGTAACGCGGTCTCCAATAGATGAGTTTGATTCTGCTTCATCTGAGGGCTCAAGAGTTACATTGTCAGATGGGCAAGAAGACTGTGGATGTGTGGAGCCTCATGTAAGGATTTCAACATTGAGAGACTTAAGGGTAATCGAAGTGTATCAGATGAGGCATACATTCCACAACCCTTCCCAGAGCACTTAATTGATCCCCTAGAATGGAGTCATGTCCTTGCAACATTATCGACATGTGCTTTACCTAAGCCAATTCAATTTTGTGACTCAGATGGATATGACATTATTCCTATACGAATGGTACAACCACGTGACCTTCTAGATGATTTGTACTATGGGGATGCATCCACAGCACTGCATGTAGAGAAAGTCTCAGTGGAGGATTTAACACTCAAATCTGCTAATGATGCTGATAAGGAAGATGAATGGGACTCTGATTTTGATGATGATGTGATAGAAGAGTTAGGAAAGGCACACCTACTCTTGAGAGGAAGGGAGGTTCAAGTAGAGATCCCTTGAAGCCGACCTAAACGTAAATGCTATAAGAGCCATAAGAGAATCCGTAAAACAAGATGAGAGGGAACGATGTGAAAGAATACAAAAAGAAGACGAGGATTTTAAGAATGAACACTCTCGACCACCACCTCACTTCTTAGGAAAGAATGGATATCTAAACTATGTCCAAGCATAAGATAGTATCAAAGACCAAGTAAAACGATCAGATGGATTCCAACCAAGAGAAAAGCTAAAAACTGTTAGCAAAAATCGTAAAAAAACAAAGAGACCAAAACAAAAACTCAAGTCTCAAACAGATTCAAAAGAGAGTGTCGGAAGTGCAAAGATAAAGGTTGAATGAAAAACTCTGATGCAAGATTACAAAAGAGAGCTCAAAACCGCATGGTCTTCAATTAGTGATGACTCAAGTGGACAAGAACAAGGTCTCAATGTTCCCCCCAACTTCACACAGTACACTCTTCAAGATCGGAAGATTGTTCTTCAACAGCCCATGATGCGACAAAAGCCAAGCATGCCAGGGGTTTCATATGATGGTCCAGAAGATGCAAAAAAAAATTGATATCGCTGAGCCAGGAAAAGAGCCTGGCTATGTGTGGATTGCCGCACACTTGTCCTTAGATGAGGAGAAGTTATTAATTCAAACAATAAAGGAGTATCGCGATGTTTTTTGCTTGGAGTTATAAAGACCTCAAAGGAGTTGATCCAAGCATATGTCAGCATACAATTCCATTGTGAGAGGATGCAAAGCCTTCCAAGCAATGTCCTTATACTTACAATGAGAATTTTGCACGAAAGATAAAAGAAGAAATAGACAAGCTCTTAGAGGCAAAATTTATCTATGAGATTGAACACATTGAGAATGGGTCTCCCCTATTGTAGTGGTGCCCAAGAAAAATGGAAAACTTCGAGTATGTGTAAACCTCAAGAAGGTAAATGCAGCTATTGTACGTGATCATTACCCACTTTCAATCACGGATCATGTTTTGGAACGTGTTGCAGGGAAAAAGCATATAGTTTCTTGGATGGATTCTCCGGTTACAATCAAGTGTCAATTGATCCGAAGGATCAACACAATACAGCCTTTGCTACTACTGAAGATGGCATCTTTGCCTATCGTGTTATGCCATTTGGTCTAACAAATGCACCTGCAACCTTTCAGCGGTGGCGGTTAATGAGTCATGTATTCAAGGAGTACCTTAGGCTATTTCTTGAGATCTTCATGGATGATTTATGTGTTCACTCACAAGAGCGTGATGATCATATAGAACACCTCAGACTTGTGTTTCAAAAGTGTCAAGTTTATCGTATATGCTTGAATCTTGACAAGTGCAAATTCATGGTACGACAAGGAAAAATTTTGGGCCATATTGTTTCTCGCAATGGCATTTCAACAGATATGGATAAAATTGATGTCATTGTCTCATTACCTTGGCCTATCAACGCTAAAGGGGTACAAACATTCATGGGACATTGTGGCTATTATCGTCGATTCATCTACATGTACGCTGCTCTTTTTGTAAAGTTTAATTGGACTGACGAGTGTGAGGAATCCTTTGAAAAGTTGAAGCAAGCATTAGTGTTTGCACCCATCTTACGGGCACCATATTGGAACCAAATCTTTTATGTCCATATTGATGCTTCAAACTTTGCAATGGATGTATTTTGGCTCAATCGGGAGAACATAATAAGGATTTCCCAATCTCATATGCTAGTTGACAGTTAAACAATGCTGAGAAGAATTATACCACAATAGAAAGGGAAGGTTTGTCCATGATATATGCAGTGAAAAAGTTTCGCCATTACCTTTTGGCAAACAAATTTATATTTTTTGTGGACCATCAAGCACTGCTATATTTGGTGAATAAGCCTTATGCAACTGGAAGGATTGTGAGGTGGTTTGTCATCCTTCTTGAGTTTGATTTTGAAGTGGCAGTCTGAAAAGGAACAACTCATCTTAGGGCAGATCATTTGTCTCGAATCACCTCTGGAGAAGCTCATGTGGGTGTGGATGATGATATGTTAGATTCAACACTTTCCCTTGTAGAGACAGCTCATAAGCGGTCTAAACCCATCTTAGAAATTTTGACAAGTGGGCATATACAACTAGCGGGTCCTAATGTGGACCTATGGTGACCATTTCAAGTTAATCTCAGGGGGAGATTATATCGTCAGGGTAATGATGGAGTGTTGCGGCTTATACCTAACCCTGACCAATATGAGGAGATCTTGGAATGGGCACATGAGGGTATTGGTGGAATCCATGCATCAGCTACTTGTGTGCGACGTATAACTCAGGAGATGGGCAATGGTGGCCTACCATGCATGCGGATGCTGAATTTGTTCGTAATTGTGCTTCATGTCAAATTCAACAACCAATTCATAATGTCACATTATTCCAAATTTCAACTACACCAAGTTGGAGTAAGTATATTGTGGACTATCTTCAGCATGATCATACTGATCGAACAATTCCTAAATATCGAAAGCATGCTATTGAAGTTGAAGCGGCCAACTATATGCTGATAGAGGGCCAACTCTACAAGAGGGGCAAGGATGGCAACTTGCGCATGTGTGTATGTGAAGCTGACTACTTGAAAATCTTGACTCATGCACATGTAGGTGTTGGGGGTGGACACTTTTCGGGCAATACCACAGCTAAGTTGATTAGGTGGTCTGGGCTTTGGTGGCCAACCTTACAAATGGATGCCGAAGAATATGTAAAACGTTGTGACGATTGTCAAAGGGCCAAACCTCCCATCACAAAGGACAATATGCCATTGCGGCCTATGTTAAGCACACGTGCTTTTGCCAAATGGGGTATTGATTTTGTCGGTCCCATTAAACCTCCAGCTCATCACACGCATGTCGAATATATTATAGTCGCAACTAACTATTTGACCAAATGGGTAGAGGCAAAGGCTATTGTAAAAAATGATGCCAGAACCATAGCCAAGTTCTTGTATGAGAATGTGTTTACACGCTATGGCTTACCTATTGAAATTGTTAGTGATCAAGGTGTGCACTTTGTGAATGAGGTCATAGAGTTTTTACTTCAAGAATTTCTGGTAATTCAAGCGTTCTGCACCATATCATCCCCAGACCAATGGTCAAGATTAGAGTATTAACAAGATTCTCTGCATAGCACTCACAAAGATTGTTGAGGGACATAGGACTGATTGGGAGCAAAAGTTGCACTCAGTTCTTTGGGCATATAGAATAGCCTATAAAACATCTGTGGGCACAACCCCATTTGAGCTTGCTTTTGGGCTAGGTGCAATTCTTCCCATTGAATTTCTTGTACCTACTCTACGAGTTGCTAAACAATTGGACTGGACTGGTCATGAGCTTTCTCAACGCATTGATGAATTGGAAAAGCTTGATGAGAACCGCTTATTGTGGCGGTAATGGGGATGTATGCCAAGAAGAGGAGACAAAAGCACTGGTATGATCGAAATGTAACAACTGGCCGATTCAAAAAAGGGGACCTTGTGCTCTTGTACACACTTAAGAAGCATAAGCAAAAGCTCAAGAAACGTGGCCTAGGACCGTTTGTGATTAGTGAGCTTACTCCTAGTGGTGTAGTGCGTTTAGAGACACTAGAAGGTGAGCAAATGCCTAACTTCATTAATGGAAGTCGTCTCAAAAAATACAATGAACCATTAACTGAAGCCATGCTTCAACAAATGCATGCTACCCACACATGGAAAGAAGCACATGACCTACTTAAACGTCAGGCTCAAGAAGAAGCTAAAGCTAGAGTTGCAAAAGCCAAGGAGCGTCGCAAGGCTTCTGTGTTGACCTTATAGTTGGCTACTGATGAACAATATGTCGATCCTTTCAATATTCACCTGTGTCTTCATCTTCATGAGACTATCTACTTTGTCTCTGCCTTAATTGACTATGGTGCAGATTATAATGTTCTGTCATTTGACACATGGGTAGCCTTGGGACAACCAACACTTGTGCACATTCCTATTGACTTATGAATCTTCTCAGGTGAAGATAACCCTATAGAGGGAAAATGTGTCATTATGATGTCCATTTAGGATCACCAGATATCAGTTCCCTTTTATGTGGCTAGTAAGTCCAAGGCAGTAGTAGAGGTTGTTCTTAGTCGATCATGGTTAAGTGCTACCAATTGTTCATTAGATTGGAAGAATAGACAATAAAAATTGCAAATTGATTCTGATTGCATCTTGGGATTTGGTGCTCCATGAGTTTTATCATGTCAAAAGGGTGGTAGTTCTACCTTACACAACCCAATTTCAACATCTGCTCTTCAAGCTCCAAGATAAATGATGTGGATAATCGATGAGTCCTTAAATGAGGACCATGGCTGGCATGTTCCAACTACTCTAGTCATTGCTCAAAGAAGGCCAGGCAAGAAGGAATTTCCAATTTGGCTACCCAAAGATGCGTACAAACTTGTACCATCTAGCCTAGTTGCTAAACCTCCTAAAAAGCATATCTTTTCCAAACCTAAACCTCAAATTGTTACTCATTGGGTCCCAAAGCATGTTCTTAAAGCACAAGGCTATTATGAGAGTGCAACAGCACTTTGGCTTTCCAAATGCCATGGTTTGCTAGGGCCAAAAGAGTGTATCAATAAGATTCTAAAAGCCACTCTTGATTTTTCATATTAGTGGGTGCAAAGGAAATCAACAAGATAGGATAGGTGGTTGTAATAGAACCTACAAATCTACTTGTGTTGACCTTCCCCAAACATGTATTGAATCACCAGTTGTCCCAACTTCTCCTTGTTACACACTTCCACCATCAACTTGTGTACCTAAGACAAATCCAACTTTACATGAGTCTCCTTTGTGCATAGATTCTAGCACTTCACTGCCTAAATTCTCTTATCTTTCTCAAGTTCCTCGACAATTGCTATCCTTCCCACCTCTCTTAAGAAGGACATACCCAAAACCAAAGGTAAGGCATTAACACTACAATTGAAGCTCTTTGGTAGATCAATGTTTGAATAGTCTCACTTTTACTAATGTGGTTCCTTATGCCTTTACAGGATTGTGTTCTTTTTGAGATGATCTTATCTACATTGTTTTTGATAGGGATTGTAATGATGGATATGAGTGTATAAAGTTTGAAGTTTCTAAATTTCATTGTTCTATGCCCAGATACCTCTCCTGATGTGGATACTTGGCGAGATACATGTCCACCATGCATTGACCGTGATAGTACTCAACCTGAACATCGCGGGGGTTATAGTGCTCCTTCTTTTCAAACTCATTCTAGGTACTTTTATGCTCCCTTAGGTGAAATTTGCTGTGGACATCACTTTGTCACTTTATTCTATCAACAGCATCATCCATTTCCACATTGTCAAGAGTGTGTACGACTCGTATTAGAGGAAGCTCCACATATTTGTTGGCTATGCCGCTCTTACTTTTGATGATATGGCACGGGCTTAATGAAACAAATTGTGGGAGTTACACCCCAACGCCATAACCTTCTTGATGTGAGAGTACCAAACCAATGAGGACCAAATCAACGTAGATTACCTGAGGAGGTTCAAGCACAACAATGGAGGGATACATGCATAAATGACTTGCAACCACCTATCTTGCAAGCCCTTCTTCCCCTAGCCTCAACATGTCAATTTTGGATCACTACTATGAGCACCTATATTGAGCAATTCCAAAATCTAAATTGTCTGCTTAACCTTCCCATAGAACCAATACCATATTTTAGTGAGGAAGCACTCCTTCCTCTACCACCTTCTCCAGAGGCCGGCTTTTGTACAGGGTTGTCCTTGCATCTTGAAGTGATTGATACCATCTTTCCAGCAGAAGTGGACACGGATCCACCGCCAGTGCAAGGGTAAGCTCATCAACTCCACAATAAGATCAACAAGCCAGGGCACTTTTCTCCCACTGGGTTTTTCCCCTCGGCTATATTCGGTGATTGGCACCAATAACAAATTCTTTTCTTTTCTTTTCTTTTCTTGTTTGTTAATAAGACATTTTGCAGAGATCTCAGCTAAACAAGAGCATACAAACACGCTCCAATAGTCCACCTATCGTGCACACAAATTAGGAAGGAGGGGAGACATGCAATGCCTACAAAGAGCAAAGAGAAGCACTCTGCACATCAGCAATGCATCAAGACAAACGCAAAACATCAACGAGCACTACAACATGTGTATTCAAATCATAATCTTTTTGTTCTTTATGTGCTTTTCACTTTTGCATATATTGTTTGCATGTTCACACACAGTTGGTTGGTTTAAGTTTTAAATTAGTTGTTACTATGTGGTGAGTGATTTCTAGATTCTTAGAGGACTTAGTAGAAGGTATTTCTATTTACAGACGGTGTAAGATATATGCCAACGGAGTATGCCAAGTTCTTATGCTCTCGAAGTATATTAGTTATCCCTAGTGGTAGCTACCTCTTAGGTATGGGCTAGGTGCTACGATTAATAAAAAAATTTATGAAACACATGCCCTAAAAAATATATAGAAGTGACTTGAGACATGACGTGTCTAAGGCCATGTGGAATGCTTGGTAGGACCCTGGGTTGTTTTAGCACCTTGGTGCCGATGCCTTGGTTTCCATGGGGTGAACACTGATGTCTACAAGATTAAGAAGAAGACCTACAAGGACTCTATCGCCTTGATAGAGTCCTTGTAGGACTCTTGGGTACAAGGACTCTACAAGATTAAGAAGAAGACCTACAAGGACTCTATCGCCTTGATAGATGCTGGTAGGACTCTTGGGTACATTATGGGCCCTCGAGACCAATGCCCTCATCTTCATGGGGTACTCCTTATGTCAAAAAGAAAGAAAAGGGTCTGTCGCCCTTGAGTAGCGGCCTTTAGATTCTCTTGGCAGAGGTCTCTTGGCCATTGCTTGGGTCTCATTGGCCATTGCTTGGGTCTCATTGGGATGGAACCTTTCTCTTTATCAAGCTAAAAATAATAATTCTCTTTAATCTTCTGCTCTTCTTTACACACAAAAAAAAAAGAAAGAAAAGAAAGAAAGAAAGAAAGGTCCAACCACCATGGCTTATATTTAGGAGTAGGGTTGCCACTTAGGAATAACTTAAACACTTGTAGGACATTGAGATTGCGGTCATAACCTACGATATACGAGCACACTTGCCTTTGCATAGCACTATCTACCACTTAGTCTCACTTTGACTAGTCTTTACTTGCTTCTTTTAGTACTCTTTAAAACTCTAATCGGCCTTTCACTTGCATGCTCACGTGTGAGATAGTCATTGCTGTTTTTTTTAAAATAAAAGACTTTACTTGTCTTCCATTGTTTTTTGCAGCTTTTGTTTCTACCACGCCCGAGGACGTACGCGATTTAGGAAGGGGGGAATGTTCACTCACGGGAACACGAATTATGGAAGGAGGCCGGAAGCAATTAATGCGAGAGAGCGGGATTGTAGCCATGGGAACATAAAGATGCACATAATTTTTCCATATTTTTGTGCCGAAGTGCAATGTAAATCGTTTTAGGCCAATGTGGGTTCTAAATGAGAGTTCTAAGTGTATTAAGCAAGGCTCACTTATGGGGTTATCCGCCCATGTGTGAAAGAGGTCTAGGGTTAGTGACATCTCTATAAAAGAGATGTTAGCTAAAGAAAGAGGACGTTTTTGGCCATTCTCATAAGCTATTGAGTGAAGCTCTTGAGCTCTCAAGCTATGGCAACTCTCTAACTCTCTCTATTGAGTGAAGCTCTTGAGCTCTCAAGCTATGGCAACTCTTTAACTCTCTCTATTGTACTCTAATGAGCATCAAGCTCCAATGAGTATAGCTCCACTTCTTTCTCTTAATCTGTTTTAGCATCATTGAAGTAGATTAATCTATGATTAGTTGAATGCTTCTTTCTTTCTCTTGTGTATGCATGCTTGTAGTGTGTGTGTGTGTAGTCTCCATTGATGCAAGCTCTTGCCCAATGAGTTATTCATGGATAGACTCTCTCTATGCGCTTGTGGGTTTGTGAATGTTACATTCTATGCTTGCTTAAGCTTGTGGGTTAGTAGATGCACGCTTATGGGTTTGCTGGCATTAGGGAAAGCTAAGATTTAATCAATGTTTGAATGGGATTAAGAGATTGCCATGCATTGCTTGTTCTCTTGATTAGTGTAGTGGGTTTAAGGGATTGAGAGATTGATTGAGGTGTTGAATGGTTGAATCGTCAAGTGGTGGTTCGTGAATGTGAGCTCTCCCGCAAGGGATAAGCCTTCATGCACTAATCGGGTCGAGTCCTCGGATTGACATTGTGTTTCTCAACACATTTGTTGATCGGTAGTACTCTATGAGCACTATGTTGCACGGTAGAGAGAACCGCTCTTCAGTGACCTTTGCCCAATTTTAAGCTCTGGATACGAAGCCACAAACTGAGAATACAACTCAATTTGGGTCATTTCAAGAAAGCAAGAACCGTGCTCAATGAACACTCCTCTTGTCACTCTCTTACGCAAAGCTTTCTTGAAAACTGGCGAGGCACGACAATTCTCCTCCCAAAAACTTTCTATCAAGGTTCTAGTGGTTTCATCTAGTAGGTGATCATGCCTATAACTACACGACCACTACTCGCCCACAAAGCACCAACCTCATTGGCATCTAAACTTTGTCATCTAATAGACCCAACTCTTAGTGCGTGTGGTGCTATGGAAAGGATGCGAGATGTGGCACTAACCTTACCCTTCATTTGGGAGCTACTTATGGCTGCCAAAATAGCCCGTCGAGCAGCCAAAGTGTCCGCAGAGTTCCTCTTCTTGTTAACTATATAGGAATGACGAACACTTTGTAGCACTGCCATGCCAGCTCTCCTCTCTCTTCGACCTCCAATGTCGGAAAGCACCCTGCAGCAGTTGGCCATGTTGGGCAGATCAATCAAAGCATCAAGCACACATGCCTGTGATGAAGGCGTGAGGTTTTTGAAATAGGAATGGAAGATTGCATGGGCACGACGATGTGCCCCTAACTTTGATAGTTCTTTCCTATCCACACGATGGGCGCCCAAAGGAGGGGGGGTGGGATCTTGTAGAAGAGAAGGGGACTCAGGAAGGGCGGGTTCATGTGGATTATCTAAACTAAGGGGTAGTGGGGGGGAAGAGAGCGGAAGGAGAGGAAGTGGAAGAGGAGGAGCAAGGCTTGGATCAGAAGGTGTTGCTCGTTGACGTGCTCTCCACTCTCTCGTTCTCTCACAAGCTACCCTTCTCCTCTCCTCCTCTTGAACTTGGTGGATGGGGGGAAGTCTAGTCCTATCACGTTTCTGACTCCTACGACCTTGAGAACCCATTCTCAAGGAAGCTAAGAGAGAAAAAATTATAAAGGCTCAATGATGGGATAGTACTAGAGATAAGTGTGGGATAGTACTAGAGATATGTGATTATATAGGAAAAATAGTACTAGAGATGTGTGATTATATAGGAAAAATAGGTTATCCACTTCAAATCTCATTGGATTTCCTATCTAAGATTGATTGGATAATTAAGATAAACATAAAGATATTTAAAGATAAACTATTATCTACTTAAAAATTAATATTATTAATAATATTTATTAACAAGTCTAAATATTTATCATTACTAGATATATAAATATATCTTTTATTTTATAATTATATAACTATTTTTTTAATAAAGTATTTTTTTCAAATTTTATTCAAAGGTTTATTCTACATAAAATATTTTTAAGAAATATTAAATTAAATTTATTTTTTTTAAAATTGAATAATATTATTGATCTGATTTTAAAATATAATCCTTTAAAATTAGTGATTTTAAATTCTTTAATTTAATAAGTTATATAAATTTTATTATTTAAAATTTTATATTTTATTTCTCTAAATTACTAAATTAACTTTTTCAAAAATATTTTTGAAAAAAAAGGGGAGGTGAGAAGGAGGTGCCACGTGTCACATGCGTGCATGACACGTGGCATTCTCTTGACATGTGGCACTATTATCATTGATGTGGCAATTCCA
Organism: Cibotium barometz; assembly: GCF_041138505.1. Lineage (NCBI taxonomy): Eukaryota > Viridiplantae > Streptophyta > Polypodiopsida > Cyatheales > Cibotiaceae > Cibotium > Cibotium barometz. Next base: position 55,172,273 of record NC_141074.1, read on the forward strand.
TCATTGTGGCATGCCATGTCATCAAGTGCAATCTGGCAAGAAGATGTGGCATTAATGATGACTAGGATGATGAGGTGGGGAGTCAACTAGGTTGACCATGTTGACATGGAGGGTGGAGGTGGCAAAGGTGAGGTGGATGTGGATCCTCTCGAAGCTCACGTGGACATAAAGTGGCATGCATATATAAGATTTGTGCCTACCCAAGTCTCACACATGGAATGATACCTAAGCTTTGAAGTTTACCAAGCCTAGATTTCCAAACCTAACTAGGATTGGTTTTAGATTTGAAAAGGGGAGAGTGGACACAATATGGAAATTTTCACTTGGGAGGATTGAAAATGGACCTTTCCATACTCAAATTAAGCTAATTTTTTTTAATAAATTCTTGGCAATAAGAGTATTGATCCCTAGAGTTTTTAGATTGAAAGATTCAATATTTAATTTTTTAGAATTAAATTACAATTGATTTAATGGACCTCTAACAGTCATGATAATTTTTCCAAAGTAAATCTACAAAAATCCAACCGTTAGATTTGTAATTTTATCTTATACCCACATTATACTAATCTTTCCCAATCTAATCATCACTAGATCTATACAATTTGAGCATTTTAAATGGTAGATATGGTGGGAGGATAAAATAGTATGTTTTTTAACAATTCTAATACATTTTAAATAATATAGAAAATAGTAGAACACATCAAAAATTACTCGATAAATCAAGTTAAGCTCTATGTTATTTGTATTTGTGATATGCAAAGTGGGAACATCATATGAGTAATAATGTAAAAGTTATAGGCAATTTACTCACATTCACTGTACCTGTCTAAACCTTCGACGATAGGGCCTGTATACAACCTTGGTTCCCAAAGAAAAGGGGATTTTCAATTATTGGATATTCGTTCCCAAAGAAAAGGGGATTTTCAATTATTGGATATTCGATTAGATTATAGTTTTAGGTGCCCAACTTTGCATATGATGTTTCATTAGAAGACCTTGAAGTGAAACTCCTTGGCTAACTAGGAGAGATTGGCTAGTCTTCTTGAAAAAATGCATGTTTTCCAGCTAAAGCCAAGGGCGCCTCCTTGGCTAACTAGGAGAGATTGGCTATTCTTCTTGAAAAAATGCATGTTTTCCAGCTAAAGCCAAGGGCGCCCACTACACGAAACTAGATAACCTCATCTTGCAACCACCCGTATATACACATAAGTATATATGTGTGTGTCTATGTGTATATATATAATCTATGTATGTATGCACACACACACACACACACACACACACACACACACACACACACAGTCTCTTTCTTTCTCCGTGTTGCTTGATTGCCAAGGGGTTCACCTAAAAATATATAAGTATACCACCTGAGTTCAAATGAAGGGGTTTCTAAATTCAAAAATTTAAGGTAAATTTACAGAAATACATTTACAAAAGGGGTTTTTGAAATTGATTTTGGAAAAAAAACCGTAAGTTAAAAAATCCTATTGATGTTTTTGGGTAGACAGTACGTTATCACACTAGGTGATAGCCTACTATCTCACCTAGTGTGTGAACCTACTCGGATAGAGGTGCACACACACACACACACACTTGTATTTTACCTCACAAAATTTGTTTTCTTTAAACCTATTTATTTTATTCTTCTTAAGATGCACAAATATGTACTTTGATTAGTTTAATTTAGAACTCATTATATAAGGCTACAATTCATTGAATGGTAAGCACTCTTTGGAACCCTACTTACATTGGACCCCTTGCCCTTATTCCATAAATGAATTATTCCTCCATATCATGTAAATAGCCTCATTGATTCCTAATTGTGTCTTCCATGCTAATACTTAGTTTATTTTGATTCATTATAAAATCTCATCTAACCTTATGGACCTTCGCATGCACATGTCAGTGTCTTCACCGCCTTGGATTGAGAGCACCTTGGATTGATAGCTGTCATCATTACAATCTTAATTGATTCCCTTAATCGTTTATATTTTTCTCTTTGGTTTTTATTCTCTCTCTGTCTCTCTGTCTCTCTCTCTCTATGCATGGAAAGTGTACCATCGGCCCCTAATCTCTGCACGGTTTTCGTCAACTTCTACCACCATGTTCTGCATTTTGTTTACGTAATATATCAAGCTTTACTTGGAATCCCCTAATGTATTTTTTCCTTACTCGTCTATTTGCCTTAAGCAGTTCTATTGCTTCACCTCTCTCTTGTCTCTTCCTTCCTAGTTAACCTCTATTTCTTGCTTCCCCTTCGGGTTCTGCCTCTTCATTCATTAGAGCATCAAATCCATTACACACAGCTCGACTCCCTCCTTGATGTTACTCCCTATATAGTGCTTTGGCCGCTCCACATTTGCTGGTCATACCTCTCCACTTTTGCATAGTGTTGTTTTCATGTCTTTGAAGAAGAGATTATCATGAACATAAAACTCAAGGGCGCCCACAAATAGTCTCTCTTGCTTGGTGTTACTTGACTGTGCCTTCTCGGTTTGCAAAGGTTTTACTTCAACATTAATTTTTTCCTTATTGACTCATGCATTGGTTTTTATACCATGGAAGTGAATACACTAAGGTGTCTTATTTCTCACACACAAATTTATCATGCTCCTTTTGCTTTCACCTAAAGATATAACCTACCTTTTAACTTTTACATTGTGGTGAGTCCACATAATTTCTTTAAACAATTGTAATATGTGGTATATTACCTAGGGTAGAGAAGAGAGGTTCTCACAATGTCATGTTTTCTTATGAGTACTTTTCTTACTCATTCGATACATATCAACATATGCCCTTGCTCTAGTTATGATAAATTATCAATTACTAAACAAATCTTGTGGAAAAAAAATCATTTACAGGTCTTTTTCTCTAAATCTCGATCTCTTAGCTATTTCTTTCACTCAAAGACACTTATATTTATTTTCTTTTTTTAATATAAATGTATGGGATTTTTAATAATTATCTTCCTTAGAGCTTCCTCTTCTAAAGTCATGTTGCATAATCTCTTGGTCACTCCAACTTTTAGATGTTTTAATTCTAATAACTTCTGATTTAAAGGGCTTCATGATCTAAGTTTTTGATGGTATCAAGCATTATTTTATGGTGATTACAGTTGGTGATTCTTTTAAAATTCTTTTGAACATTAGGATTCCACCCTTAATTTATTCAAGCACAAATCCATCATTGGTGTAATTTATTTGAATTAGGGTTCCCTCACTACACTTGAGTAGATCTAGGTCATTGTATATTCTATAAAGATGTGACTCTGACAAGGGGGGAGGAATGTTGACACCTGTCTTCCCTCCATGTAAATACAAGTTCTAACTTTTTCTATAAGTTGGATGGTGATAGGTAAGACTTCTTTTCGCTTTGCCTTTATGGAGTTGATGGTGATTCTTGATCTAATCTTCAACAAATCTACTCACTTCCACAATTGTGTTAATTGTAATCTAATAACATAGGTCCCTTGAGAAATTATTTAGTTGTTCATTGGCTATTAATGTATTTTTATTTTCCCTTCATTATATGTTGATATTATTCTTCATTTAACTATGATGGGGACGAGTAATGTGACACATACACAATTTTAATCCCCACAGACCTTTGTCAGTCCCACACATGTTGAGAAAACGTGGTGCTCATGCTAGATTCAAACATGTGGAGGAGAGAGACCCCAAAAATACAAGAAGAGATCTTGCTTATTAAGTTTCTTAGACATACAACTTGGCCTTTGCACCATACCAAATGCCTTCTAGCTTTGCCTTTAAATAGGTGAGCTAGTGGACCATAAGTCCATTCACACACACACCCTTCTCCTACCCTTTTACATGACCTTAGTCTTTTAATACCCCCCCTCAATACCAACTATGAAAGAATTGGAATAGGTGGTATTGGACATAGGTTGCCTTTATAACATTAGGCGTACAAGATTAGGAATATAGGTGTTGTTACATTGAGATTTAAAATAAGTGCTCAGTGGAGTTAGAGGCTGATGCAAAGTTAGCCTCTGACTCTTTGTTAGGACATTTAGAAGTGATATGTGCCATTTTTTTACACTTGTTACATTTCATCTTGTCGGGATATTTTATCCAACAATTATTTTCCAAATGACCCACCTTTTTGCAATGGACACACCTTACTCTTATCACTTGATGTGACAAAGCTTGTTCGATATTCGATGAAGTTGTTGCACTTGAAGATTCAGCTCCTCCATCTGGCCTCTTTTCTTCATCAAGACAAGATTGAATGACTCCTTCAAGGTTGGGAATAGGTATGTTCTTCAAGGTGGTGACTAAGGTGGGGTACACCTTCTATAATAGGTATGTTCTTTAGGGTGGTGACTAAGGTGGGGTACACCTTCTTGACTGCTTTTAACGCTTTTAACAAAATAGCCACTGCATCATCTTCATCCATTCTTGCATTCACTGATGCAAGTTGAGCCATAAGGCCCTTTAAATGAGAGATAAAGGCTCCAATTCCCTCACCCTCATTGATATATATATATTATACTTATGTATATATATGTATATTATATATATATATATACATAAATATATGTGTGTGTGTCTGTGTGTATAAATATAATCTATGTATGTATGCACACACACACATAGTTATATATGTGTATATATATATACAATCACACACACACACACATACACACACAAATGCACGCACTTGCATTTTTCCTCACAAAGTTTGTTTTCTTTAGACCTATTTATTCTCTTCTTCCTAAGATGCATGAATATGTACTTTGATTAGTTTAATTCAAAAATCATTATAAGGCTAAAATTCATTGAATGGAAGCACTGTTTGGAACCCTAGTCACACATTGGGCCCCTTGCCCTCATTCTATAAATCTTTGCGAATTATTCCTCCATACCCTGTAACTAGCCTTAATGATTCCTAATTATGTCTTCCATGCTACTACTTAGTTTATTTTGATTCATTATAAAAGCTCATCTAACCTCATGGACCTTTTCATACACATGTCGGTGTCTTCACCACATTGGATTGATAGGGCCTTGGATTGATACCCATCATTACAACCATAAATTGATTCCCTTGACCGTCTATATTTTTTCTCTTTGGTTTTCATTATCTCTCTCTCTCTCTCTCTCTCTCTCTCTCTCTCTCTCTCTCTCTCTCTCTCAAATTCTATCGCCACATTCTACCTTTTTTACATAATATATAGAGCTTTACATGGAATCCCCTAATGTATTTTTTCCTTACTCGTCTATTTACCTTAAGTAGTTATGTTGCTTTACCTCTCTCTCATCTCTCCCCCTCCCAATGAACCTCTATTTCTTTCCTCCCCTTTGAGCTTCACCTCTGCAGTGATTTGAGCATCAAATCCATTTCACACAACTCAACTCCCTCCTTGGGGTTACTCCCTTTGCAGCTCTTTGGCCACTCCACGTTTGCTGGTCATACCTCTCCACTTTTGTGCAATGTTTGGTTTCATTTCTTCAAAGAAGATATTATCATGAACATAAAACTCAAGGGATCCCACAAATAGTCTCTTTCTTTCTCAGTGTTGCTCAATTGCACCTTCTCGGTTTACAAAGGTTTTACTTCCACATTAATTTTTCCCTTAATAACTCATGCATTTGTTTTTATACCATCCAAGTGAATACGCCAAGTTTTATTATTTCTCACATACAAATTTATGATGCTCTTTTTGCATTTACCTAAACATATAACCTACCTTTTAACTTTTACATTGGGGTGAGTCTGCATAATTGCTTTAAACAATGGTAATATGTGGTATTACCTACGAAATAGAAGACAGGTTCTTAGAATGTTACCTTTTCTTATGACTACTTTTCTTACTCATTCAATACATATCAACATATGCCCTTGCTCTAGGTATGATAAATTATCAATTTCTAAACAAATCTTGTGGAAAAAGGTGTTTGGGGGTCTTGTCCTCAACCTCTATCTCTAAGCTATTTCTTTCACTCAAAGATACTTAGATTTCTTTTCTTTTTTGAATGTAAATGTATGAGTTTTTAAATAATTCTCTTACTTAAAGCTTCCTCTTCTAAAGTTATGTTGCATAATCTCTTGGTCACTCCAACTTCTAGATGTTTTAATTCTAATAGCTTATGATTCCAGAGACTTGATAGTCTAAGTTTCTCATGGTGCCAAGCATTGTATTATGGATTCCACCATTAATTTTTTCAAACAAAAATCCATCATTTGTGTAATTTATTTGAATTAGTGTTCCCTCACTACACTTGAGTGGATCTAGGTCATTCTATATTCTATAAAGATGTGACTCCAATAACAAGGGGGGAGGAATGTTGACACCTCTCTTCCCTTCATGTAAATACAAGTTCTAAATTTGTTTATATTTTGGATGGTGACATGTAAAACTTAGTTCCCATTCACCTTAATGGAGTTGATGGTGATTCTCTCACTTCCAACCATGGTCGTCTATGACCAATTGTGTCAATTGTAATCTAATAGCATATGTCCCTTGAGAAATTATTTAGTTGTTCTTTGGCTAGTAATGTATTTCAATTGGTCCTTCATTATGTATTTGTATTGTTCTTCATTCAATTGTGATGGGGATGAGTTATGTAACAGACACACAATTTTACTCCTCAGAGACCTTGGTCTGTCTCACACAATCATTGACATCCTACATCAAAGATACTACTTTCTTTTGATGTAGGAACCTCACTTGCTCTCATCTTGGACAGTTCATTGGACCTAAATCAACTAGTCACTCTTTTGGGATCATTTATATCCAATTGATAATCTCTCTACTTTGACTAGTCTCTGAAAAACCTATTGATGCTTTTGGATAGACAACAAATGGGTCATGACACTAGGTGATAACCTAATTTCTCACCTAGTGTGTGAACCTACTGGGGTAGAGGTGGGTACACACACACACACACATGGTATTTTGGCTCACAAAATTTGTGTTCTCTTTAGACCTATTTATCGTCTTCTTCTTAAGATGCTTTGATTAGTTTAATACAAAACTCATTATAAGGCTACAATTCATTGAATGGTAAGCACGCTTTGGAACCCTACTCACACATTGGGCCCCTTGCCCTCATTCCATAAATCTTTGAGAATTGTCCTCCATATCATGTAACTAGCCTCATTGATCTTCCTAATTGTTTCTTCCATGCTACGAGTTAGTTTATTTTGATTCATTATAAAATCTCATCTAACGTCATGGACCTTTGAATGCACATGTTAGTGTCACCACCGCATTGGATTGATAAAACATTTGATTGATAATCGTCCATTACAACCTTAATTGATTCCCTTGATCTTCTATATTTTTTCACTTTGGTTCTCATTCTCTCTCTCTCTCTCTCTCTCTCTCTCTCTCTCTCTCTCTCTTCAAACGGGTGTGTGGGTAAATAAGCAAAATGGGCTAACCTTTCTATCACCCATAGATTGGTTAGCTCATGTAGTTGTTATTCAACACGTCTTGTGTTCGAATCTCACTTCCATCGGATAGATCATATTTGGTCTCTTGGGATTGTTCCTATGACGTTAAAAGAGCTTCTTCAAACAAGTGTGTGGGTAAATAAACAAAATGGGCTAACCTTTCTATCACACAATGTGTGGTAGATTGGTTAGCTCATGGAGTTGTTATTCAACACATCTTGTGTTCGAATCTCACTCCCATCGGATAGATCATATTTGGTCTCTTGGGATTGTTCCTACGATGTTAAAAGAGCTTCTTCTTCTTCTTCTTCTTCTTCTCTCTCTCTCTCTCTCTCTCTCTCTCTCTCTCAATGCATGGCAAGTGTGCCATCAGCCCCTAATCTCTCCACCATTTCTATCAACTTCTATCACCATGCCCTACATTTTGTGTACGTAATATATGGAGCTTTACGTGGAATCCCCTAATGTATTTTTTCCTTACTCGTCTAGTTGCCTTTAGTAGTTCTATTGCCCCATCTCTCTCTTGTGTCTTCCCTTCCCAGTCAACCTCTATTTCTTGCTTCCCCTTTAGGCTCTGCCGCTTCACTCATTAGAGTGTTAAATCCATTACACACATAACTCGACTCTTTTCTTGAGGTTACTCCCTTTATAGTGTTTTGGCTGCTCCACATTTTCTCGTCATACCTCTCCACTTTTGCATAGTGTTGTTTTCATGTCTTTGAAGAAGAGATTATCATGAACATAAAACTCGAGGGAACACACAAATAGTCTTTCTCTTTCTTGGTGTTGCTTGATTGTGCCTTCTCGGTTTGCAAAGGTTTTACTTCAACATTAATATTTTCCTTATTGACTCATGCATTGGTTTTTATACCATCGAAGTGAATACACCAAGGTGTCTTATTTTCCCCAACACAAATATATCATGCTCTTTTTGAATTTACCTAAAGATATAACATCCCTTATCTTTTACATTGGGGTGACTCTACATAATTGCTTTAAACAATAGAAATATGTGGTATTACCTAAGGGATAGAAGACAGGTTCTCACAATGTTACATTTTCTTGTAAGTACTTTTCTTACTCACTCAATACATAACTCAATACATATCAACATATGTCCTTGCTCTAGTTATGATAAATTATCAATCACTGCACATATCTTGTGGAAATTCATTTGGCAGTATTTTCCTCTAAATCTCTATCTCTTAGCTATTTCTTTCACTTAAAGACACTTAGATTTCTTTTCTTTTTTGAATATAAATAATTCTCTTACTTATAGCTTCCTCTTCTAAAGCTATGTTGCATAATCTCTTGGTCACTCCAAATTTTAGATTTTTTAATTCTAATAACGTATGATTCCAGGGCTTGATGATCTATGTTTCTTATGGTACCAAGCACTATTTTTATGGTGATTACAATTGGTGATTTTTTTATAGTTCTTTTGAACCTTAGGTTTCCACCCTTAATTTTTTCAAACACAATTCCATCATTGGTGTAATTTATTTGAATTAGTGTTCCCTCACTACACTTCAGTAGATCTAGGTCATTATTGTATACTCTATAAAGATGTGACTCCGATAACAAGGGGGGAGGAATGTTGACATCGTAATCTAATAGCATAGGTCCCTTGAGAAATTATTTAGTCATTCTTTGGCTACTAATTTCTTTCAATTGGTCCTTCATTATGTGTTGGTATTGTTCTTCATTTAACTATGATGGGGACGAGTTATGTGACACACACACAATTTCACTCTCGAGAGACCTTTGTCAATCTCACACAGTCATGGACATCCTACATCAAAGATACTACTTTCTTTTGATGTAGGAGCCTCACTTGCTCTCATCTTTGAGAGTTAATTAGTCACTCATTTATGATTATTTAGCTAGTCTCTCTAGTTTGACTAGTCTCTTACAAACCCTATTGACGCTTTTGGGTAGATAATAGGTCATCACACTAGGTGATGACCTATTGTCTCAGCTAGTGTGTGAACCTACTGGGGTAGAGGTGGGTACACACACACACACACACACTTTTGAAATTTTCCTCACAAAATTTGTTTTCTTTAGACCTATTTAATGTCTTCTTGCTAAGATGCATGAATATGTACTTTGATTAGTTTAATTCCAAACTCATTATAAGGCTACAATTCATTGAATGGTAAGCACTGTTTGGATCCCTAATCACACATTGGGCCCCATGCCCTCCTTCCATAAATCCTTGAGAATTATTCCTACATATCATGTAACTAGACTCACTTATTCCTAATTGTGTCTTCCATGCTGCTACTAAGTTTATTTTGTCTCATTATAAAAGCTCATCTAAACTCATGGACCTTTGCATGCACATGTCAGTGTCTTCACCACCTTGGATTGATTGCACCTTGGATTGATAGTCGTCATTACAATCTTAATTCCGTTGATCGTCTATATTTTTCTCTTGGATTTTCATTACAATCTTAATTCCATTGATCGTCTACAATCACCACCTTGGATTGATAGCCGTCATTACAATCTTAATTCCGTTGATCGTCTATATTTTTCTCTTGGATTTTCATTACAATCTTAATTCCGTTGATCATTACAATCTTCATTCCGTTGATCGTCTACAATCACCACCTTGGATTGATAGCCGTCATCATTACAATCTTAATTCTGTTGATCGTCTACAATCACCACCTTGGATTGATGGCTGAAGCTAGATTTCGGGCTGCTGGCTGATGTGGTGCCTACATGGCACGTCAGCCAAGCTGGCAGTCAACAGAGGTATCCGCCCGTTTTTTCACCCGCCGAGCAGCCATCAATACAAAAGGCGCCGAATCGTCATTAATGCAGAGGAGCCGTGCTCCAGCCCCACAACAAAACCAGCCGCGTTTTTTTTACAGAGATTAAAAAAAACGCAACGTCAAAACAAAACACAACCGTCCATCTCAGAAGCGGCCAGTCACTGTCCGTCTACTGCAACTATAACATCGTCAACGTCCACCGTCGTCCGTCGCTCTACTGATCGTCGTCGTCCGTCCAACAGCAACAAGCTGCCGCTTATCATCTTGTGCTGAGATCTCCCTATTACTCAAAGCAACACTGTGCAAAAAGCAAGCAAGGCAACAAGTGCTTCATCATCGAGCGGCAGTGCAAGACGCATCAACGGCGTTTTCAAGAAGGGCATTTTTTCGAAAGGTTACAAACCTTTCGAGCGGCCGTGCAAGACGCATCAACGGCGTTTTCAAGAAGGGCTATTTTTCAAAGGTTACAAACCTTTGTTTTTTTAAAGGTCTTTTTTTAAAGAAAAAAAAGCCTTCTTTTAAAGGTTCTTTAAACCTTTTTATGAGGTTTTTCCTAAACCTCTTGCTCTAAGGTTTTTCCAGCACACAAAGGTTTTTTTCTCATTTCTTTCAAGCTCAAAGCGAGTGGAGGAAGAAATCATTTTTGTCGTTCTCGCTGGGGAAGTGCAAGGTATGCACAATTTTTGACACCAAGCAAAATCGGTGCATCAAGCATGAAATCCGATCCTAATTTACTTATTTTTAATGAACTCATATGCATATACTAGTTTACTTACTAGTAACTAAGTCCTAGAAGTATAACTGTTTGTGTGTAAGTAAAACTATTTGAAATGTTAGATCCTTCTAGAAAGAAGCTAGGAACTCTACCAGTACTGCAATTGGAAGAAAAGCCAGTAATCAGACTGCTAGTATTGCTTGCCAGGAAGTAAAACTGGCAATGCCCACAGCTTTCCAAAGATCAAGCATTATGGTAGATGCCATTGCAATGTAGGCATGGGTGCAGCAGCAAAGGACAAAGAATAGGGAGAATGTGCCAAGCGGTGAGGCTATAAAAGTTTAGCTATAATAAGGAGGAGTGGGCTCCTCTTTTCAAGGCACCGTCTTCTTGCATGCCTCAGGTTCATGGGCATCTGTGGTTTGCTCGGCCTACCTTGTGCTCGTGCTTACTAGGCCTCTCTATGGCTCCCTCGGCCTAGGGCATCTCTTGGTGTTTGGTCAGGTTGCATGAACATAACATGTGGGTTTTTTTCTTCCGTTGTTGTATGTTCTAGTTTTGAGGAGAGTGGAATTGCATGTTGTTACTTGTGGTCATGCGGTCTTGGTTAGCATTGGTCTCTATGCTCGCTAGGTTCACTAGGCCTATGTATCTCGTGTATGTGGATTGCTTGGCCTATGTGTCCTTGTGCTACTGTAGCTGGTTATAGGCTGGTGATGGAGGGGGAGTGGGGTTGTATGAAGGTAGCATGGTCTTGGTCGTGCTGCTTTATAGATGGGTGCTTTGGCATCTCACATTGCATGCTCGTGCTCTTGGTCATGATGGGTTGGTACTTGGCTATGTGAGTGAATCTTGTTGCATTCATGGAAGGGAGTGGGGTCGTGTGGTAGTTGGCACCTCACTTTGTGAGTAGGCGCCTTTATAACGTCATTTGGGTCTTGTTTTCTCTTTGTCTATCTGTTATCCTTCATCTTTGTGCTCTATGTGTGTCTATTGCAGTTCATTAGTTTGGGTGTGCGTCTATGTCGGTCATGTTGATTTGTGTCTATGTTTTTTTGTTAGGGTGCCAGGTGCTATGATTATATGTGTTACTCTGTGTCTATGTGTTGCTTTTTGTATGTTTATATTTATGTGTTTTCTTTGTGTACGTTTTGTCTGTGTGTATTTCTTTCTATGTCTCTGTGTGTTGCTTTCTGTGTGCTGGTATGTCTACTAAGCATGCTAGGTGTCCTCTAGCCAGTATTACAAATGTTGCAATGGCCCGTGGTGTGGATGAGGCTAGAACTTCTACAAGTCCAATTGTTTCTTGAGATTCAAGCAATTTTCCTTGCTAGCTCGAAAAGATGTCTGTTCAACATACATTCTGGTAGAAGAAGATGCCGCCTTCTGCATCTGTGATATGGGCAGACTATTCAACTCTTCCCTTGTACCGTCAGACGATGCCATTTTCACTTCACTGGCTCTGAAAGACCTCTCCTCAGCCAGCTTCTTCATGTTCAAGCTGTTCTCTCTACTTGCTCTGAAAGAATTCTCTGCAGCCAGATTCTTCTTACTCAGACTGTTCTCTCTACTTGCTCTGAAAGACCGCTCTTCAACCAACATCTTCTTACTCAAATACTTCTCTTGTGACAGTTCCTCCATGTTCTCTGTGCTTGCTGTCAGAGAGTTGCCTTCATGTGAGCTCTCCATACTTGAGCTACTATCTCTGCTTGCTCTCAATGACGCCTGTCTTAAGACTCGAGTGATATTCAACTCTCTCCTCATGGGCTTCTGCTTCATATTCTGTCACTCCTTTCAAACTGCCCGAAAGTCCTGCATTAGAGCTTGAAACCCTTTCATCCATGACTCCTTGAAAACTCTCTGAGGCTCTCACATTGACTCTTGCAGCCTCTTCCCCTAAAAATGAGCCATGTCTTGTGCCAAACCCTGATGAAGCAGGCTGAAGCCTACTCCTTGCATTTGTGGCCGACATAGCCCCATCTACTTTTGCCTCTACACTTTGACTAGATCCATCCTGGAAAGCAACAATTAAGTACACATTTAGCCACACTTGCCTAGCTTATCTCAATGGCGAAATCAGCTCAATCATTAATCCAAGCAAGGGCCTTTACACACCATTCTTCACCCTATTAGCATGTGTAGATCATGGCCATGGATGGGGGAGATATCTCCTTCACTAGCTTCAGTTTCATCTGCCCGCTTGCTAGGCGTGTCGACAAATTCTCAATAATCTGTAACAGCATACTAAACATACATTAGTGGATTAACTAAGAAAATTTAGTAAGTGTTAATCCCATGGTGTAAGCAATATGTAAGAGGAGTATCTACCTGTCTATTAACACCACACTCTGGTCTTAACTCAGCGGCAGTGGCTGCAAATTCTTTCCCATACTTTGCTGTGAACATGTCCTTGATCTCAATCAATTCTCCTAGCTCCACACACCTCGGTGCAGCAAAGATTAAGCTTGCAATGGGTTCTTTCATGTGAAGGGGACAATTCCTGATCAACATGTTAAGCAATGCAATTAAGTAAAATTGAAGATAAATGACGCATGGCTAATTACACAAAGTTAAGCACAGGAGATGATGCAAGAGGTCCCATGGTGTCTACAAGACCTCCTTTGGTGTCCATCCCTCCTTGTGGATGTCTTCCACATATCCTGGAATTATCTTGGGTCTTCCTGTCCTTGGAACCAATCTCCATGCTCTTTGTCCATCAGATCACAGGCATGTTGGTGAAGTTTGCATATGGCTCAAGGACACCAACATGTGCATGCAAAGGTACATGAGGTTAGATGAGCTTTTATAATGAATCACAATAAACTAAGTAGTAGCATGGAAGACACAATTAGGAATCAGTGAGGCTAGTTACACGATATGGAGGAATAATTCTCAAAGATTTATGGAATGAGGCCAAGGGGTTTAATTTGTGAGTAGGGTTCCAAATAGTGCTTACCATTCAATGAATTGTAACCTTATAATGAATTTTGAATTAAACTAATCAAAGTGCATATTCATGCATCTTAGGAAAAATACAATAAATATGTCTAAAGAAAAAACATTTTATGAGGCAAAATGCATATGTGTGTGTGTGTGTACTCACCTCTACGCCAGTAGGTTCACAAACTAGGTGAGATAGTAGGTCATCACCTAGTCTAGTGATGACCTACGATCTACCCAAAAAAGTCAATAGGATTTGTAAGAGACTAGTCAAAGTAGAGATATTATCAATTGCATATAAATTATCATAAATGAGTGACTAGTTGATTTAGGTCCAATGAACTCTCAAAGATGAGAGCAAGTGAGGTTCCTACATCAAAAGAAAGTAGTATCTTTGATGTAGGATGTCAATGACTATGTGAGACCGACCAAGGTCTCCGAGGAGTAAAATTATGTGCGTGTTACATAACTTGTCTCCCCATCACAATTGAATGAAGAACAATAGTACCAGATAATGAAGGACCAATTGAATTACATTACTAGCCAAAGAAAAACTAAATAATTTCTCAAGAGACCTATGCTATTAGATTACAATTGACACCATTGGTCATAGATGACCATGGCTGGAAGTGAGTAGATTTGTTGAGAAGTAGATCAAGAATCACCATAAACCCCATAAAGGCGAAGGGGAAATAACTCTTACTTGTCACCATCCAGCATAAATAAAAAGTTAGAACAAGGTTATATTTACACGGAGTCATGTATTTATAGAATATACAATGACCTAGATCTACTCAAGTGTACTGAGGGAACAACTTAAATAAATTAGACCAATGGTGTATTTGTGTTTGAAAAAATTAAGGGTGGAATCCTAAGGTTCAAAAGAATTATAAAAAAATCACCAATAGTAATCACCATAAAACAACGCTTGGTACCATAAAAAAGCTAGATCATCGAGCCCTTGAAATCATAAGTTATTGGAATAAATACTAGTCTTGTTTAAAAAAAGCCACTTGTGTGGCTAGTTGGACATGTTTGTAGAAATTCTATTTATCTTTAGCTATACTATTTCAAAGAAAATCCTTCAAGAAATTTCTACTTAACACAAGTATGTAGTTGAAAAAGAATTGTAAGGAAAAAGAAGGTTTGAAAAACCTAATTTTGAAGATTCATCTTTGGAGTCATTTTCAAAAACATTTGGTTGCTCTCAATTTTTGGTCCATATCTTTCTCAAGGAATTTTCTAGCAAGTTGATTTTTTTTTAAAATACATATATATGTATTGGATACATACATATGGATATGTGAGGACAATTAGATAGAAGCTGACAAGTATTTGAACCCCTCAAAGTTGAGCTATTTCGAGCATTTTTGGGCACTTTTTGAAATTTTGAAATAAGCCAAAATTGATTCAAAATAGTACCCAAATTTTTCATTGTACTGAAAGATTACAATGATGTAATGATATGACCCTTCCGATATCATATGTAGAAGCTATCATGAAATATAAGAAATCCTTCTTGAGCCAGTTTTGTGGCTCAATTACAAGACTAGTGGTAACAAAATGTCTAAAAGTTGGAGTGACGAAGAGATTATGCAACATAACTTCAGAAGATGAAGGTCTAAGTAAGAGAATTATTCCAAAACCCATACATTTATATTCAAAAAAATAAATAAATATAAGTGTCTTTGAGTGAAAGAAATAGCTAAAGATAGAGGTTTAGAGGAAAAGACACAAAAATGAATTTTTTTCCACAACATTTGTTTAGCAATTGATAATTTATCATAACTAGAGCAAGGACATATATTGATATGTATTGAATGAGTAAGAAAATTACTCATAAGAAAACGTGACGTTGTGATAACCTATCTTATATCCCCTAGGTAATGCCACATATTACCATTGTTTAAAGAATTATTTAGACTCACCCCAATGTAAAAGTTAAAAGGTAGGTTAAATATTTAGGTAAATGCAAAAAGATCATGATAAATTTATGCGTGAGAAATAAGACACCTTGGTGTATTCACTTTGATGGTATAAAAACCAATGCATGAGTCAATAAGGCAAAAAGTAATGTTGAACCAAGAAGACACAGTCGAGCAACACTGAGCAAGAGAGAGAGTCTTGGAGTTTTATGTTCATTGTAATCTCTTTTTAAAAGACATGAAACCAAACATTCCACAAAAGTGGAGAGGTATGGAGCGACAAAGATCTTCAAAGGGAGTAACCTCAAGGAGGGAGTCAAGTTGTGTGTAATGGATTTGACACTTGAATGAGTGCAGAGCTGGAGCTCAAAGGGGAAGCAAGAAATAGAGGTTAATAGGGAGGGGGAAAGACGAGAGAGAGGTGAAGCAATAGAACAATTTAAGGCAAATAGATGAGTAAGGAAAAAATACATTAGGGGATTCCAAGTAAAGATCCGTCAATTACATTTAAAAAATGGAGAACATGGCGATAGAAATTGACAGAAATGGTGGAGAGATTAGGGGCCAATGGCACACTTGCCATGCATAGAGAGAGAGAGAGAGAGAGAGAGAGAGAGAGAGAGAGAGAGAGAGAGAGAGAATATAGACGATCAAGGGAATCAATTAAGGTTTTAATGATGGCTATCAATCCAAGGTGCTATCAATCCAATGCAATGAAGACACCGCCATGTGCATATGAAGGTCCATGAGGTGAGATGAGATTTTATAATGAATCAAAATAAACTAAGTAGTAGCATGGAAGATAAAATTAGGAATTAGTGAGGCTAGTTACACAATATGGAGGAATAATTCTCAAAGATTTATGGAATGAGAGTAGGGGGCCCAAACAATTCTTACCACATTCAATGTGTGAGTAGGGCTCCAAACAATTCTTCTTATAATGAGTTTTGAATTAAACTAATCAAAGTACATATTCATCCATCTTAAGAGAAGAAAATAAATAGGTCTTAAGAAAATAAATTTTGTGAGGCAAAATGCGAGTGTCTCTATGTGTGTGTGTGTGTGTGTGTGTGTGTGTGTGTGTGTACCAACCTCTACCCCAGTAGTTTCACACACTAGGTGAGATTGTAGGTCATCACCTACAACCTCTACCCCAGTAGTTTCACACACTAGGGGATGACCTACAACCTCTACCCCAGTAGGTGAGATTGTAGGTCATCACCTACAACCTCTACCCCAGTAGTTTCACACACTAGGTGAGATTGTAGGTCATCACCTAGTGTGATGACCTACTGTCTACCCAAAAGTGTCAATAGGGTTTGTGGGAGAGTAGTCAAAGTAGGGAGATTATCAACTGCATATAAATGAGTCAAAGTAGGGAGATTATCAACTGCATATAAATGATCATAAATGAGTGACTAGTGATTTAGGTCCAATGAACTCTCAAAGATGAGAGCAAGTGAGGTTCCTACATCAAACGAAAGTAATATCTTTGATGTAGGATGTCAATGATTGTGTGAGACCAACCAAGGTCTCTGGGGAGTAAAATTGTGTGTGTGTTACATAACTCATCCCCATCACAGTTGAATGAAGAACAATACCAACACATAATGAGGGACAAATTGAAATACATTTCTAGCCTAAGAACAACTAAATAATTTCTCAATAGACCTATCCTATTAGATTACAATTGACACAATTGGTCATAGACGACCATGGTTGGTGGGAAGTGAGTGGATTTGTTGGGAAGTAGATCAAGAATCACCATCAACTCCATAAAGGTGAAGGGAAAGAAGTCTTACCTATCACCATCCAACATATAAAAAAAGGTTAGAACATGTATTTACATGGACGGAAGACAGGTGTCAACATTCCTCCCCCCTTGTTATCGGAGTCAAATCTTTATAGAATATATAATGACCTAGATTCACTCAAGTGTAGTGAGGGAACACTAATTCAAATAAATTACACCAATGATGGATTTGAGTTTGAAAAAATTAAGGGTGGAATCCTAAGGTTCAAAATAATTATAAAAAAATCACCAATTGTAATCACCATAGAACAGTGCTTGGTACCATAAGAAACTTACATCATCAAGCCCTTGGAATCATAGCTTATTAGAATTAGAACATCTAAAAGTTGGAGTGACCAAGAGATTACGCAACATAACTTTAGAAGAGGAAGATCTAAGTAAGAGAATTATTCCAAAACCCATATATTTATATTCAAAAAAGAAATGATATTTAAGTGTCTTTGAGTAAAAGAAATAGCAAAGAGATACATACATATATATATATATATATACATACATACATACATACATACATACATACATACATATATATATATATATATATATATATATATATATATATATATATAAATTACACACACATACCCACACACATATGTATATATGGATCATTCATTTATAAATACATACATACATACATACACACACAGACGCATGTTACATGTGTCTGTGTGTATGTATGTATGTATTTATTTATAAATGAATGATCCATATATACATATGTGTGTGGGTATGTGTGTGTAATTTATATATATATAATGGTTTATTAGTGGGGACCAAAAATTGGACAAGTGAAGTGTTCAAGAATCACTTGTGAGAGTTCTTATTGGATGAAGATATTTTAGGACCTCTCAAAGTCTCAATTAAAATTATTCCATAGTGTACATAAGCGAGAAGAAATTGAAAGGGAGGACTACAGATTGAGAATTTGTGAGATTCTAATTTCAATAGTGTACATGAGGACAAGGTAATAAAATAAGGTGGTGGAAGTACTAGGGACGTTCAAATTACAAATTATTTTGTAGTGTATACATTTGTACATATGTGTGTGTGTTTAAGTATATATATGTATATACATACATACATACATACATACATACATACATACATACATAAATACATAAATACATACATGTATATATCTATGTATATATATGTATATATATATGTATGTATGTATGTATAAATAAATGATCAACAAATGTGGCATGACTAGCAAAAGTGGAGCGGCCAAAGACTACAAAGGGAGTAACCTCAAGCAAGGACTTGAGTTGTGTGTACTGGAGTTGACGCTCGAATGAGTGTAGAGATGGAGCTTGAAGGGGAAGCAAGAAATAGAGATTAAATGGGAGGGAGAGAGATGAGAGAGAGGTGAAGCAATAGAATCGCTTAAGGCAAATAGATGAGTAAGGAGAAAATACATTAGGGGATTCCAAGTAAAGCTCCATAAATTATGTAAAAGAAGTCAGAATGTGGCGTTAGAAGATGAAAACGATGGAGAGATTAGGGGCTGATGGCGCACCTGCCCACGAATTGAGAGAGAGAGAGAGAGAGAGAAAGAATGAAAACCAAAGAGAAAAATATAGACGATCAACGGAATCAATTAAGATTGTAATGATGACGGCTATCAATCCAGGCTGAAGCTAGATTTCGGGCTGCTGGCTGATGTGGTGCCTACATGGCACATCAGCCACGCTGGCAGTCAACAGAGGTATCCGCCCATTTTTTCACCCGCCGAGCAGCCATCAATACAAAAGGCGCCGAATCGTCATTAATGCAGAGGAGCCGTGCTCCAGCCCTACACGCTCCAGCTGCTCTTTTCATAGCTTTCTGTTCGAAGTGATCTGAGATTAGCCATGATTAAACTGTGTTTACCTTAAATATGATGCATCAACCAGACGCATGACTTGCTGTTATTATTGATCTGAGATGATGTAGCTTGCTTGCTCTAATTAATAATGTGGGATTATGCATTGATTACAGTAGGTTGTTTACTCATAAGTCCCTTTTATTTTCTGTGCTTTGATGGTTTTTAACAGCTTAACTCTCCTTAAGCTCACAACTTCACGGATCAAACTATTAAGAAACAAAAAGAGCATCACAGCCAAGCAAATGCGCAGAGAGATCGCCCAACTCCTCAAATCAGGGCAGGATGCACATGTTTACACTACCAAGGTAAAGCTAACATCTCTGCAATAATGGGCTAATTATTAAGATTGAATGTAGTGCCCTTTATTGATGGCAAATTATGATCATTAATGGGTAATCTTATTGATGTAATTTATTAAAGTATGCTAATTAAGGTAATAATATTGAAATGATTGGAGAAAGTAAATCGATCTTGGTTTGGCTAATTGATTATGCTTATTGTAATAGCAACGATGTAATTTATCTTCATTTAGCTAAAAGTATGCTCATCATTAATGGCAAGTTTTCTGTTGTGAAAGATCTTAGTTGTGATTGTTGACAGCAATATGCACAGCACGTTGTATCCTTTTACTAAGTATATAATTATTGTGGTTACCCTTCATTCTAACCCTTTAGCATGCTCATTAATGAGCAAATATACAATGATGTGCCCATCTACTATGATATAGTCATCTCTCTTGTAGGCTGACACTCTTATCAGGGAGGAGAACATGGTGGCAGCTTATGATCTAATTGACCAATTTTGTAGCTCCATTATCGGCCGATTTCCTATCATTGAGACACAGTGGAATTTCCCAGACATCCATATTTATTGTAATTTTTGCTCAAATTGAGCATCATGATCTACTCAATGGATGCCCGCCGAGCATAAATAAGAGCCAATAGCCAAGCTAAGCATAATTAGGATACCACCTTGGATTGATAGTACCTTGGATTGATAGCCATCATTACAACTTTAATTGATTCCCTTGATCGTCTATATTTTTCTCTTTGGTTTTCATTATATATATATATCGATGTGTGGGAAGTGTGCCATCGGCCCCAAATCTCTCCATCATTTCCGTCAACTTCTATCGCCATGTTTTTCCTTTTGTTACATAATTTATGGAGCTTTACTTGGAATCCTCTAATGTATTTTCTCCTTACTTTTCTATTTTCCTTAAGTAGTTCTAATGCCTCACCCCTCTCTTGTTTCTCTCTCATAATTTACATCTATTTCTTGCTTCCTTAAGTAGTTCTAATGCCTCACCCCTCTCTTGTTTCTCTCTCATAATTTACATCTATTTCTTGCTTCCCCTTCGAGCTCTACCTCTTCACTCATACGAGCGTCAAATTCATTACACACAACTCGACTCCCTCCTTGAGGTTACTTCGTTTGTAGTGCTATGGCCGCTGCACATTTGTTGGTCATTCCTCTCCACTTTTGCGCAATGCCTGGTTTCATGTCATCAAAGAAGATATTATCAAGAACATAAAACTTGAGGGCACCCACAAACAATCTCTCTCTTGCTCGGTGTTGCTCAATTGTGCCTTCTTGGTTTGACAAAATTTTACTTTGACATTACGTTTTTCCTTCTTGACTCATGCATTGGTTTTTATACCATGGAAGTGAATACATCAAGGTCTCTTATTTCTCACCAACAAATATATGATGCTCTTTTTGCATTTACCTAAAGATATAACCTACCTTTTAACTTTGACATTGGGGTGAGTCTACATAATTGATTAAAACAATGGAAATATGTGGTATTACCTACGGGATAGAAGACACGTTCTCACAATGTCACGTTTGCTTGTGAGTACTTTTCTTACTCATTCAATAAATATCAACATATGCCCTTGCTCTAGTTATGATAAATTATCAATTGCTAAACAAACCTTGTGGAAAAATATTCATTTGGGGGTCTTTTCCTCTAAACCTCTATCTCTAAGCTATTTCTTTCACTTAAAGACACTTAGATTTCTTTTCTTTTTTGAATATACAATGCATGGGTTTTTGAATAATTCTCTTACTTAGAGCTTCCTCTTCTAAAGCTATGTGGCATAATCTCTTAGTCACTCCAACTTTTACACGTTTTAATTCTAATGACTTATGATTCCAAGGGCTTGATGATCTATGTTTCTTATGGTACTAAGCATTGTTTTTATGGTGATTATAGTTCGTGATTTTTTAATAAATAATTATTTTGAACCTTAGGATTCCACCCTTAATTTTTTTAAACACAAATCCATCATTGGTGTAATTTATTTGAATTATTGTTCCTTCACTAGATTTGAGTAGATCTAGGTCATTGTATATTCTATAAAGATGTGACTCCAATAACAAGGGGGGATAAATGTTGACATGTGTCTTCCCTCCATGTAAATATAACTTACCTCCATGTAAATACACCTATCTTCCCTCCATGTAAACAAGGGGGGAGAAATTTTGACACCTATCTTCCCTCCACGTAAATATAAGGGGGGAGAAATGTTGACAGCTATCTTCCCTGCATGTAAATACAAGGGGGGAGAAATGTTGACACCTATCTTCCCTCCATGTTCCTTCATCGTTATGGAGTTGATGAAGATTCTTGATATACTTCTCAACAAATCTACTCACTTCCAACCATGGTTGGATATGACCAATTGTGTCAATTGTAATATAATAGCATAGGTCTCTTGAGAAATAATTTAGTTGTTCTTTTGGCTAGTAATGTATTTCAATTGGTCCTTCATTATGTGTTGGTATTGTTCTTCATTCAAGTGTGATGGGGATGAGTTATGTAACACACACACACACACACACACACACACACACACACACACACACACACACACATAAACATACATACATACATACATACATACATACATATATGTATGTATGTATGTATGTATGTATTATATATATGTATGTATGTATGTATGTATGTATGTATGTATGTATGTATGTATATATATATATATATATGTATGTATGTATGTATGTATGTATATATATATATGTATATGTATAGATATACATACATACATATGTGTGTGTGTGTATAAATATATATAAATATAAATATATATATATATATATATATACACATATATATGTGCATATACATACATACATACATACATACATACATACATACATACATACATATATATATATATATATATATCACAAGGGAGTTTTGACAAGTTTCTATATAGGAAAAAAAAAAGATTTTTCTAGATATTTTACTAGAAAGAATGAACATATCTAGCAAATTTGGGATCTAGACATAATGGGACCATTTCTAGATCTTGAATCTAGGAAAAATATTGCTATATAGTAAAATGACATGCAAAATTTTACTATATAAAGAACTATCTAGAAGTAATTTACTAGATTGAGAACTATCTAGAAATGATTTACTAGATAGAGAACTATCTATAAATAATTTACTAGATAGTATACCAGGCATTTCTATATAGGAAATAAATTGCTATATAGTAATATGGGTGGGAATCACTTTACTATATAGGAAATAAATTTCTA
This sequence comes from Cibotium barometz, assembly GCF_041138505.1. Taxonomy (NCBI): domain Eukaryota; kingdom Viridiplantae; phylum Streptophyta; class Polypodiopsida; order Cyatheales; family Cibotiaceae; genus Cibotium; species Cibotium barometz. The sequence continues at coordinate 55,195,311 of NC_141074.1, forward strand.
TATAGTAATATGGGTGAGAATTACTTTACTATGTAGAGTAATAGGTGGTATAAATTTTCTAGATTTAATTATACTAGATAAGTATCACAATTCTATCTAGAAATAAAATTCCTATATAGTAATATGACATAAAATAATTTGCTATATAGTAAATTTTTAAGAATAATTAATGTAGATAGAATGAAATTATAAATCAAAATGTAAAAAACTAATATATGAAATTATTTGTGAGTGCTATATGAAATAAATAAACATTATAGTAGTCTATTTATTAAAATCATAATCAAATGCTATAAATTAGTTTTTCTTTATGTACATATAGAAAAATTTTCTACATTTTAAATCTCAGATAGAATGTTGTCTATGAAAATTGAGTAATTGAGAAAGTGTTATTAATTTCATATACATAAATATAAAATTACAAGCTATGTTATATTTTTGAACATGTATGTGTATGCACGCACATAGGCACATAAATATTATTTCATAAAAGAAAGATGCATTTAGCTTAAGTGTCACATTAAATAACACTCATATACACAAATAGATAATTTTATTATCCATAAATAATTGGTGGAGTGGTATTAAATAATTATCATATGATTTTATTAACATTATAAACATATAACATTTGAAATATATAATAAAGCTTGAGTTGGCTTAAGAAAGAGATATTCCTAATACATAAATAAAAACCTCAACAAGAGCTCAATAACTAATGAATCGGTCTCAAATAATTGTCCTAAAAAGAACATAAAATAGTTCACAATGAATACTAAAAATAAGTACAACAACAACTTAGATATAGATCCTAAAAGCAAAGATTTGCAAGCCTAAGGGCTAATTATGTTCACATTATCTAAAAATAATGGATGATCTACATGCTTTATGATAGATACTCGGTTTTCTTGGAGAAACCAAGCCAAAACATCCTCTCTCATGGAATTTGCATCACTTTTTCTCCGCCCCTTAAATATTTTTTATTTTTGCATCATTGTATATGTCAACTTTAATGCCATATATATTTCTCCAATGTTGTTCGATCCCATATACTTCATTAGTATTGTCTCTTGATCTTCCTTGCTATATGTGCTTACCTAAAGTATAAACAAAAGTAAGAAGATAGTCTTAGAATAAAATATGTTAATAAAATTTATATATATTCTTATTTCAATGTCAAAACAAGAAGTATTAACAACATCATGCTCTTACTTTTGTACTTGAACAGTTCGCTTGTAGACACTACATCATCATCCATATTAAAAAACCTTAAAAGTCACCCAAAAGATAAGAAATACAAAAGTTAAAAGTGAATATAAGGATACATTTTAAAAAGTATAAAGTTTTAGATCTAAAATATAATAAATTCATAAATTCATCATGAGTATATTTGAAAAAAACAAAATACTATGCATAACATATGATAATTAATGAATTATCTCAAGTGAAACACATAATAGTTTCCTTACATCTACAAGTATTCATAATGAGTAGACTAGTTGTAAATAATTATCCTAAGTTTTAAATGTATAGAAAACCATACCAAAACATAATTTACTAAACTCCAAATGGAACATGTGAGAGATTTGTAATGTGTAAAAGAATGTTTTATGTGAGCTCAATAAAGGGTAGAGTACAATGATGTAACATCTATTCTCAAGTTTTACCCAATACTCATAAGACATAAATATTCTTTGATACATATAAAAATGGATGATATGGCTAAGTGAAACCAAAAGGAATTTGTAATATCTAAACTGCATACTTGTTAATTTCTTAAAGATATTAAAGTTTATTAAATAATTAAGAGAACTCCCTGATGAAGGCATAAAAGCTAATTATGTATACTATAATGGATGTATTGAGGATCTTTACCTTGAACTTGTTAAGTTTCACAGTCTCCTTTGCTTGCTCTTATTGCTTAGTTCTCATCTAACAAGCCAATATGGAATTTAACATGTATATCAAATAATAATAAACTTTAGATATCATCTTCTCTTTTTAAATACAAAAAGTAGAGATAATAGAAAATTACCTTACATGCTTGTGAGCTTTTTCATATATTTGTTTCAAGATTTGGTGAGATAGTTTTACTTTTATTTTAGTTTAAGAAAAAAAAAGTATTAAAAGATATTACTACTATTGAAGTTAGTACATTGAGATTATAAGAGAAATAAAGATAAGATAATTGAACCTGTGCGACGAATGATATATGGTTGTATCACCCAAATGCATAACATTAGAGGAGGATGTATTCTATTTTAGTAGCTCCAAAAATGAGTTATTTCTTGGATTATAGATATCCTCCTCTACAAAAGTATTATCCTTTAGTAGATCAACTTGCTCATTAAAAGCCTAGTTATAGTAAGAACATCATCATTAACAATCCATGTAAGATTTCTCCCTCTAGCTTTTGAGGTGTAAAGGTGTAAGAATCTCCTCTTCTGTTCTTGTAATTATTCCCCTCTCTGAAATAGAAGAAAGATCTTGTTTTACCTTGTTTTGGCCTAGAGAGAGATAATCCAAAATTGAGATATCTTTGGATATAAAAATCCTCCTAGTGTCTAAAATGGATTCCCCTGATACAAAAGTTCAAAATGAACTTTCCAATGTGCATTAGGAATTAATTGAAAATGGTATAAGGGACCTTAGCTACCTAAGGGTCTACATTTTCAAAAAATTTTGGATTATGGTCCATTTAAGGTTCCAATGGGCCAAGTGAATTAATCCAAGTGTTGGGATGAGATAAATCCAAAGAATAAAAGAAAATACCCAAAAATGAGTAAATGCTCACATAAGATGAAGAGTTGACTGAGACAAGGTTTATTAGTTAAACATTATGAGATATTACTAAAAAAATGAGATATTTTGGAATAATGATGCATTTTTGACACCTTGGTAAGGAAAGGGATACTCTTGAGGTAGGAACCTCTTTCACATGTGTGGAAGGATTTTTAATTCAAAAAAATTATGATATTTTTATCTCTCCTCTCTCCTGGATCAAACCAAATAAAAAAGGAAGCCAAACTGGTTCAAATCTTGTCCAAATTGAGTCAAATTGAATCTGCAAAATTCTAGAACCCAGCTGAACTTGGTTAGTGGCCTCCCTCACCTATAAATAGACCCTCAGTCATTTTTAATTAGATATTGGAGCTATACCATGCCAGTATTATATTAAAATAATCATATTTTCTATTATCCCTTAAATTTTTCTCTCTCTTGGGAGCTTGGAGCTCTCTCTCTCTCTCTCTACAACAACTCTTGGAGTTGCTCTTCTCCTCTTGGTGGACCAATTGATTGGTCGGTGGCTTTACTGCAATTAGAGAATCAAGCCAAACTTGGAGGTTAAATTGATTTTTATGGTTTTTTTCTAGTTTTCTCAATAACTTTCTTCTTCTCAACCCCTCTCAAGCTTGAGAAGCTTTCAAAATGATTGTTTTAATTCAAATCAAGCTTTTCCTAAGTTTCTTGATGTTTAATTAGCATTAAGTTAATCTTTATGCTTAAATTATAATGCTTTCTTTAAGTAGAACCCTCTCTCTAAAAGAATAGCCATCTTTATGGCTAAATCCCTTGGAAAAGGATTCTTCTCAATGATAGTGTCTTAATTCAAAGCTTAACTCTAGGCTTGATAAGCTAGAGATTAAGAAAATGATAATTTCATGATTTTGTGCTATTAAAATAATGGTAAATTCTTTTAGATTGTTTATGAGTAGTTGAAAACTACTCAAATTCATTCTAAATGAGAAATGGATTATCCTAACAATTTGGGAAAAGAGGAATGTTGAAATTAGCTTAATCTAGTGGGATAATCATTGTTATGTTTAATTTTATGTTTAAAATTATGATTTAAATTCATAGTTTGATTTTAAGTATAAAAGAGGAACTACTATCATATTTTCATTACAAGCTTTTATTCTTTAGAAAAAAATTAAGAATTATCAGTAATAGCAGAGCAAAGCTATGGCAAAATTTTTAGAAAATAATACATATCTTATTTTTATGCATAATGCTAAAAGCGGGCTTCCTACCATATTATTTTAGGATTGGACATCCTATGCAAAAAGAATAACTTTCATCATATTCATGAGAAATAATTTTTTTTGTAAATATGTATAATTAATTATGAGAAAAGAGTAAATTTTAGTAAATTTATTTTTATACAAAAAGAGGAATTCCCATGATATTTGAGATCCAAGTAATTAAATGGTAAAAGAGGAATTTTTGGTAAATTTATTTTTATGCAAAAAGAGAAATTTTTGTCAAAAAAATTTTATACAAAAAGAGAAATTCCCATGATATTTGAGATCCAAGTAATTAAATGGTAAAAAAAAGGAATTTTTGGCATAATTCAAATGATGAGTTTTTATTAAAAAAGTAGAATTTTGAGCATTATTAATTTTATTGAAAAATATGGGTAGAATTGATTTTTTTAAATCCCATGAATCTTTTACTAAAAAAGAAGAATATTGAATATATTTCAGATGAGAAATTTGAGAAATAATATGAAAATATCCATCGAGAAAAAGTACCTTTAACTAGGCCAAGTAATTGGCAGAAACTTAGAAAAGTCCTATTAGTCTCTCTCGAAAGTAAAAAACGATACTAAAAGTGGAATGTGATAAGATGTGATGAGATGTGATGTGATGTAAATAGATGTGGATGTGAATGTGATGAGATGTGGATGAGATACAATGTGATGTAAATGGATGTGGATGTGAATGTAATGAGATGTGAATAAGATGTGATGATATGTGAAAGGATGTGATGTGATGTAAATGGATGAGAATGAGATGTGATGTGATAGATATGCATGTAAATGAATGAATGGATGTGGATAGATGTGAATGTAAATGAATGAATGGATGTGCATGTAAATGAATGAATGGATGTGGATAGATGTGAATGTGAATGAATGAATGGATGTGGATGAATGTGATGAACTATGAATGGATGTGGTTTGATATGGATAGATGTGGATGTGATGTAATGTGAATGAATGGATGTGGATAAATGTGAATGTGAATGAATGAATGGATGTGGATAAATGTGAATGTGAATGAATGAATGGATGTGGATGAATGTGATGAACTATGAATGGATGTGGTTTGATATGGATAGATGTGGATGTGATGTAATGTGGATGGAATGAATGAGATGTGATGTGGATGGATGTGAACGAGATGTGATAAGATGAGGATGGATGTGACGAGATGTGAATGAATGTGGGATGTGAATGGGTGTGATGGATATGAATGGATGTGATGAGATGTGAATGGATGTGGTGAGATGTGAATGTGATGTAATGAGATGTGAATGGATGTGATGTGATGCGGATCTGGTTAGATATGAATGGATGAGATTTGATGTGGATAGATGAGATGTGATGTGATGTGGACTTGGGTAGATGTGAATGGATGTGAAGTGATGTAAATACATGTGATGATATGTGGATCTGAATGAATGTAGATGGATGTGATGTGATATGAATGGATAAGATGTGATGTGGATATGTTGTGATGTGATGTGATGTGATGAGGATAGATGTGGATAGATGTGATGAAATGTAATATGATGTGATTGGATGAGAATGGATGAAGGACGATGGGAATACATATGACTGGATGTGGAATAAGCAATGTGAGTTAATTTAGAAGAATGTGGAATAACGAGAAATGATGTGGAACAATGTGGAAAGATGAGAGTTTGTTAGAAATTGTATTTATGAAACCTGTTTTGAAATGATTGTTTTATGTCAAGAATGTTGGGGAAGCATTTTGACCATCTTGTGAATGAGGTCGTGTGGAGACCTAAGTGATTAAGGTGCAATGGCTAATGGAGAGTCAATGGAGGACGTCTCGCATAGCGAGGTCAGCCGAGGTCTTGACCAGCCTCGGTTCGATTTAAATGGTGAGCTTTCGGTATGGTGGATGAGGAACCAAGAAAGTGGCCTATGAGTGAAGCGCTAGGTGACCTACGAAAGAGCCTAGAGGGTGCTGACCATACGGTGCTCAAGCTCAGGGTCGCTGAAGATACCCATGCATGCATTGAGGAAGAAAATGGAATAAGGAGTTAGAGTTGTTTTCTGAACTCGTATATGGATCTGGTTGATTGGCCTTGTTGGTCCTCAACAGATGAGTCCATGACTCTTTTATATGGATCTGTTGATTGATCTTGGTGATCTTCAACGGAGAGTCCATCTGGATTTTTCTTATGTGATTATATTTTCGAAAACTATGAGCTAGGAACTATTGAAAAGGCCCCTAAGTGAACATGTGTCGAGCGTTCTGGTTGCCAGTGATGCCATAGGTACATCGACGAAGGAATGATTGGAAATTAGAATTCAAGCTAGATATTTTAGAGGATTATGATCAGTGATACTATGGTTTCATTAGAAGATTGTTTTAAAGACAGTTGAATCTGTGAAACAAGCAATTTCATATTGGATGTGTAAGTGGTGTGACTATCTTGAAGTTTGCTTGAAGCACCAGATAGGGGACCTAGAAACTCTTTTTCCTAGTACCCGGGGCAAAACATAACCAAATTCCTAAATGGATCCTATCACTACAGTGGTTTGGCAGTTGGCTAACCCATGGGATTGGATGGGGTTAGGCTGGACTAATGGATCCTTAAAATGAGACTCAATTCTGTTATGTTACGATAGATGAAGTAAATCCCGGATAGTCCTTGTTCTATGAAAAAGAATCAACGGCTGTGCCTCTTGACGAGGGAAAAAGTGTTAGTCTCTATAATCCAAGTGCAGGTATCTTCCTTGATCTGACCATGAGACTTACGGTTTCTGTTGGATTAGTTTGGTTAGTGAAGACCTTGACTACGTAAGAATAAAATATCCTAGAGGAATCGCTTATGTCTGCTAGGTGAGGGAAGTTTTTTTGGGTTCAGTTTTGGAAGAACCAAGGGATTAGTCTCTTGTACGGATATCCGTGGGCAAGGCCCCAAGTGAGAGGCTCTCTCCTGCGCAAGAAGTGCTGCTACTTTTGTTGCTAGCACCCTAGAATTTGTTGCACGGAGAGGGCAGGGATCTTTCAGTTGGTATCAGAGCGAATTGGCTAAAGTGGAACAACCGAGAAGCCAAAAATGTCAAAAAATTATGAAGTACTAGTAAAAGATTGTAATTGTGTCATGAAATTCATACAAATTGATATTCAGAACGAGGATTCATAAATTAGAAATTGGGTCTTCAGATGGAAGTACCACAATTGTGTGGAATCCCTGACTTGCTTGAGGCCTAGACATAATGGTATTTATCTTATAGTTCCAAGGATCATGATTACCCGTATATACCATGGGTATAACTGCAGCTCTTTACTGGCAATATATACGAGTAAATATAAGACCTTGAAATTATAAGCAAAAATACTATCGAGATGATGAATTTGAATGCTGTGGTTGATATGATTTTAGAATTCTGGTTGAGAATTGATGAGTTGATTTGGATTCTTATTGAAAGATGATAAATTTTGAATTCTAGTTGAAAGAAGATAAGTTGAACAAAGCCACAATGAGGATGAATGGGACGAATCCCAGTGATGATATTAGTATAACTGGAAGACGATTATGACTTCAGCAAATCACTATGAGATTAGTGGACTGTGCTGACAGATTGTTGCTATTTGACCTTTGACCTAGCAAGGAATGACAAATTGAGAACTTGCATAACTGAAATTCCCGTGGAGGAATGTTCAGATGGAATTTTCGGTTTGATGGACCATTATTGTGATAAAAATATGAATGAATTATTCTCTGGTAATGAGTTCTGTATGTTCCTCTTGTAGAAGGGATCTTTATCCCAGGATTCTGTGGGGGGCTGACCAAACTATAAAGAACCCGAGAATAAGTTGGATTTGAATTATAAATAAAGTGGTCTTTTGGCTTGGTTAATATGGAAAAAAAGGGACTTAACAAGAATTTTCGTATTGATAGGATCATGGATTGTGGTCGTCGTGGTAGGAATGTTAACCCGTAACTCATTTGAGGAAGAGCTTGACCACCCGGATGTTCATAAAACTCTTCATCGTCGCAGCCTGGACCTTTCAAGGGTGAAGAGGAAGACTTGGGTGAGGCTGTGGAGAAGTGGATCGAAGAAATGGAAGAATACTTCGATGTCACTGGGTACAACGAGAAAAGTAAAACAGCTCTTGCAAGGCTGAAGATAGTAGAAACAGCCAGTGGCATGGAGAAACAACTACGAGACAAACCGTCTGGATTGGAACACCTAGACATGGAATGATCTCAAGATTTACCTAAGGAAAAAATTATGTCCTCTCGGCTTTTTGGAAACCAAGATGAACGAATTCTGCGAGTTAACCCACGGGCTATTGAAGAATATCATCATGCATTCACTCTCCTTCTCAAGTACTCGCCACCACTAGATGAAGAATAACTGATGTCCAGGTTCATTCGGGGACTGAACAAACCTTTGAATATCCTAGTGAAGAATGCCAAGCCAGTTTCTGTGGCCAAAGCAGTGCGGATGGCGAAGGATTTTGCCAAGGCCTTTGATGTCAAGGTCCCCCCAAAGCCAGCACCATCATCTTTCAAAAGATTTCTAGCTCCGAAAGGTACTGATTCCAACTTTCCACCACCTAAGAGACAACAAAGTCAAACTCAAGATATGGGAAGTTCCAAAATGGAAGAAAGGTCCTTTTCCCGGAATCAATTCCTCCCTGGAACTCAACTTCAGAAGTTCCACCCTTGAACAAAGAAGTGAAATGCTATAACTACTGTCAAGGAATTGGACATCACTGCATGGATTTCCCAACTCCTTTTGGATCAAGGTTTTCGAGGCAGGAAAGTCAGGGACCAAGATTCCAAACTCCAGCTCCTTCCTTCCAGAGTAATCAGGTTCCAATCTGTCAAATCAAAGAAATCCTAGAGGTAGACCCTCTAACCAACCCTCAATTTCAGTTTGGTTAGTGAAGACCTTGACCACGTTAGAATAAAATATCCTGGAGGAATCGCTTATATCTGCTGGGTGAGGGAAGTTTTTCCAGGTTCCGGTTTTGGAAAAACGGAGGGATTAGTCTCTTGTCTGGATATCTGGGAGACGAGGCCGCGAGTGAGAGACTATGTCCTACACAAGAAGTGCTACTTCTGCCTACTAGCACCCTAGAATTCGTTGCGCAGAGGGGGCAGGGATCTTTCAATCCAAGTAAGATATTACAATATCACCAAATATGAAATGCATACCTAGTTGCATTATTGGATTCCATAAGAAGAGTCGTATCAAGATAATATTCACTTTCATTATTAATCTATAATAGAAAGAGAAGAAAGACAATCAATGTTATAAAATAAGCACATATATAAAATAATAGATTCAAAGAGTATTCTGTAGCAAATCAGCTCACTCGTTAAAAGTTATGGTAAGAGTATCATGGTTAACAATCCAAGAAATATATTACAATCTCATTCACATTATTGGATTCCATAAGAAGAGTCGTGTCAGAAAAATTTATACACTTTCATTATTAATTTGTGGTATAAAATAATAATCAACACTATGAAATAAACACACTATGAAATAAAACTAGACACAAAGAGTATTATACACATTATAGATATTACGTCCTCTCCATTTGTTTTTCTTGCTAGCATCATTAGAGAAGATACTTGAACATTTGCATCCTATAGTTATAAATATATATTAGAAAATGATATCATTAAAATATAATGTGATATGAGAACAAGGATTTGACTCTATAATCAAAATAAAATAATATTCAAAGAAGCTATCACAACTTATGATACCTGTAAGGTTCAAGCATTACTTGTGTCTATGTCTTTGAGTGCATAAACATCACCCATTTGTTCTTTCTCAGCCTAGCATGCAAATCAACCATTATTAGCATACTTTTACCCAAAAAAATACATAAAATAAAATATTATATTAAAACTTTAGTTTCATACCTCATCCATGGTTGTGCTGGGTGTCGACTTAGATACAATTTTCTTCACATTCTTTCTCTTAGATTGTAAAGATGTGAGACAAAATGAGTACACATCTTCAAACTTACATAAGTATGAGACACCTTGAAAATGTAAGATCCCCCTGTTCCCACCGAGCAACGGATTCGGGGTACTGGCAGCGGAAGTAGTGCTTCTCGCGTGGGACAGGGGTCCCACACTCGGGGCCTCGCCCACGGATATCCGGGTAAGAGACTAATCTGTCGGTTGTTCCAAAACCGAACCCGGAAAAACTTCCTTTACCGGAAAGCACGGGCGATTCCACCAGGATAACTTTTTATTCTAAAGTAGTCAAGATCATTTCTGATCGAGATGATCCAATTACATCTATAAGATACTTAGTCAGTTCAAGGAAGAAACTTGCACTTGGATCATTGGGATCAACGCTTTTTTTCCCATTCAAGAGGCACAGCAGTTGATTCCTATCCATAGAACAGTTACTGTCCGGGATTTATTTTTTTCTATCGTAAAAACAAAAGTTTGAGTCTCGATTTACGGATCCATCAGTCCAGCCTAACCCCATCCCGATCCCATGGGTTAGCCAACCGCCCAACCACTGTAGTGATGGGATCCAATTAAAAATTTGGTTAGGTTTTGTCCCGGGTACCAAGGAAAAGAGTTCCAAGGCCCCCTAGCCGGATGTTCATGCAAAAATAAAACTAGTCACACCACTCCCACACCCAATATGAAATTGCCTTTTCACAGATTCAACCAGTTTAAAACAATCCTTTAATAAAACCATAGTATCACTGATCACCATCTTCCAATTTATCCAGTTGATTCTCAATTTTCCCATCATTCCTTCATCAGAGTATCTATGGCATCATTGGCAACTAGGACGCTCACCACCTGTCCACTCAGGGGCCGTTTCCTAATCCCTAGCCCATAATACTCGGTAATATAATCACTTATCAAGATGGACTCTCGTTGAAGATCAGCAAGATCAACTAACAGATCCATATAAAGAGCCGTGGACTCATCCATTGAAGACCAGCAAGGTCAATCAACCAGATCCATGCCCGATTTCAGAAAACAACTCCTACTCTTGTTCCAATATCTTCCTCGACGCACGCGTGGGTATCCTAGGCGACCCAGAGCCCGAGCACCGTATGGTCAGCACCCTCTAGGATCCTTCGCAGGTGACCTAGCGCTTCACTCATAGGCCGCTTCCTTGGCCCCTCATCCACCGTACCGGAAGCTCACCATTTTAATCGCACCGAGGCTGGTCAAGACCTCGGCCGACCTTGCTATGCGAGACGTCCTTCATTGACTCTCCGTCAGCAGTTGCAACATTATCAGTTAGGTCTCCACGACCTTAATCACAAGATGGTCACAATGCTCCCTCAGCAATCTTGGCATAAAACAGTCATTTACAAACAGCATTTACAAACAGTTTACATTACAGTTTCTATTTTTACTTTCACTATTTTTACTTTCATTTTTCCACATTATCCCTCATCAATCCACATTACTTATTCCATATTCCATTTATATGTATACTCATCCCATCACATCATTTTCCATCTCAACACTTCATATTCCTTCACATCACATATCGTATATTCACATCCATACATATATCCACATCCACATCCACATTCACATCCACATCTATACATCTACATCTACATGCATACATCCACCTCCACATCCACATCCACATCTACATCTACATGCATACATCCACCTCCACATCCACATCCACATCTATACATCTACATCTACATGCATACATCCACATCCACATCTATACATCTACATCTACATGCATACATCTACATCTCCATTCACATCCACATCTATACATCTACATCTACATGCATCCATCCACATCTCTATTTACATCCTCATCTATACATCTACTTCTACATGCATACATCCACATCTCCATGCATACATCCACCTCCACATTCACACTCACATCCATACATCTACATCTACATGCAAACATCCACATCTCCATGCATAATAAAATTCTTTTAATTAATCTAGGATGATAGTTCCTAGAATATGGTAGGAAGTCCTCTTTTTATGCTTTGAATGAATTTATTTTATGCGTAATTTCTATAAAAATTTTGCCATAGCTCCGCTACTAGGACTGATAAATCTCAATTTTTTTCTAAGGGATAAAGCTTATCATTAAGGAAATAATTAGAATGGTCTCTAATTGGATCATCAATTCATAATGGATTGAATCATCATTATACATAAACTAAAAGCATAGAAAAAAAACCATTAATTTGGCCTCAAGTATAGCTTAATCTTGGATTAAAGAAAAGCCTTATGAAAAGCTTCATTTGGATTGAAAAGGGTCATGAGTATGACCATTTCTTAAGTGAGAGAGAAAAACCATTAGAATTAAATATAAATAGAATTTTATGTAATTCTTTACTATCATTAATTAATTAACTTCAATAGCATTTCAAAAACCACACCAATTAAGCTTCTCAAGCTTGAGAGGGGTTGAGAAGAGAGAATCATTGAGAAATTATAGAAAAGATCATAATTCACTATACTTATCTTATAATTTGCTTGATTCTTTGTTCATGGTAGAGGCCCCCAACCAATCAATTGGTTTAGTATGTTGATGGAGCCACCAATGGGGATTGAAGAAAGAGAGAAGTATCAAAAACTAGTGAATTATTAAAGAATTCACAGTTCTTGGCTTAGGTGGAGTAGAGTAACAATGCATAAGACACTATATCTACATAAAGAATTCATAGTTCTTGGCTTAGGTGGAGTAGAGTAACAATGCATAAGACACTATATCTACATAAAGAATTCATAGTTCTTGGCTGAAATCATCATGGATAAAACTAATTCCTGTTGCCAAGCCATGAAGGAGATTAAGAAGAGGGGAGATCGATGGAAGTAAGATTACTGTGATGAGCGACAGTTAAAGGTTACGACCTATATAAAGGAAGGAGCGAGCGTAACTTAGAAGCCAATGGTAACTTGCCACTGAAGTTTTACCGTCTTTCCATGATTTGGGTTTGACACATTTTTCTATAGAAGGCATTAGGAATTTTGAGATGAGGAGATAAAAGAAGCTTGTAGGCTAAGTCACCTACTTTCATTGAATTCAGATATAAGGCTCACAATATCTGGGAGATAACTTCTTATACTTCCCAAGAGATAAAGAACTTCTTTTGGGCCGTACTCGAATGAAAACCAAAACCTTGGTATCCAAAACACCGATTCTCACTTCTAAACTCATTGTTCTAAATCCTTAAAACAGGTGGGACTCCTGAGAGTATTCTAGGGAAAGGGTCTTCCTTTTTTTAAACAGAAACTTTCTTTTATTTTAGAGAGGGAATAATTATAAGATTAGAAAGGGAGATTCTTACTCCTGTATACCTCGAAGGCTGGGGAGAAATCTTACATTCTATCCCACATAAAAAGTGCGAGATGTCCTCATCTCGCAAGGTAGAGGACAGCTCTTTTTCTTAAGATCCAATTTTATTCTGGGGTTCCTTATACTCCGGTCAACCTAACAGAACACTGGGATAAATATCCCTTATATAGAACTCATCATTAAATAACAATTCATTCAGATCATATCATTCATATCTTTAACATGATAATGGTCCATTAGACCGAAAAGTTTCCTTCGGAACATTCCTCCACGGAATTTTCGGTCAAGCAAGTTCTCAATTTGACATCCCTTAACTTGATCTACCGGTCAAGTATTAATAGCAGCAATCTGACAGCACAACCCACTAATCTCATAGTGATTTGTTGAATTCATTATCATCATTCTAGTTATGAATATTATCACAGGGATTCGTCTCATTCCCCCTCATTGTAGTTTCATTATATTTTAACTAAATTTTAAAAATCATCATTTTTCAATCAAAATTTTCAACAAGAATCCAAATCAATTCATCAATTCTCAAACAGAATTAAAAATCATATCAATCACATTCGAAATCATCATCTGGATAGCATTAACGCTTATAATTTCAAGTCTTAGATTTACTCGTATATACTGTCAGTAAAGAGCTGTAGTATACTCTCTGTATATACGGGTAGTCATGGCCCTTGGAATTATAAGGTAAATACCATCATGTCTAGGCCTCAAGCAAGTCAGGGATTTTATATAATTGCGGTACTTCCATTTGAAGACCCAATTACCAAATTACGAGTTTCAGTTTGAATATCAAATTATATGAATTATATCACACAATTATAACCTTTTTGTCTTTCTAGATAAATTTTTGACATATTTGTCTTCTCAGTTGATCTTTATTAACCAAAGGCTCTGATACCAACTGTAAGATCCCCCTGTTCCCACCGAGCAACGGATTCGGGGTACTGGCAGCGGAAGTAGCGCTTCTCGCGTGGGATAGGGGTCCCACACTCGAGGCCTCGCCCACGGATATCCGGATAAGAGACTAATCCGTCGGTTGTTCCAAAACCGAACCCGGAAAAACTTCCTTTACCGGAAAGCACGGGCGATTCCACCAAGATAACTTTTTATTCTAACGTAGTCAAGATCATTTCTGATCGAGATGATCCAATTACATCTATAAGATACTTAGTCAGTTCAAGGAAGAAACTTGCACTTGGATCATTGGGATCAACGCTTTTTTCCCCATTCAAGAGGCACAGCCGTTGATTCCTATCCATAGAACAGTTACTGTCCGGGATTTATTTTTTTCTATCGTAAAAACAAAAGTTTGAGTCTCGATTTACGGATCCATCAGTCCAGCCTAACCCCATCCCGATCCCATGGGTTAGCCAACCGCCCAACCACTGTAGTGATGGGATCCAATTAAAAATTTGGTTAGGTTTTGTCCCGGGTACCAAGGAAAAGAGTTCCAAGGCCCCCCTAGCCGGATGTTCATGCAAAAATAAAACTAGTCACACCACTCCCACACCCCCAATATGAAATTGCCTTTTCACAGATTCAACCAGTTTAAAATAATCCTTTAATAAAACCATAGTATCACTGATCACCATCTTCCAATTTATCCAGTTGATTCTCAATTTTCCCATCATTCCTTCATCAGAGTATCTATGGCATCATTGGCAACTAGGACGCTCACCACCTGTCCACTCAGGGGCCGTTTCCTAATCCCTAGCCCATAATACTCGGTAATATAATCACTTATCAAGATGGACTCTCGTTGAAGATCAGCAAGATCAACCAACAGATCCATATAAAGAGCCATGGACTCATCAATTGAAGACCAGCAAGGTCAATCAACCAGATCCATGCCCGATTTCAGAAAACAACTCCTACTCTTGTTCCAATATCTTCCTCGACGCACGCGTGGGTATCCTAGGCGACCCAGAGCCCGAGCACCGTATGGTCAGCACCCTCTAGGATCCTTCGCAGGTGACCTAGCGCTTCACTCATAGGCCGCTTCCTTGGCCCCTCATCCACCGTACCGGAAGCTCACCATTTTAATCGCACCGAGGCTGGTCAAGACCTCGGCCGACCTTGCTACGCGAGACGTCCTTCATTGACTCTCCGTCAGCAGTTGCAACATTATCAGTTAGGTCTCCACGACCTTAATCACAAGATGGTCACAATGCTCCCCCAGCAATCTTGACATAAAACAGTCATTTACAAACAGCATTTACAAACAGTTTACAATACAGTTTCTATTTTTACTTTCATTTTTCCACATTATCCCTCATCAATCCACATTACTTATTCCATATTCCATTTATATGTATACTCATCCCATCACATCATTTTCCATCTCAACACTTCATATTCCTTCACATCACATATCGTATATTCACATCCATACATATATCCACATCCACATCCACATTCACATTCACATCCACATCTATACATCTACATCTACATGCATACATCCACCTCCACATCCACATCCACATCTACATCTACATGCATACATCCACCTCCACATCCACATCCACATCTATACATCTACATCTACATGCATACATCCACATCCACATCTATACATCCACCTCCACATCCACATCTATACATCTACATCTACATGCATACATCCACATCCACATCCACATCTATACATCTACATCTACATGCATACATCTACATCTCCATTCACATCCACATCTATACATCTACATCTACATGCATCCATCCACATCTCTATTTACATCCTCATCTATACATCTACTTCTACATGCATACATCCACATCTCCATGCATACATCCACCTTCACATTCACACTCACATCCATACATCTACATCTACATGCAAACATCCACATCTCCATGCATAATAAAATTATTTTAATTAATCTAGGATGATAGTTCCTAGAATATGGTAGGAAGTCCTCTTTTTATGCTTTGAATGAATTTATTTTATGCGTAATTTCTATAAAAATTTTGCCATAGCTCCGCTACTATGACTGATAAATCTCAATTTTTTTCTAAGGGATAAAGCTTATCATTAAGGAAATAATTAGAATGGTCTCTAATTGGATCATCAATCCATAATGGATTGAATCATCATTATACATAAACTAAAAGCATAGAAAAAAACCATTAATTTGGCCTCAAGCATAGCTTAATCTTGGATTAAGGAAAAGCCTTATGAAAAGCTTCATTTGGATTGAAAAGGGTCATGAGTATGACCATTTCTTAAGTGAGAGAGAGAAAAACCATTAGAATTAAATATAAATAGAACTTTATGTAATTCTTTACTATCATTAATTAATTAACTTCAATAGCATTTCAAAAACCATACCAATTAAGCTTCTCAAGCTTGAGAGGGGTTGAGAAGAGAGAATCATTGAGAAATTATAGAAAAGATCATAATTCACTATACTTATCTTATAATTTGCTTGATTCTTTGTTCACGGTAGAGGCCCCCAACCAATCAATTGGTTTAGTATGTTGATGGAGCCACCAATGGGGATTGAAGAAAGAGAGAAGTATCAAAAACTAGTGAATTATTAAAGAATTCACAGTTCTTGGCTTAGGTGGAGTAGAGTAACAATGCATAAGACACTATATCTACATAAAGAATTCATAGTTCTTGGCTTAGGTGGAGTAGAGTAACAATGCATAAGACACTATATCTACATAAAGAATTCATAGTTCTTGGCTTAGGTGGAGTAGAGTAGCAATGCATGACACTATATCTAAATAAAGAATTCATAGTTCTTGGCTTAGGTGGAGTAGAGTAACAATGCATAAGACACTATATTTTTTTCAACAAGGGAAGGCTTCTATTTATAGGAAAATTTGAGCTCCTAACCAAACAAACCGATTCTAGAATTTTCCAAGTCAGTTTGGTCACTTTTTGACCATTTTTAGGTCAGTTAAGCTAACTTTTTGGAACTAGACTTGAATGAGGAGAGAGGAGAGATAAAATATCTCAATTTTTATGAGTTTAAAACTTATTCAAGCATGTAAAATATGCACCTCCTTTAAAGAACTCCCCTTCCTTACATATGTGTCATAATGGAATCATTTTAATATTGCTCATAGTTTTTTATTAATAAACCTTGTACATTTTCAACTCTTCATCTTATGTGAAATATGCACCTCCTTTAAAGAACTCCCCTTCCTTACATATGTGTCATAATGGAATCATTTTAATATTGCTCATAGTTTTTTACTAATAAACCTTGTACATTTTCAACTCTTCATCTTATGTGAGCATTTAAGAGACTCCCCTTCCTTACATATGTGTCATAATAAAATCATTATTCCCAAAATATCTCATATTTTTAATATTGCTCATAGTTTTTTACTAATAAACCTTGTACATTTTCAACTCTTCATCTTATGTGAGCATTTAAGGGACTCCCCTTCCTTACATATGTGTCATAATAAAATCATTATTCCCAAAATATTTCATATTTTTAATATTGCTCATAGTTTTTTACTAATAAACCTTGTACATTTTCAACTCTTCATCTTATGTGAGCATTTACTCATTTTGGGTATCTTCTTTTTACAATTTGGATTTATCTCCTCCCTACACATGGATTGATGCTATTGGCCCATAGGAACCTTAATTAGACCATAATCCAAAGATTTATGAAAATCTAGACCCTTAGACTAAGGTTCTTTATACCTATTTCTAATTAATTCCAATTGTACATTGAAAAATTATTTTTTGAATTTTTATTTCAGGGGAATTCATCTTAATTATATGAGATATTTTTCTATCCAAAAATATTCAAAATCTGAATATTCTCTCTCTAGAATAATTTTCTCTCTCTAGGTTAAAACAGTTAGAAACAAGGTCTTTATATTTCTGAAGAGGGATTGATTATAGGGGAAGATACTAGACATCAAAAGGGGTTGGGGGAGGAATCTTACAGAAAAGATAATGGTTTAATTTCATCACAATGTTGTTCTATAATTGAACAAATTAAGGCCTTTCCTTGTACATTGTGACGTAAATCATCAATGCCTTGGACATCTCAAAACCAACCATGAAGAACAAGTTGATAATTACTATTGAAGACTTTGGTGAGGATAAAATTTCATAAGATAAGACTTTCCATATAGCTTATTGTTATTGCGATCCACACGCCTAGGAGGATGATATATTTGTTCATAGGTAGGAGTATCGAGTTGAGTACTACTAGACACTACATTATGACACATCCTAGGGGGGTCACTCTCTTTTAAAGCAAGCTTGTCATTAGAGTTACTTGTTGAAGTTCCACAAGAATCCTTTAGGTCTTCTTGGATTTTTAATACTTTCTCTGGAGACTTCTTCATCATTTGCTGAAGAGTTGCCATAAGGTCAATACCGCTTGAAGATTCCATGTTAAATAACAACCCTGTTTAATATTTTATAACATGTTAGTTAACCTTATGTATGATTTAAATCTTGAGACACTCCTATAATAACATATGCCACCACTCATAGAATTGATTACATACTTTTTGAATACATAAGGATGAAAATTTTGGTCAAGGTGAAACACAAGACAAATTCATGAGGATGAAAAAGCATACATCATCACAAGTGTACATTGATCAAAGGAATGATAGTAAAAAATTGTCACAAATGTTTATGCAATAGTCCATGCTTACTTCACAATACACTATATTCTTCAATGAAATATCACAAGACTCATAAGGTTAAGTGAAACACAAGAACGATATATACCAGACCAAAAGGAATTCTCACTTTAAAAAATTAAAGAGTATAGCATTACAAAATAATTGTCGAAATGAAGCAAAAATAGTTTAGTGTAACACAAGAAGGATATGTACCAAACCAAAAGCAATTCTCACTTTTAAAAAGTAAAGAGTATAATATCACAAAACAATTTTCAAAAGGAAGCAGTACAAGATAATTTTGAACTAGCTTCAAGACAATTTTCAACCTCAGCTCTAATACCACATGTGAAGTCTCCCTAGTCAATAGATCAACAAGCGCCTAGGTTATATTTTTCACATCTACCCAAGCCCCACACTTGAAAAATTAGAAAACAAATTCCCATGAACAAAATAATAACTCAATTGCACCTCTTATCTACTATCTATATGCACAACGTCTTATAATCTCAATCATTGATAAACCCATTTAGTACTCACACACCCACATGTTCATTGCCTTTTTAATCATATGATGTTCCACTATGCCTTATTTATATATCATTGGTATGCTTCCAAATAAAAGTAAATGAGAAATGAATATTAACAAAGTACACAACATGTCCATGTGAGAAATAAAATTAAGTAAATGAGAAATGAACATTAACAAAGAACACAATATGTCCATGTGATAATCTGTGAAGCATGAAAATGCATGTTTTTATTATTATTTTTATAACATGCTCCATAAGCAGGAGATATAAGAAACCCATAAGCATATGAAGAGTAATTTCTTCCACAAGATTTTCCTTTTGTAGGATGATGCTCGGGGTCTAGGCACTCCTTGTTTCCATGTGTCTTCTTTCCGAATGTAGTCACAAGCTTAGGCCTTAAGGTCTTTTTCTTCCTTGGCTTGCGTCCTCTCTTAAACTTTTATGATGCAACATTATGTGATTACTTATCATCTTGTTTCAACCACTCATCAAAAAATGCATCACAAAGCAGTAATTCTGAGTCAAAAAAAAGCAACATAATCTTCCAAGCAAGCTCTTAATGTCCTTGAACAAAGGAATCTTATCTTCATGATAGATCTCCACTAACCAATTACATCGATGAGGGATTTGATGAAGACTCTCATACGTTAGCATGGAGCTCCCAATCCCTAAAGATTTCTCCGATGTGTAGACAGCATGTGGCCAACCTGGAGGAATGAAGACTAAAGAACCTACCTCTGCCAACAACAAAGTGATATTTTGCTGGAGGTAATGTATGCTTTCCTTCTAGCGTACATTGTTTCCAATCAGTCATATTGCTAATGTCATTAGGGTCCCAAAAATATCATTTTGTTTCCCTTCAACCAACCCCATCCAACCCATAGTGCACATAGGATCTACATGTGATGCACTATAGAACCCTTTGTTTGTGTAAACAGTGCACACATTTGAATCACCCTTTCCTCTCCCAATGCATTGAAGAAAATCAAGATATACATCATCCCTAAACTTAGGAAATCCTTCTAGAATTTTCACTACGGGATTTCCTTGTGGAATGGCTTGGTCAAGTATGGCTAGACTAGAGTCCTCTTCTCCACCATCTAAGACTTTCTTATAGGTCATATAATTTCTCTTTCCCACTTTATCTATAACACTAACTTTAATTTTCCCTAGATGCTCTCGGATATGGGCTTCAAAGGTGTTTGGGCGCATGCTAGAACACTAGGAAGAAAAGAAGTGATACAATTTGAAATGAGTGTTGGCTTTAAAAGTGGCCTATGTATAACCTCCTTCAAATTCTCAAGAACTTCAAAAGACATCCTCACCATATATATGTAACACAAAACATACATTAAAAAATGTGCAAAACAATAAGTTTCAAAATTCTCTCTCTCTCTCTCTCTCTCTCTCTCTCTCTCTCGCTCTCTCTCTCTCTATGTGTTCTATGTATCACTCTATTCTTATTTATAAATAAGTTTATGATTGGTACAATTCACAAAGAGAGATTTTTACAAGTCATAATTATAAAGTAAAGTGCAATTAATTGAGTAGTCTATATGGTACTATATGCACATATATACAAACATTTAGATTATGTATGTATAGAGTATGTATGATTTATAGAGTATGCATAATGTGTGTATGTATAATATATGTATCCCTAAATAATGATCATAAGAAAGAAAGTATAATTATCCTTTATACATGTGCTTAGAGTCCTTATGTATTTATCTATCTATCTCTCTATTTCTAAATAATAATCCCAAGAATGAAAGTATGATTTGTGAAGTGAAACATAAGAGTAAGTCATGGTGCACAAATAACATAATGATGAGTGCCTTCTATATGCTAGAGTACTTCTAAATAATTATCAAAAGCATAAATTATGTTTCAAGATTTTCCTTAATTAGACACTAGAGGCATTCGAGATATACTTAGAGTCATTGTGTATTTATCTTTCTATTTCTAAATAATAATCCCAAGAAATAAAGTATCATTGCTCAAGTGAAACACAAGAGGAAGTCATGGTGCATAAATAAACATAATTATGAGTGCTTTTTATATGGTGTACTCCTAGATAATTATCTGAAGCATAAAGCATAGTTGACGGTTTTCTTTAAGTGATGCACTAGAGGGATTCATGATACACAAATAAAAATATTACAAGTTCTAGTATTCATAAACAATTATCCTAAGAAAGAAAGTATAATTATCCATTATACATATGCTTAAAGTCCTTGTGTATTTATCTATCTATCTCTCTATTTCTAAATAATAATCCCAAGAATGAAAGTATAATTTCTCAAGTGAAATAAAAGGGGAAGTCATAGTACACAAATACAACATCATTATGAGTGCTTTCATAGATCATGTGTGTATGCCCATGTATATATGTATATGTTAATAAAGATATATGGATGTGAGTATGTGTGTAAATAGGTTAATAAAGATATATGGATGTGTGTGTGTGTGTGTAAATAGGTTAATAAAGATATATGGATGTGTGTGTGTGTGTGTGCATGTATGTGTGCTTATATCTATGTTAATAAAGGTGTATGTGTGCATGTATGTATGTTCATGTGTTTCTTTATGTGTGTATGAGTGTGTATATGATATTGGCAAATTATCTATACCATGTTAATAAGACATCATGTGTATGTGTATATGTGCATGCATATGTGTCCATGCTAATAAAGCTATGTGTGTGTGTGTGTGTACACGTGCAACTAATAAAGATTTTGTGTCTGTTTGTGTGTGTGTGTCTGTGTGTTTTCATGCATTTCTTTATGTACATGTGCATGTGTATATGTGTGCGAGTATGTGTCGAAGTTGATAAAGATTTGCATGTGTGTATACTCATGTATATGTGTATATGTTAATAAAGATATATGGATGTGAGTATGTGTGTATATGTGTGCATATGTGTGTGAGTAAGTATCTAAGTTAATAAAGATTTGCATGTGTGTATACTCATGTTTTTAGTCAAACATTAGATGAATAGTATTGTAGATATGGATGTGCAATGTGTATACTTGCATAGTATACACACCTAATGTACATACATACATTCATAGTGTACACACATGGTCAAATGATCTAGGGTTTTGTTTCTAGGAACTACAATAGTACATGGGGAACTTATTTGCCTAGAGAGAGAGAGAGAGAGAGAGAGAGAGAGAGAGAGAGAGAGAGAGAGAAGAGGGAAGTGAAAAGGAGGAGAGAGGAGATAGAAAAGGATAAGGAGTCAGAGGTAGAGTAAACTTAGAAAAAAAATCTATGTTTTTTAGTTATATATATATATATATATATATATATATAATGGAAGGAAGAGAAGGGAGAGACATGATGGGGTCTTTCTATAATTCTTACTATGATGGTGATGATGTGCTAGGTGGAGACATCCCTTATGCATTCTAAATGTGCCACTTTAATATTCTACAACATGGGATTATTGTTTCATATAATTGTGTCATTTAATACATTTATTGTTACCTTACACTTCATATTATTATTTGACTTGATAGGAAATTTATTCACAATTTCTTTGAAAATAGATCTTGGAAATCAATCATAGAATAAGAGTTGTTATTTTTTCCCTTAATAAGAGTCAAATAGGAGTTGATAATCCCTAGATTACATGCTCATGGAGAGTTCATTTTATGAATTATTTACTTTAATCCCATCATTAAATATAACCACTAGTTTATATATATAGTCACTCAAAACACTAAAGGCTAAGCCACTCTAGAATGATTAAAAGATGTGAACACAAATCCATGTGTATGCAACAATAGTAAACAAGGATGCCTAACTCCCTCTACAACGAAAATGCCAAAAAATTCCTAGGGTAGTAAAATGCATTTGAGATGAAGCCTCTTTGAAGATAATAATGCAAGACCTTGAACATGTTAAGCAACACATATATCTTGTGAAGTACAATTTTTGAAGTACAATGGAGTATATGCTCGAGGGGCCAAACATTGAACACAAATCAATGTGATATTTAAATATATCCAATATAGTGTAGAGGGGGATTAGTTAAGGACATCTATGTAAATTTAATTGAGTATCTCATAGAGGCCTAATTTTATTTTTCACAATTATGATTACAATAATGTGAGAATATGATTTCCAAGAGATGGAAAAGAAATAACATTCATAACCCTGAAAAATCCCTACCCCCTTAATATCACACAAAAGAGTGAGTGGAGTATTGCTTTGGCAAAAGACCAGTCTCACCAATATAACAATGGGTTTTCATCCAATTAGATTTAGAAACCATGAATTTTAAAAAAACCCATTTGAATCTAGTCAATTATGAGGAAGGAGTGGACTACCAAATACCCCATGATTATGAGGAAATCCTACTAGGCCTATGGCTTAGGCTTTTTATAATGCCTCTTTGGATTCTTCTGTGTCCTTAGCTATATCTTCTTCTTTGATACTTGGATCCCTTATTGAAGAGGAAGATTAGGTGCTATGCATCAACTTTGTTATTCCTAAAGCCATTCACGAATGGTTTATAGATATCTATATGGACATCTTTATCCCTAACCATATGCTTGAGGTCATGCTAGGAGAAACAAATCATAGAGCATGGGCCTATTACAATATGGCTCTAGTTTCTCCTTTAAGTGCAAGTTTATCATTGTTGCTCTATAATTCCTTGCTAGTGAAAATGTAACTAACTTCAATTGACCCATTCTGGTTATTTTCCCATTTAGGATGACAAATTTTGAGCCTCACTAGTGTGGCATTCCACAAGGCATCCTTATAGCTACAACAAATATGCGGAGCTTGAAAGGAAAAAGGGATGATTTATATCTTTCTCAAGTGATGAATTATCATCGCTCCTATTTCAAATGTAGGTGTAAGAAGGCCGACAAAAAGTCAACTTGCAAAAATAACAATATCCTTTGGTTTGATCATGGCCTTTGGTTCATTATACACTACATCGAAGATTTCTTTAAGGAAGACACTTTAAAGCAAACTATGCAACCTTTTCAAAAATGGTTCCAAGGGGAAGTCTAGGAAGCTTTGAAGGCATAGGTAATCTTCCTTACCTACCACACACTCTTAAAGGAATAGCAATGGGAAAATAAGGTACTATGTTCACTTGGACCAATGCCTTATCTAGCTTCATTGAGAAGGCTGTTTTAATTGAAGAAGGTACTTCTCAAGAGCCTAAGAGGAAGTATCATGAAGACACCCATGGATTCAAATCTATTTCATTACTTTACCGAATTCAATATTAAGAGATATATCGATGCATTCTTACCCATGTGTGATGCATTCTTAACAATGTAAACAATAAAGAAATTTCCAAAGCACTTAAAATAAACACCAAAATTGGAAACACAAAAAGGGATCCATATAAGTCAAAACATTTAAATTTGAATTCCATGGAGAATGAGTTTCTTTGCAACATGATTTCTAAGATATGAATCTTTATGATTTGGTTGCAAAAAGCAACAAGCATCCAAACCCAAGAAGAATAAAATAAAGGCTTATTTGAGAAAGAATAACTTTGGGAGGCCACACTTTAGTCTGTAAGGCATCTACCCTATGGATAAATCCAATTCCTATGTCGAAAGGGTGGTTGCTTGCATTGAACATAAATCTTGATAACATAATCATCAAGGTTTAATGAGAAATTAATAGCATTCTGATAGAGAAATGGTAAAAGCTTAATGCCCTAAGCTGTGTTAAAAATATCCAATTCAATATGCCCTTTTGGATAGATCGAATAAGTCATAAAATGAAAATTTTGTGGATCCACATTGCTATGAAAGAAGATGGTGGGGCTAGGAACATTCACCTATGGGCTTCTCATGCTCCCCTGCGTGGTGCAATTTGTAACTTTATATCTTTGAATTGGAACTTTGAAAATGTCTTTGCAAGCTTGAAAGAAGTGAGGCGATATCCGCTTTAAGAGATGAGCATATCAAGAAATCAGGCGCTTAGGCTATTTCCTAATAAGGTAATTGAACCAAGTTTTATCCTCTTGCACATTTAAGGATCAAATGGTGGACTTTTTACATGCCAAACAAGAAGTATAGAAGATTCCATTAACCCACTCTTTCAAGAGTTTCTTTAATTCAAGGGCTAGATCCTAAAGTCACAAGTTGCATGCTATGTGCCTATTAGAGTGTTTGACCATGTTTGACATCTATAGGAACTCATGCACGCATGTAGCAATGTAGCTATGCAATGATTAGCACCATTATTGTAACTTTGGAAACCTATTCCCAAATGGAAATGATTTCATGGTTGGAATTTTTTTAAAGGGTTCATGGTTCCCTCGATTTGCTATCTATGAAAGTTCTTCATCTAGTTGCTTGCATATATACCATTGCTATATGCAAGGCATCACAAGCTCAAGTTATGTTATTATACACACTTTTACACCTTGTTCAAGTTTCGCAAGGTATGTTGCTTGTGAATAAGTTGTAATGCTAACAACCTATCTATTGGTGATAAATGTAAGAAAATCCTAAAAAAAAGTATAAGGCAATGGTCAATGAGTACATGAGGACATGATAGAGACATGGAAATGGTGACAAACTTAAGGAGTGAACAACATATCTTTGAGCCTAAAGAGATGGATGTATTTAGTATTTTCTTATCAATTTAAATCTTTGTGTTAGTCATAAGGGTCAAATCCAACACAAATCTCTTATTTAAAGTGCTATATTTTGATTGGAATGCTTAAATGCAATAAGTTATTAGAGTATTTGTGGAAACTAAGATATGTTAATCCACATGGTGAGTCGTTATGACACAACCATATAGTCACTAGCTGAATATTAGTGAACATGTAGCAATGTATAATATATTTATAGGCAATAGAGTGTAATTTATTTCTTAACATGAGTGTTCATCAAAAGAATTTAATCTGAGTGGAGTATAGTGATGCTCATCTAGAACCTTTTCTGCACTCAAAATCTACTCAACCTTAAAGACATATCTCTATTTTTTGAAGATTCAAAAAGCTTAGTGATAGTGCTTTGTTATGTATGATAGATGTCACTTTTGGTCTTTGTTTTATATTGAATTCCATAGATCATAATTAAATCCCCCCCTAATTTCTCATTAAAATTAAATTAAATTAAATTATAAGACACCTTAATATTTAAATTAGGGATTACCTTAGAATAGCTAAGGTTTATCTCTCTCCCTTTTCCATCCCATTGCCGACCTTCCCTTATGCTCTTGCTCCTCCTCTCCCCTTCTTCTCCTCTTACTCCTCCTCTTCTCTTTCTTCTTGTTCGTCTACTCTCCCCTCACACTAATTATATAGGTAGCTTACCCACTTTGATTGCTAGCCCGTGATTATGATTGCTTTTAGAAAAAATATATCTACCCCATGGAAATCGTGTCGCTCATTAAAATTAAATTCAATTAATTTACAAGATACCTTAATACTTAAAGTAGAGATTACCTTAGTTTATTCCATGGGCCCTCCCATTGTTGACCTCCCCTTCTCCTCTTTCTCCTCCTCTCCCCTTCTTCTCCTCCGACTCCTCCTCTAGTTCTTCTCCTTTCACGACTCTCCCCTAACTCTTAAATAGGCAACTTACCAACTCTGATTGCTACCCCCTAATGATTTCTTTTACAAAAAATATATATGCCTGGTGGGAATCACATCACTCGTCAATTTGGTGGATTTCTTGTGTAGATTCTATGTTTTATGATTCAATATAGAAATTGTTTTATGTGAGCATTGACTAAAACTTAAAACTCAACATGTCATAAGATTCTTTACACACCTAACCTATATTTGTGGATGGATGGGCCTTGGACATGCTATTGATTTCTCCATAAAGTTGGCCAAGTACATATGTGTAAAGACCCTAAAGAAACAGAGTTTCAAGTTTCATCCAGGGACGATGAGAAGACGCTGAAGCCTAGGACCTAGGTAGTGGAAACTAGCGTTTCATTGTTATCTTCTATTTATCTATCCTGACGTTTGCTTCGTGAAAATGGCCTAGGGACAGTTCAACGTTTGTCTAATCGAGTATGCTTGCAATCCATTGCAGATGTACATGGTTGTGCAGCATTCCGTGGAAAATTTGGATGGAGCACCTCCATGAAAATCAATGCAAGCATAACTAGATTCACATAACATGGCACAATATATTTTCGAATTAGTTTTTTTTCAAAGGTACTTTCAAAAGAAAAGTATACTAAATTTTGGCAAATATCCATTACTTAATTAATTGATAGTACAAAAAATGGGTACTTGTTAAATATATTGTAAAGAGAAATTGACCTCTTGCTACAAAGAAATTGTCAATTATTTAGTAGTAGAAGGTAAATTTTTGAGAATCCTTTTATTTATTATTATATAGCTAGTCCCTAGGTTCTAAATGTACAATGAGTTTCCTATTTAGGATAATATCTAAATAGTAAATTGGGTAAATTTTGCTAGATAGTGTAGCATTTGCTATATAGAAACTTGTCAATAGTCCCTTGTGTATATAAGTATATATGTGTGTGTGTGTGTGTGTGTGTGTGTGTGTGTGTGTGTGTGTGTGTGCATACACACAGACACACACACACATACATACATACATTGATGCAATTTTTTCTAATACCCTATTTTTTCCCTAGACAGTGGCTATAGTCTAGCCCTCACCCATCTAGTAGTTTTTTGTCATCATTTCATACTCATATTTATGGCCATGTATCTAGGCTAGCTAATATTTATTAGTTTTAGTCTGTTTTTTATGAATATATTCACAAGCACTGTCCCTACCCATGTGAAAGTCCGTTGTCCACTCACTTTAGTCCAAGTGGAAAATATTAGATGAGAAGTCCAAAAGTTTCTCCTATTACTATAAAAAATTGCTATTTTTTGAGTATGGAGCTTGAAAAATCCCCACACTTGAAAGAACAAGCCAGATTTGTACTTCAACCATAGATCAACCCACCAGAGCACTGAGGTCTTCATTTTGAGCACGTAATTCATCAGGCTTTCATCTGTTTTCATTGGTTTTTCCATAAGTTTCTTCAATTTTTCCTGTGGTGTGTTATATTCTCCCTGCTTTTTGGTAATTGTAGTGGACAATAGCCTATGGGCTCTGAGAGAGTTGTGTTTCTGATGTTTGGTGTATGGGAGATGATTTGTGTTTAGGGTTTTCACCAAAAGTAGTGGAGTTTACTGGTGTTTCATGCAAGATGTCTTGTCTATCAAGAAAGTGTTGGTTGCCCTATTTTCAAGAGGGCTGTGTGGCTCCTGTGAATTGTCTTTTTCATCAGTTTTGTGATTTTTTTCCTGGCGTTTGCACATGATATATGATGTATACATGTTCTGGGGTAGATCTAGATGCTTTTGTTGATCTATAGAAGGTTCGAAAGAAGGCCTGAAGGGTTGTTTGCATCTCTGAAACATTTTGGTTTGCATCTTACTATAGGGTTATAGCACCTGATCTGGAGAGAGTAGGGAACCCTTACACTTGTGGCAAGTACATCACTTGTACTTCAGATTTGTACCCCTGGATTAGGGTTTGGAGCAAAGAAGGGAGAAGGGAGCAAACCCCTGGTTTAGGGTTTGAAGTACCTACAGTAGGACAGAAGGGAGAGGTTTTCATTGTTTTGGATTAGCAAATCTTGATTTTGGGCCATCTTTTGCTGATTGCTATGTGTAGCTGAGGGGTTCTTTTGGGGATCTGATACTTCATGTGGGTAGAAGAAAAAATATAATACACCCATATCAAATCTTGGAGGTTTTGGAGTTGATTAACCATGTCTATAGCCTACAGTAGTGGGCCCATAGGCTGTTTTGGATAGCTGAAGACATGGGAGAAAAATAAGATTTTTGCCCATCTTCAATAGACTAGTGTGCACAGTTGGGTGATGCTTTTGGATATTTATCACTTCCTATCAGAAGTCATACACACAAGACTAGTCTCTCCTCAGAGGGCAGGTTAGATTGGTTCCCCCACTCAGTAGGGCTATAGATCAAGTCTTTGATTTGTGTTGGAGTAGCAATAGATATGGAGAACATGTATATGCCCACATATTTGGGGATTCCTCTATTTTTTGGAGAAGAAAGGGAGGATGCACAGACCTTCTTGGAGAATGTGGTCACCATAAAATTAGCCCAGGGACTGAGAACCAGAAGAGGAGAGCAAAGAGAACTAGGAGGTGGAGGATGAGGTAGAGGAAGAGCTAGTATGGGCAAATAAAAAGATGCAGAGGGGAAGAGAGCTTGAGCTCTTGCAAGCACACACACAATCACAAAACCCTAATAGAGAACACACAAGGTGAGAGGCTGAATATCTTCTCCTTCCTCACTCAACACTCAACACCATATACAAAGATAAGAGTTAATATGAAAGGTACTCAACCAATACATACACGGGTTCTCTATAGTGTGAACCCAACTAAAATGAGCTGGCGCTATAACTATGCAGTCTCTAGAATAGCTGTCACACAGCCTGTCATCCCACTGGCCGCATATCACCCAAGATCTCACCAACCATGCCAGTGGTGTAAGTGTGGGGCCTATCCCCCAGGCGGGTCATCAGTGTCCACCGCCTCACTAGACGAGCTCGATATCTCAACACTCCCCCTCGAGCTCAACTCCATCTCATGTACACTAAGTGAAGCTCTGAATCTGCGGAGCTTCTCTGTACCCAATGCTTTGGTGAAGATGTCAGCTACCCGATCCTCTGTGGTGACATAAACAAGGTCAAGGTCTCCTGCCAAGACCTTCTCTCTGACGAAGTGGTAGTGGACTTCTATATGCTTTGTACGAGCATGAAATACTAGGTTCCTGGCCAAGTGTATACTGCTAATGTTGTCACAGAAAATGACAACTTGTCTATCCACTGATAGACCCAAATCTGCAAGTAGCTTTCTCAACCAAGCTACCTCACATGCAGCTCCTCTGTACTCTGCCTCTGTACTGGATAGGGCAACCGTAGGCTGCTTCTTGCTGCTCCAAGTCATAGCAGCACTCCCCAAAGAAAACATGAATCCACTAGTAGATCTTTTATCTGAGATACTACCAGCCCAATCAGCATCTGTGTACCCATGTACACATATCTCTGTCCCAGTCTCATAGAATAGTCCACAATGCAAAGTAGACCTCACATACCTCAGTATGCGTCTCACTGCATCCAAATGTGGTTTTCGTGGAACCTGCATAAACTGACTCACCAACCCAACAGCATAGCTCAAATCTGGTCTGGTGATCGTCATATAGATCAAACTTCCTACTATGCGTCTATACATAGTAGGATCCTCCAAGATCTCTCCTGACTGCACTCAACTTGCCATTCTGATCCAATGGCATGGACATAGGCTTACAGCCTGTCATACCATACTTGGACAACATGTCCAAACTGTCTCTGCAGTAATCCAATACCATGTGGTGACCTAATCACCTCAATGCCCAAGAAATATCTGAGCTCCCCCAGATCCTTCATCTCAAACTTCTGTCTAAGCAAGATCTTTACATCAAAGATCTCTGCATCATGGTCCCCTGTAATGATCAAGTCATCTACATAGATGACAACAAGCACAACCCCTCTATCACCATGTCTCACATACAGCGAGAAATCTGCATTGGCTATATGAAAGCCAATAGTGACAAGATATTAAGAAATCTTGTCAGACCATGCTCTTGGTGCTTGTTTTAAGCCATACAAGGCTTTCTTCAACCTGCAAACATGCTCGAGGTGATTCACATCCTCATAGCCAGGTAGCTGCAACATATACACCTCTTCTTGCAAATCCCCATGCAAGAATGCATTCTTTACATCCATCTGATGTAACGACCATTGCTTTGACGCAGCCACTGCTATCACAACTATCACAACTCTCACCGTTGCTTTGACGCAGCCACTGCTATCACAACTCTCACCGTTGCCATCTTGGCAACTGGGCTGAAAGTTTCTTCATAATCAATGCCAGGTGGCTGCAACATATACACCTCTTCTTGCAAATCCCCATGCAAGAATGCCAGGTGGCTGCAACATATACACCTCTTCTTGAAAATCCCCATGCAAGAATGCATTCTTTACATCCATCTGATGTAAAGACCATTGCTTTGACGCAGCCACTGCTATCACAACTATCACAACTCTCACCATTGCTTTGACGCAGCCACTGCTATCACAACTCTCACCGTTGCTTTGATGCAACCACTGCTATCACAACTCTCACCGTTGCCATCTTGGCAACTGGGCTGAAAGTTTCTTCATAATCAATGCCATATGTTTGCACATATCCTTTGGCTACCAACCTAGTCTTATACTTGTTTATACTTCCATCACTGTTATGTTTTACTTTGTACACCCACTTGCATCCAATGGCTTTCTTGCCTTCAGGCAATTGCACTAAGTCCCAAGTTTCATTTCCATATAGTGCATTCATCTCCTCATCCATAGCTTTCTCCCAACACACATTTCCAACAGCCTCATCAATGCATGTGGGCTCAACAACCTGCACAACCTTTGCCATATATGCATAGTGATGTGCCACATAACCATCATAGGTAAATCTCTGCACAGGATTTTTCACTCTCCCAGATCTTCGCAGCTTTTCATTCATGGCTTCCATAGCCTTCTTTACTCCAGGTGTTCTCATAGCTGGGATCCCAAGCTCCTCACTCATATCTGAGCCACTAGACTCTCCATCAACATGAGAATGTCCTGCAGAAATGTCAGGCATACCAAGGGGCTCAACCACTTTCTCTTTCCCTTTACGTGATGTACTAATCACATTTGCAGGACTGGTATTATGACGCAGCCTGCCACTTCATGGTCTATCAATAGACCCACTAGATGAGGATTCCTCTGGACCACTCAAAGACTGTGATTGCTGACCTGCATTCTGTGCAACCACACTTCCACTCACATCAGCCCCAAAAGCTTCTTTTTTAGCAGCATACCAACTACTCATCTCATCAAAAACATCCTTGCTTACCCTCAACTCACGTGTAGTAGGGTTATAACACCTGTATCCCTTTTGCTCAAGGGAATATCCAATAAACACACATTTTTCAGCTTTTGGATCTAGCTTAGTTCTCAACTCATTTGGCACATGCACATATGCAATGCATCCTGGTTTTCTGCCAGTAAACCTCTCCTCTGGAGTTACATCATGTATGGCTACAGCTGGAGTCCTGTTCATGATGTATACTACTGTAGAAACAGCCTCAGCCCAATAGCTATGCGGCATATTTTTCTCTTCCATCAATGCTCGCGCAATCTCAGCAATGTGCCTATTTTTCCGCTCAGCAACTCCACTTTGTTGCAGAGTGTATCTGCATGTAAACTGTCTCCGAATACCATTCTTCTTCAAAAATTCAGAGAACTCATTGGAGAAGTACTCTCCCCCTCCATCTGACCTTAGGCACTTTACATATTTCCCTATTTGCTTTTTAACCAAAACTCTGAAATTTTGAAAGTGAGTGAACACCTCACTCTTCTCCTTCATGAAATATACCCACACTTTCCTTTTGTGGTCATCAATAAACGTCACATAATACTTGTAGCCTCCCATAGATATGGTCTTCGTAGGACCCCATACATCTGAATGCATAATATCTAGTGCATTTCTGCTCACATATCTGTTACGTGGAAACACATGCTTTATTTGCTTCCCAAATTGGCATGCTTCACATATTTTCCGCATACCTTCCACTTTAAATTTTGGCAGCCCTGTCACAATTCCTTTAGTCTGCATAGACTTCAATCTTTGCACATTCACATGTCCAATCCTTTTATGCCAAATGTCTGTGTCTGCAACAATTCTTGAACCATTTGCAAACATCGCAGCACTCATCTCAGGCATGTCTACATTCAACGTAAACATTCTGCCCACTCTGTTGCCTTTTGCAACCAACCTGCACTTATCTTTAAAGTCTTCAACATAATAAACATCAGTGTTAAACCGAACCTGCAAACCCTGCTCAATCATCTGGCCAACTGAAACCAGATTCTTTGTTATGTTTGGAACGTGAAGTACATCTGCAAGGTACTTCACTTTGCCATCCTGCATAGACAATGGCACATCTCCAACATGGGCAATTGGATGAGGAGTGTCATCCTCTGTTTCCACAAAACCTGGTCTTTTCGGGTTTTTCATCTCCTTGAACCACTCCCCATGACTTGTCATGTGGTTCGAAGCACCTGAATCCATATACCATACATCATCTTTTTGTGCTGCTTCAACATTTTCAGACATGGCATTCACGACATGCTGCATAACAAAAAATCTTTCATTATCCTCATTATTTCTGCTTGAGGATGCATAGTTGTTTTGCTGCACTTTTCCATTTTGCATGTCAGCCTGCTTTTTATAACATTCTGCCTGCACATGTCCAGGCTTACCATAATAATAGCATTCACGTGCATCATTATACTGCCTTTGCCAATTTCCACGGCCTCTTTGACTCCCCCGGCCTCTGAATTTTCCTCTTCCACCTGCGTGTTGTTGTTGTTGTTGTTGTGTATTCTGGGACTGTTGTTGTTGCTGCTGCTGGCCATAATTCTGATTACCTATTCAGCCACCTCCTTGACCACGTCCATGGCCTCCTCTACCTCATCCTCTTCCTGAACTTATGTAAAAGGCCTGTTGCTCTGAACTGTTTTTGTTTTGTGAAGACTATTGGTCTTCACCCAAGCTCTTCTCTTCTATAATCAGCATAGACTCCAAATCTGTAAAGTTGGGAATGTTTTCCCTAGTCTGAATAGACGTCTTGAATGCCTTGTATTGTGGCCCGAGGCCACGTAGACAGACTTCCACCTTATCATCATCATCTACTGACACCCCAATAGATGCAAGGGATTCCACAATACCCTTTATCTTCAACGCATAGTCATTCACAGACATGCTCTTTTTCTCCACAGTATGAAGTTCATTCTTCAACTGTATCTTGCGTGCCTTGGTATTTGTTTCATAGAGTTTAACCAAGGTGTCCCACGTCTCCTTGGGGGACTTGGCATCCTGAATGTGCCCAATCATGGTGTCCTGTATACAAATGGAGAGCTAATACATAACCTTCTTGGCTCCTTGGTTCCAGTCTTTAAACTCTTTCACATCTGCAGTAGTCGAATTTATGTCCGATATCTCTGGTGCCTCTTCATGCTCAACTTCTATGTAGTCCCAATAGCCTTTTCCCATCAGGAAATTTGTCAACCTGAACCTCCAAGCATGGAAGTTATTGTCAGCCACACACAATTTTACCAGAAACAGCACTCTGGTTTTTCTGCACAAACTGCTGTATTTTCTGCAGCGGTACTGTAGTACTCTCAAATGTCACAACCAGTGAATTCAATGTGCATACATACACCCAATGGCAACTGTTGACCTCTTTGCAGCACCCACAGTGTCTGCACAGTCAATCTGTCTTCCTGCAGTTCTTAAAACAGAGTTCTGCAGAGAATCGATGACTTACCCGCAGTGCTTGAAATCGCCTGCTTTTTGAAAAATGTAGGTCCAGACGCGCCCGAAACGCATTTTCGGCCTAGAAAATGATGTCTAATAGGACAATATAGTTACCCTATAGCTTTGCTCCCGCGAAGAAAGCTCCTCAATCAGAGATCGTTTGCCGGTGCCTCCCGTAGAGCTCCCGACAAGGGTGTAGTCACCAACACAAATAGGGAAGAGTAGTTGAAGCTCTTACCCTCGTACCGTTTCCTGTGGTTCTCTTGCTTGCAACTCAGCCCTTAGCACGAACCAGGCTCTGATACCATGAAAAGATGCAGGGGGGAAGAGAGCTTGAGCTCAAGCACACACACAATCACAAAACCCTAATAGAGAACACACAAGGTGAGAGGCTGAATATCTTCTCCTTCTTCACTCAACACTCAACACCATATACAAAGATAAGAGTACACTTAATATGAAAGGTACTCAACCAATACATACACGGGTTCTCTATAGTGTGAACCCAACTAAAATGAGCTGGCGCTATAACTATGCCAGTCTCTAGAATGGCTGTCACATAGCCTGTGATCCCACTGGCCGCATATCACCCAAGATCTCACCAACCATGCCAGTGGTGTAAGTGTGGGGCCTTTCCCCAAGCGGGTCATTAGTGTCCACCGCCTCACTAGACGAGCTCGATATCTCAACAGCAGAGGAGTAGGAAGGTTGCAGTGCTAGAACTGTAGAGAGATTGGGCATGGAATGTACAACTGTCCATGGCCAAGGATGGAGCCAAGAGGAGGTTTTCCTACTTATCCCCAAAATGTTCCATAGGTACCTCAACTCTGAGCTAGAGGAAACCAACAGGTACAGGGAGGACCTCAACCCAGAGGCAATGTTCAGGGTGCAACTCCAAGCCCAGATCCACAGGCTCAAAGGCCTAAGTAGGAGATAGTGGAAAGAACAGTACATATGGTAGAATTGGAGAAGCCAGGTAAGGCTATGGTTATGGATATTATGGGTGCCAAAAGTACTAGAGGGAAGCTAGGAAGAAGGGAGGTCGGGTACTAGGAGAAGAATAAGAAAGATCATAGCGAAGAGTTTCTCATTGGGAGAAGGGATAGAGCCCTATAATCTTCAACAAGATCTCGAGAAGAATAAGAAAGATCATAGCAAAGAGTCATTGGGAGAAGGGATAGAGCCCTATAATCTTCAACAGGATCTCGAGAAGAATAAGAAAGATCATAGCAAAGAGTTTCTCATTGGGAGAAGGGATAGAGCCCTATAATCTTCAACAGGATCTCGAGCAGTTCATGCCCAAATATTTCTCTTCCCCAGCTCCTCGATTTAGTACCAGCCCTAAGGAGAGTTTTCCAGGTGTGTGAGTGTAAGGTCCCACAAGCCTATTCCACAGACAATGATAGAGGTGGAGGTGTCCCCAGTTGGTGTTTATGAAGACCTCCATCCTTTGATAGACTCCATCATCAAAGGTACAGTGATACCTGGGGCTTTAGTTGATTGGAGAGCACATATATGTATTATGTATGAGGAGCTTATGTACAAGCTTGGGCTGAGAGTAAAGATAGCAAACAATAATAAAGCCAACTGTGTGGCAATGGTTAATAAGCATATAAAGGTGGAAGTGTGTGGGATAAGGGAAAACGTGGATTTTTATGTCATGACAAGCAAGGGGGATACCTACTCCCTTATCTTGGGAAGGCCATGGCTACTGGTAGATGGAGCTATCCACAATTGGCCTAGGGGACAACTTATCATGAGGAGGGGTGATCACAAAGTAGTATATGATTTGAAGGATCAGGTACGCTACAATGAGTTGGATGAGACAAAGGAAGAGGTTTAATTTGATATTGAATCATCTAAGGAGGAGGAAGAGTATTCTAGAATTGAAGAAGAGTCGGATTTAGAGGTTATGGCGGTGAGTTTAGGTTCAGCCCAGCAAGCTACCCTGAATTTATAGCCTGTAGATAGAGAGGAGTACAGAGCCTGTAGATAGAGAGGAGTACAGAGCCATGTCAGATAAGACAGTGGAAAAATACCTGGAGCAATAGGAGAGGGACTAATACATAGACATGATGTCCCAGTTTCCAGATTTGTTTATTGGAGAGTATACTCAGATTAGGGGGTTGAAGTGGTCCAGCATCATATAGATTTGAAACCTACTAATGTTAGATGTGATTCAACTAGATGCCCTATGGAAGGAGGTGACAAGACTCTTGGAGGCTGGTTTTATCTACACAATGGAGAACAGTGACTAGGTTTCTCCTATGGTTGTGACTCCCAAGAAGAATAGGAAGTGGAGGGTCCGTGTAGATTACAAGTCCCTGAATGTAGCAGCTACCAAGAGGGATCATTATCCTTCCTTTCCAGGATGAAATTCTCAATGAAGTTGTAGGATATGAGAGATACATCATAATTTATGGATATTCAGGCTACTTTTAGATCAGTATAGCTCCAGCTGAAGACCACTTTCATTACACCCTAGGGATGTTTTGCCTACAGACTCATGCCTTTTGGCCTGATCAATGCCCCTACTACCTTTTAGAGAATACACTAATATGGTTTTTCATCCTTTCTTGGGTAAGAGTATCAGAATACTTATTGATGACTTTTGTATTTACAGTTCTAGGTTGTTGCACTGCTCTAAGGTGGAAGAAGTACTGAGGAGACTGGATGGTTTGAATGGCTAGTTGAACCTTGAGAAGTGCCATATTGCTGAGAAGAAGGTTATCTTACCACAAAATAAGGTCTCAGAAGTAGGTATAGATGTGGACCCATCCAAGATCAAAGTTTTGTTGGATCTGCCTTCACCAACCATAGGTAGGGAGATTATTTCTTTCATTTAGAAGACCAAGACTCGAGTACCTGGCAAGGTTCATTTATATGTTGGCCCAGTTGTTATATCCTCTTCAGAGATTTAGTCACCAGGTGGAGTTCGAGTGGATTAAAGAAGCTGAGGAGACTTTCAGAGAGACTAAGTCGGTTTTGGCATAGATACCCACAATCATGCCCCCAGACTAGACACAAGGCTTCTTTGTGAATCCCAGTACTGGCCCAAACACTGTTGGAGTAGACCTCTTGCAAAAAGATAAGGTAGCATCCATGCTTAGGCCTATTTATTTTGCTTCAAAAGTCATGATAGAATGTGAAAAGCATTACACTGAGGTGAAACAGATTTACTTGGCACTGATCTTTGCTGTCAGGAAGTTTAGATCTTACTTGCTTCCCAGACCCTTTGTTATCGTTATTGTGGAGCCTATCTTTTCTATCATGCATCAATATACCCATTCCTATTCTAGGATTGCCAAGTGGTTCATGGAGTTGCAGACCTATAAATATACCCTATAGGTGGAGGACAGTACCAAAGCCAGGGTAGATTGAGAGGAAGAATACCAAATCTGAAAATATGATACAATAGCCCCCTGTTTTGAAGGATTCCCAACCCTCATGGAGATAAGTTGGCCAAATAGTCCATAGAGAAGGGGAAGAAGAAAGTTTGTGCTGTCTAAGGTGACTTTACAAGAGCCCAAGTATCAGGGGATGGAGTAACTACATAACATAGTCTTTTATCTATAGATAGGGGAGTTTCCAGATGGCTATACCAAGTTGGAGAGATACAAGCTTGCAAAGAAGGCCTTGTCTTTTATCTAGATAGAAGATATGCTATATCAGAAAGGGTCAGACGAGGTCCTACTGCTACTAGGATTCCCAGGATACTCAAGGGTGTACATGAGGATGTCTGTGGTCTCGAGGGGTGCACTACTGGAAAACCCTAGGTATCATGTGCATTCAAGAGGTATTAAAAAAACCCATTACTAAAAATTTTCCTCCAATAAAACAACCCCTCTTTACTTATGAACTAAATGATTATTTTCTAAAGTTGAATTAAAAAACCCCTCTTGTTAATGTAATCGTCTTAAAAAAATTTCAATGTATCTAATTAAAAAACCTCATGTTGAACTCACGCGGTACATTAACATTTTTTGAGGTGAACCCCCCGAGTCTGTGGTGGTCATTTTGGCCATGACCTTACAGTGAGGAAGATCTTGCAAACAGGATATGCGTGGCATAACATGCATGCAAATGTACAACACTGGTGTAGGACATGCCATGCTTGTCAAGTTTTAGGTGACAGGAGGTTGACTTATGGACCTAGGCAACCCATAATAGCCATGGGACCTTTTGAGAAGTGGGGGATAGATGCTATTGGTCCTCTGCCTACTAGGACTTAGAGTGGCAAGGTTTATATCTTGGTGGGAGTAGATTACATGACGAGGTGGGCTGAAGATATGCCTACATCCAGGATCACTAGTAAGGTTGTGCATAGGTTTATTTAGACACATATTTTTTGCAGGTTTGAAACCCCTCTAGAGTTAGTATCAGAAAATGGACACACTTATATTGGTGGACTCATGAATTTACATAGGCATGGGCTATTAGAGGATTTGCCTCATTTGGATCCCCCACAAAAATATAAGTGTGAAGGATGCATTCTAGGTAACCTCTCTAAGCAACCTGTTCCAAAGAATGCTACTTTAAGATCTGATAGTAAATTAAAGCTTGTGCATAGTGATGTTTGTAGAACCATGTGCACTACCTCCATTGGGGGTAATTTTTATTTTTTCATAGTCATTGATGAGTATAGTAAGCATGGGTGGACCTACCCTATGAAAGCAAAATCAGAAGTATTTTCACATTTTAAGAAGTTTTTTGCTATGCTGGAAAACGAGTCCAGATGCAACTTATAGACTCTATGTTCTAATGCAAGGTAGGAGTTTATGCCTAATGAAGTCAAAGCATTTTTGGCAAAAAAATGTGTCAATGTACCATGCCATAAACACCTCAACAAAATGGTGTTGTAGAGATGTGTAATCGCACACTCATGGAAACATGATCAAAGGTGAGCATCTTCCACATAAATTTTGGATGGAAGTAGTTCTATGCGCTACCTATGTCTTAAACAAGTACCCCACTATGGCTTTGAAGATAATCACACCTTATGAGGCTTGGTACAATCATAAACCTACGGTTGATCACATGCATGTGTTTGGTTGTTTGGTATACGCACATGTGCCATCTCAACAACAGAACAAGCTAGATGATAAGGCTATATAATCCATCTTTATTGGCTATTCTAGTGAAAGCAAGGGCTATCTGTGCGCTTTTGCTGCACAGGTCGTAGCTGGGGACTTACCGAACACCGTATGCGAGCCACGACCGAATGGCTGCAAGCATACAACCAGGAAGGCAAGCTCAAACAGAATGCAAAAGGTGTGTCACTCATCACCGCTCAACCGCCGCCTTGAAGGATTCCCGTGTCGCAGTGAAGAAGGAGCCGCCGTCACTGCTCTACCGCCTCTCCGCCGTCGTGCCGCTACACAATGCTCGATCGCTCTCTCACTCTCTCTCTCTCTCTCTCTCACACACACACACACGCAGGAGAAGGAAACCAACGAGATAAGGCAAGAGCACTCTTGTATTCACAACACATGAGAATGAGAGTTTTAGGGTTACATTTGACTCTTATAGGTGACTTGGCCGTTCACACATGGGCGCCCATATATGGCCGGCCGATCCTAACACTTATCCTATTGATATTCAAGGTGCGCCTCTCACGGCGATCACCCAATCCCTTTATCCTTTGCATATGGTGCCGACAAGCCCGGCCCATGACTCACAATAGTTAAACTAATTACATGACGTAAAACATAGTACGTCTCATTGTCCATCACAGTACGTCTCATTGTCCATCATAGGTTAACATGCCCCCCTTCCTGATGTAGATTCCGTCCTCAGAAGCTATGGTATGGTAAGCTCGATAGGGTTGTTGTGGTAGACCGTCTGCAAAACAGGAAAGTAGAGTGAAAGTTTGCTGGAATTCAAAAGATATAAAGTGTATAAATTCAAGCATGTTAGACCACAATGGATGTTGCTATGAGAATTAGTTTAAGGGGTCACATGAATGAGCTAGTGTATCAAATTAACATGAGTTTAAAATTATTGAAAGTAAATCAAGAGTTAGCAAGGTGTGAAAGGTTAATCAAGGTTTATAACTGGCCTAAGTCAAGGAAAATAACCAAGCTTAATAAATAAACAGATGACCACTTTGTGTCTACTCTAAGAACAAGTTAATACCACGAGCCTAGGGACACAAGATACATTAGAGTTACAGGAGCCTTTTGCCTTTATTTCTTTATGCACGTGATAATTTTTAAACACAATGGCGACCTTCCTAAGGCAAAACTAACATCGATCCTGGTACTATGTTTAACACAAGGCATTATCCAAGAATCTATTAGTTCACCTTAGGCAAGGCTACCCCCTACCAACCAAGGCATCGGTGTGGAGTAGAATACTCCTCGCCTACCAAGTATCAATAAGGCGATAGGTCAACATTAGAGCACATAATAGACTTGTATTGTAGGCCTTTTTTTTTTAATTTCTTTTGATCTTCGCTCTTGAACTGTAATGTGTTCTTGTATTCTTTCGACAAGGGGTAAAAGCTATGTCCTAGAGGTCAACACACACATGGCCAGGTGTCAAACATTAAGATGGTTTGACCCACTACAAGAGCTTGAGGGCATGCCGACGCTAAAATACCGATGCAAATGTCGAACGTCGGTATGTCCGTTGTAATGTTGGAGGAGACAAGCATGGCGGGGTTTTTTTAAATTTTTGTGTCCCGTCGCGTATACCGACGCCTATACCGACGCATATTCCGACGCCCATACCGGCGCACATTCCGTAGCATATACCGACGTATATTCCGACGCATATTCCGTAGTATATACCGGCGCTCGTAAGTTTTTCATAGCCGAGAGCCAATTTTCTGGTTTTTTCGCAGAAGAAACGCAAGAACAAGCGAAGAAGGTGCTTTCTCTCCCTCTTCTCTTTCTCTCCCTCTTCTCTTTCTCTCTCTCTCCTCTTTTTTCCTCTCTCCTCTTTTCTCCTTCTTTCTTCTTTTCTCCTCTTCTCCTTCTCCTAATATGTTATTGCAATTGCTTTTACTTTTTAATTTAAGAATTAGGACGTTTAGGGTTTTGTGTTTTTTTGGCTCTCTATGCATGTTGAGAGCTCTCTATGTATGTATAGATCTCCTAATGCATGCATAGAGATTTTAGGGTTTTGTATTAGTTCTTTTTCTTGTGTTTAATTTACTAATTAGTTTGTTTAATATTTTGTTTTGCAACTCTTTCACCTCACCAATCTTTCACCAATCCTCTCCTTCAGCTTTGCAAAAAAGAGGTAGATCCTCTTTCGATTTTTCTTGTTTATGCTATTTTCTATGAATTTTTGCATCCCTGTTTTATGGTTTAGGGTTAGTTTTGGGTTCTTGTAAGCTTACACATAGGATTAATTTAATATCTATGCATAAAACCTATAATAAGCTTGCAATCTCTATGCATAGCCTTCTTGCAAGCGTTATGCATAAGCTCTATTCATAGAGCTTGTGAGCTTGTGAAATCTCTATGCATAAGCTCTATGCATAGGCTTTATGCATAGAGTTTGCAAGCTTATAAAATCTCTATGCATGGGTTTCTTACAAGCTTATAAAATCTCTATGCATAGGTTTCTTGAAAGCTTGCATGGACATTGTACATAGAGCTTGCGTAGCCTTCTTGTTGAAAGCTTTTTGAATGTTTTTACTCTCTTATACATATAACATATAAGTCTTATGCTCTGTTTTTTTATGCATAAGGTATTCTCTTTATTCATAGAGTTTATATATGTTATCAAGGTAAGATCTATTATCCATGTAAAACAAGATCATGTTTATTACACCATTGGGTGATGGGATTAAGGGTTAGCATAGTGCATAAGGCATATAGCATAGAGCTTATGCATAAGTCTTGCATAGAGCGTATGCAAGACTTATGCATAGAGCGTATGCATAAGACTTATGCATATGACTTATGCATAGAGTTTATGCATATGGCTTATGCATAGAGCGTACGCATAAGACTTATGCATATGGCTTATGCATAGAGCTTATGCATAAGGCTTATGCATAGAGCGTAATTGCATAGAGCGTAATTGCATAGAGCGTGTGCATAAGGCTTATGTGAAAGGGATTAAGGGTTAGCATAGTGCATAAGGCATATAGCATAGAGCTTATG
Source organism: Cibotium barometz (assembly GCF_041138505.1). NCBI lineage: Eukaryota > Viridiplantae > Streptophyta > Polypodiopsida > Cyatheales > Cibotiaceae > Cibotium > Cibotium barometz. Next base: position 55,238,330 of record NC_141074.1, read on the forward strand.
CATAGAGCTTATGCATAAGTCTTGCATAGAGCGTATGCATAAGACTTATGCATATGACTTATGCATATGGCTTATGCATAGAGCGTACGCATAAGACTTATGCATATGGCTTATGCATAGAGCTTATGCATAAGGCTTATGCATAGAGCGTGTGCATAAGGCTTATGCATAGAGCGTAATTGCATAGAGCGTAATTGCATAGAGCGTGTGCATAAGGCTTATGTGAAAGGGATTAAGGGTTAGCATAGTGCATAAGGCATATAGCATAGAGCTTATGCATAGAGCTTATGCATAAGTCTTGCATAGAGCGTATGCATAAGACTTATGCATATGACTTATGCATATGGCTTATGCATAGAGCGTACGCATAAGACTTATGCACATGGCTTATGCATATGGCTTATGCATAGAGCTTATGCATAAGGCTTATGCATAGAGCGTGTGCATAAGGCTTATGCATAGAGCGTAATTGCATAGAGCGTAATTGCATAGAGCGTGTGCATAAGGCTTATGTGAAAGGGATTAAGGGTTAGCATAGTGCATAAGGCATATAGCATAGAGCTTATGCATAAGTCTTGCATAGAGCGTATGCATAAGACTTATGCATATGACTTATGCATATGGCTTATGCATATGGCTTATGCATATGGCTTATGCATAAGGCTTATGCATAGAGCGTGTGCATAAGGCTTATGCATAGAGCGTAATTGCATAGAGCGTAATTGCATAGAGCGTGTGCATAAGGCTTATGTGAAAGGGATTGTTGAAATGCAATTGCAAATGCCTTGATTGTGGTTAACAAATGCTTATGCAAATGCCATGGTGAGGGCATTGTGAATTGTTGGTTTGTGTTGAAGCTTTTGGATGATGGATTGAGGCATGAGTCCATGCTTTATTGATGAGTTCTAAATTGTAAAAGGGCATGAGTCATGCTCAATACTTGTAAGCCAACAAACTTGTTCTATCATTTGATATTATCCACATCATTTTGTACCTACACTCACCATTGCTACCACTTCAAGTTTCTATAGAATCTAGCAATGTGTGAGGGTACCTTGGCATTGGTTGGAGAGGCCAAGGGGAGAATGGCTTGAACTCTTTGTGCCGTGATTGCTTGGTAAAGCGGTACAAAGGGGGATTAGGTACACCGGTGTGAAGAAATGGCCTCAACCTTCACCTTGGAGGAAAACTCGGTGAAGGGGTGAGAAGAGCTTGGCCGGGAGATCGGCAAGCTTCAACGCGCGTCCTCAACAATCCTCACCATCAACTTTGTGGATGCATTTGGGCAATGGGGCCCCTTTTCCGTCATATTGTGTGGATATTGCAAATGCTTTGATGGACAAAGAGTGCATATGATCTTTCATGACATTGTGGGATACAAAGAGTATTGCATACAAGTTTTAAGAAGTTGCATTTTCATTTGAGATTTGGTTCCAATTACAAAGGAGACTCTGGCAGAATTTACAAAACCCTAATTTAGTCCTAGGGTTTTTGGGATTAGGTCCGAGCTTATGGCTTATGCATAAGACTTGTGCATAGAGCGTGTGCATATGGCTTATGCATATGGCTTATGCATAGAGCTTATGCATATGGCTTATGCATAAGACTTATGCATAAGGCTTATGCATAGAGCTTATGCATAAGTCTTGCAGCCTTATTATGCAAGCTTATACTTATAATATGCATTTAGATTATTGCATAAGGCCTTTATAAACAGCTATTTATGAATAGATATAGCTTCTCTCTCCATCCTTGTTCAAATTCTATTTAATTTTGTATGGAGAGGAGATAAGCTGATTTGTGTTTAATGAGCTGCATATACATGTTATCCTGCTAGATGGAGCCTCTCAATCTTGAAGAGAGAATAGCGTGTCTATGAATTCGTAAGTGTTTGTAGCAATTTTATTTATTTAAATGTATGTATGTGGGCTAAATGTTGATTTCTAAAAGTTATAATTGTTAATCGTATATGCAGGAGTTGGCCATGAATCGCCCACCAAGTAGGCGAGAGGAGAAGTACGCTCACAAACATGGCCTTGTGGCCTTGTTTGAGATGCTTGAAGAAGAAGGAGAGACCGTCAATTGGGAGGCATTACCATGATGTAAGATGACCTTCAAACTAATGAAATATGATCAAAACATTCTTGAGTATTAATGTTTAATTTAATTTCTTGTTTGTCGATCAGGAAAATATGCAAACGAGCACGGTTGTTTTTGTGCTCTATTGTAGACAGAATGGTGCTGTCTGTTTGCTGTTGTTGATCCTGCTCATTGCAGGCAGCTAGGCAATAGCCAGGCAGCACTATTCTGCCCAAAAAAAATTTTTTGCTACAGCGTCGGTATATGCCCCGGTACCGGAGTCGGTATATGCATTGGTATAGACGCCGGTTTTTACGTCGGTATATGAACCGGTATAGAGGCCGGTTTATCCGTCGGTATATGAACCGGTATAGAGGCCGGTTTACGCGTCGGTATTACCCCCGGTGAGCGTCGGTATATGCACCGGTATAGGCGCCGGTATTATTACCCGACACTTATACCGACGCTGTGGTTCCGGCGCTTATACCGATGACGAGGCTTTTTTAGACCCCGTTAAATAGCGCCGGTACAAGCCCCGGTATTAGGCTAACATGTAGTAGTGACCCTAGACCTAAGACAATCGTATTCCAAGGTTAACTAAAGACTGCATGCATTCTCAAGAATATATCCAATAAGATTAAACTCATTAATGATTCACACTAGCACGTCAGGCAACTTTAAAAACTAAGTAGTACATTGACAATTTCCATGTGGTCATGCATTATAGTTCATGCAATTAATTGAACAGTAAAAACAAAAGAGAGTGGGTATGGAAGAATTACACCTGTATTTTGGAGATCTCCTTGATTCGATGAGAAAAATGCCTACAATTTGATGAGATATTTATGTATGAGCGTTGCGGCTATCTCAGGACTTGAAAGCAAACCCACCTCAAACTTTTCCACCTATACAACCAACTAACAAGCACTATACCTCGGCGGGAGGCACATCAGTGTGAAAAATTAAAGACTCGTTTAAGAAATCCAAACTAGAAAAAACTTGAAAACACTAACCTACCTACTAGTCACCACACTACTACTGCTGAGGATACGGTAAGAGGATGTTATAGTCCTGGCTCTAGCCCTAAGGCTAAGCCTCTATCCGCATTATCCAAATAAATAAAGTCAACCTCAGTAGTGCCATGAGTTTCATCTGTCCATTCATCATTGTCAGATATTTCCTTTTCATTTTCCCATCCGCATAAACTCATCAAGAATGTAACCATGCGAGGATAGTCATCTTGTGGAAAAGGAAAGCATTGGGCTATCGGGGATATTTCCTCTACGGAGTAGGGGTTAGTCATGGTCAATAGGCGAATTAGCCATTCTAACTCCTCAACATTTTCCTCTCTGGCTAGTACATCTATATGATCCCATTCAGTTTCAATTACAGGATAGCACATGTGAAATATCTGAGAAAGGTACAGATGATACCTCTCATCAAAGATGGGAGTGGATGAAGTGTATGATGATCGTGCATCTACCATATCTGCAAATAGAGATATAGCATCAGTAGGTTTATGACAGGTCAATCTAGTTCTTGATTGTATATACGGATATTTCTACTCTTAACGTGCTCTTGCTCTTTTTACTATTTTTTGCTTTTCTTTTCTTTTCTATGTATGAAGCTATATGTATACATCCCCTTAAATCTAGCAATTACATGGTCAGGGGAGAAGGTTAGGGAGGAAGCATTAGAATGTCGAGCGTGAGTACATGATCCCCCTTTCCTTGGGTAGATCATATTATTTGCAATGATGTTGCAGCCTCTTGGAACCAATTTGTCCAGCGGATCATAGGTTGTGATGTGGGCAAATAGCTTTTTATGACCCTTGTGGGCCACATCCAATTGCAGAGATGGTAGTGTACGCTCCCATTGACGAATGGAGGAAATGGTTCCTGACGATACTATTACAAGGGGAGACGTAGACTCATCGGTTTTTGGTTGGGTGTTGACAAGAGTAGGTGTAGAGCATGTAGAAACTTCTATATGAGTGTGTGCCTGGCATGAGGAGCTAGAAGCTTCATGTGGCTCCCCCCTTCCTAAGCTAGGTGGTAATGATCGATATCGTTTGGGAATCCAAACTAACTCTGGAAGAAGTGGTGCGGAGCACTCTGTTACCTTTCCCTTACCACAGTCTTGAATTGTCATTGGGGTGGCAACAATTGGTTTGCAAGGTTTTACAGGTGATGTAGAGGGATTCAGCTTATGTTTAGGGACCCAAATCTGGTCATTCCCCTCGTAGTACCCTTGGGCTACTAATAATTTTTTAGGGATCCATCGCAATGTTACATTGCCCTTTCTCGGGTGGGTAGCTGCTTTCCTTTTACGAGGCTTCTTGGTGGCTGAATGAGATTGAGCAGGGGAAGTAGCTATTAATGAAGCTTTTGGGACCCATTTGTATGTGTTTTTTGGCATAGTAAGTGGAGCTTTAGAGACCACCCTGCATGTTTCCACTGTTGGCGTTGAAGCGTTAGAGGGGTGGCAACAATCAAAGATGGTTTTGCCACTGGACTTTGTGATTTTTCATTATCTAGCATTTGAGTGGATGACTTAGGTTTGGGATTTTGAGCGGTCAGACCTAGTGTTGGTTCTTGCATTGTGACTCGTCTAGTTTCCCAATCGATATTGCACTTGGTGGCCATCATCCATTTGCGCCCTAAGTTTATAGTCCCTTCCATGGTACCCGCAAGCATAACCAAAAAGCTTTGAATTACGGTCCCCTTGTCATAGGCAACCGGAGTGTGCAGAACTCGTAAGACGGGGGTTTTTTTCTTGTTGATTCCTTGAACTTGGATAGCACTCTTGGATAAAGGTGGTTTTCCAAGTTGACACCACACGCCATATGATAGCGAATTGTGTTGAGCTCCTGTATCCAATAATGCATTATACAGCACTTCCCCGTAAGGGCTCTGTAACTCAATTGGGTATCTTAGAGGCGGGTCAGATTCCAGTGCATCCTCCTCTGCTTCCTCGAAAAATACTTGCGTAATTCCCAAGTTGGCTTCTCGTTGTCACCTAGCACGCTGTTGACGTTCTTTGGCTTTGACTCACGCTTGTATCTTTTTAAGCTCAGCTTGTTCTTTAGCTGCCTTCTTTTGATGGATTGCATGTAACTCCTCTTGGCTCAGGGGGTCATAGTATCTTTTGAATTTACTCCCATTAAGGAATCCAATGGTTTCAACTCCGTCGAGAGTCTCCACTCTGATGGTACCTTGCGGGGTAATTTCACATACTCTATACGGCCCCTTACCAGCATATTTGAGCTTCTTCTTTTCGTTATGCACTCCATACATCAGGACTTTATCCCCAACCTTGATGTCCTTGTCCATACATCAGGACTTTATCCCCAACCTTGATGTCCTTGTCCTTCAGGTGGCGATCAAACCATTTTTTCCTTCTATCCTTCTCCATAAGTGCATTGTATACAGCCAATTGTCTTTCTTCATTTAGCCGCTCAAGGATATATAGATGCTCTACTAAGGGATTACCATCCCAACTCTCTTGAGTAGCAACACGAAGACTAGGAATGACAAATTCCCATGGCATGACCGCTTCTTGGCCATATACCATTTTGAATGGTGTGCAATTAATAGCCACTTTATATGCAGTACGATAGGCCCATAAAGCTGTTGTAAGCTTTAGATCCCAATCCGTGCGATGAGCTTCAACTGTCTTTGTCAAAATAGAGATTAAGGTCTTGTTGGTACTCTCAGCTTGGCCATTCGCTTGCTGATAGTAAGGAGTAGATTTATGATGGGATATCATGAAATTTGTTGTGAGCTCCTTAATCACTTCATTTATAAAATGCGTACCATTGTCGCTCACAAGTTCAAAAGGACAATCGAAGCGTGTGATTATATTTTCAAAGAGCAACTTGGCTGTTGTCCTCGCATCTACCTTACGTGTCGCTTTCGCTTCAGCCCATTTGGTCATATAGTCAGTGGGCCACAATAATATAGCAAGATTGTGTGTTGCGGGCCGCTGGGCTAATTGGACCTACAAAGTCTAAACCCCACTTTTCAAATGGTTGGTTTACTTTGATCGGATGTAGGGGCATCTGATCTTTGCGTAGGGGTTTCTTGTATCGTTGGCATTCATCGCAACCCTTCACAAAGAGTGATGCATCTTGGAACATAGTGGGCCACCAATACCCCGATTGTAGGATCTTTCGTGCAGTTAAGTCTCCTGAGAAGTGCCCACCGGCTACGCCCATATGTGCCTCTTGCAAAATGTATAGATACTTATCCTCTCGGGCACAACGTCTAAGAACGTCATCCTTTTCTCTTTTATAAAGAGTCCTGGCTATCAGGCAATAGGGTTCGCATTCTTTGATTAGCTTTCAAGCTAGATCTTTACAAAGCTCCTTGGGTAGAAAGCCATTAACCAAAAGTTTAACAATCTTCTCACTCCATTCAGGCATTGTCTCCACCATGAATAGGAAAGTGTCAGGTAAGTCATCATCAACCCCCGTAGGAGCCTCACCATTAGGTATGCGAGACAAATGATCAGCCATAACATGTTTTTTGCCAGGTCTCACAACAACAGTGAAATCAAACTCAAGAAGAATCAATAACCATCGTGTGATTCTTCCTGTGGAGCATGGTTTGTTTACCAGATACAACAATGCTTGATGATCCACATAGAAAACAAACTTGGTGGCAAGGAGGTAATAACAAAATTTCCTTACTCATTAGGAACTCAATGGAGTCTTCTTGGGCCCTTTAATTTGCCATGAGGTTATGGAAACGTTTAACTTTTTGACAAATAGGAGCCCGCCATGTAAGCAAAAACCAATGGTTTGTAAGAGAGGTGTAAGAGTGGTCAAAGGGTGCACTTTTTCCCCCAAAAAGGGGAGGGGGCAATTTTACAATTTTCGGACCTCCATAACTTCTACATACAAGCTCCGATTTGAGCGGATATTATAGATCCGTGATCTACGCATCAAGAGCTTTCCATAGATATGTTACATGATATGGTTTTATTCGCTAGATTTTAAATTCCATTTTCCCCCCAAAATTCAAATTCGAATAAAGTAGCCGTTTTGAAGCTTCTAATTAGAAAACGTTTCTTCTTAAGAGAAAAGGTTTGACTCCCTTAAACTGCCAAATAAAAGGGCCCAAGAAGACTCCATTGAGTTCCTAATGTGCATATATCATTGCCAACCCTTCTCGCTCCGTAGTGGTGTAGTTCATCTCTGCATCATTTAACTAGCGATTAGCAAAGCTAATGGTGTAGTCTAGCTTGTGTTCTCCAGGTTGAGTCAACACACACCCAATAGCAAAGTTTGATGCATCAATATGCATATGGAAGAGTAAATCCCAGTTAGGCATTCTCAAGATTAGAGCACTCGCTAAGGCCTTCTTTAATAGCTCATAGGCACGGTCACATTCTTTGGTCCAAATAAACTCGATGAGACTTGTTTGCCGATTGAGGCAAGTGATTGTGATGATGCTGCCTAGTTCTGAGGGCCCAGGCTAGTGCGGTGAATTAGCCCACCCTAGTACGCAGACATCCCTCTGAGGGGCGGGAGGATCGAGCGATGGAGTCTGAGAGGGCGACAGGCCGGCTTGAGTCCTTGCCAGCGGCTGACGATGAGGTGTATGGTCCCGTAGGGTTTTGCCCAGCATGTAGAGACTGGAAGGCCGAATTCTAGATCATCGGCAGAATAAGAATAAGAGAGCCAGTTTGGCTTGTATGGAATTGATTCATGTATAAACTTTTTATATAATTACATCTTGTCTTTGGTATGATTGTATTGTGTAAGAAGGCTGTTTTAACGAACCTTGTGAAAAAGGGCCTTAATTAAGGAACATGTTTATTTATGTCAAACAGTGTGGTAGGATTAATTAGAAAACAAACTGATGCGTGAGTAGGGTGAAAAGTGGGAGGATGGAAGCCCCGACGGCACTATCCTATGGATGGGTGGACCCGATTAGTCGGGTAGCTTTCCAACAGATTAAGTGAAAGCCCTACATTAGATAAATAGGTTCTTGGGCAACTCTATTCTAAAAGACTAGGCCAGCGGCTGTGCCTTGCATAAGATGAGGAAAAAAGCGTTGCCTTTAGAAATCAAGTCTAGTAGTTGTCCAATTTATGATCAATTGTCCTATGGGTGATTTGATGTTTAGAAGATCATGCTTTCCCTGCGAGATAGAGCTAGGTCTTACCTATGAATCGTATCCTTGAATCTCTACATGGTCAAGGTGTCAATGAATAGGAAATTTTCTCCAAGTTAAGACTTAGTGGACTATCTTAAGTGTTTCCCCCATTGTGGAAGGGGGGGAACATTACAGTTTGAGTAGGTAGATGAGAGAATAAGATCTTGGGTTGAATAGAGGAGATGTAGATCTCATTGAGAGGTAAAACGTTTATGTTCATACCCTGGTGAGATTCCTCACTGTTGTTTGGCCAGAAAATGAGAAACAATTCTGACACCACTTTTTAGTGTTATTGAGAAAAAAGAGAAAACTTAGAAACTTAGATGATGAGTTAGAGAAATGTTATTAAAACAAGATTTGTGCCTGCAGATCCAAATTGATCGGCTAGACGAAGATCATGATTTTTGCCTTGTGGGAGCCATGCATAGAACTGTCAACACCACCTTTGGTATTATAAAAAAAAAAGAGAGAAAACATAGAAACTTGGCTGATGGGTTAAAGACATGTTATTACGTGTCTAGAAGAAATATGGCTACTTTTGGAAAAAGTCAAAATTTTGCTTATTTTTTTATTTTTGTGATACTATAGAAAAGAGAGTACAAAGAGAAAAATAGAAGAATTTTGCATATATATATATATATATATATATATATATAGAGAGAGAGAGAGAGAGAGAGAGAGAGAGAGAGAGATTTTGTATGCTTAGAACAAGATTTGGGCCATCAGATCTGCTAGATAGAGATCGTGATTTTTTACCTCTGCACAGCAGGAGGCATGCATAGAACCCTCAGAGGTCGAAACTGAGATGGATGTGCGTCCAAGGAGACCGCAATGTCCAGTGTGGAGGTTGGGTGGACAGGCATTGATGAACACCCTATTTTGTTGTGATTGGTGATTTTTACTTTCTCTCTCTAGAGATTTTATTTACTATTTATATATTTGATATGTAACTCAAGATGTATGAATTTTGATATAGATAGACAAATAGATAGATGATGATTAAAGTTTATTTTTGGGATTTATTATTGTTCATTTTCGATTACAAGATTTGCAGTATGTGTTGTATCCTTGTCTTATTAGAATTGAAATGGTGAATTATTTAATTTAATTAATTGGGTAGAATTAGGGGTACATTACAGCCGCCTCCCGGTTGACTAGGACCACCCTACCCCCATGCTTCCCACAGAGTTTCTCCCTTAAAGACACTTATTGAAGAGATATGCATCAACATTGGTTGCTATTCACCATATGATTTGATGTGGGCCATCGTGATTTGTTGTTCTCACACAATTGATCCCCTACATCATCCACACTGACAAGTTTCACACTCATTCAGTACTACCAATTGGCGCATCCTCCTTGAATGAAGATCCACTAGTTGGGAAAGGCAAAAAATACCAAAAATATAGAAAAAGTGCATCCCTCTATTTTGGAATTTGTATTTATAGGGATTACCACTATTTTTATGGGTGAGTAACATTTTAGCAGTGACTCAGAAAATACCTAGGATTCTCCCATGGTTCCCACCTCTTCCTCCCTACTCTTGGTTTGAAAAAAAATAGTGCAACCCTTCTTCTCCATCTCTCCCTCTCTCCTACCTTCCTCTCCATCTAGTCTACCTTCTTCTCCACCTCTCTTACCTTCTTCTCTATCTCTCCTCCTGTTCAATCTCTCCTACCTTTTTCTTCATCTATCCAATAGTAAGCAAGGTCTAGAAAGCTATCCCTCACTCAATCAAGGTAAGTTTATTTTCTTATGCTTGTAATTATTTTTTCCCTTCTTTTCCTCTACTTGTCTTGTATAAGAATCATTGAAAAAGCACATCAAAACAAGAGGTTATGTTGGGAATCATTGTGTCGAGTGTTGTTGGAGAAGGATGCCCAATCATTGATTGACTATGTGTGCAGCAAGCTAAGGTGCAAGGGAAGGGTCTCCTAAACTAACAAAGGCTAAGGAATCCAAAATAAGTTTCTTGTCTACCTAAGAAAGCACACAGTTTGTAAGGGAATTCACATATAAAGCAAAGAAAGACATTCAACTAAAAGGGGTTGGCGTGCATAAAAAACAAGGCATGCAAACTTTGATTTTCATCATTGCTATTGAGGGTGGCCATTACTTGGTGCTGAAGGGACTGAACCGGTGTCTCTTATCACCATAAGTAGCAAATTGATGAACCTTGAGGCAGCCATCAAGAAATTCCAAATAGACACTTCAACAGGGCTCGAAGCCTGCTAATCTAGAGCACGTCAAGGAGCTGCTAGAGAGTTTCTTGATCTGAAGTGTAGCAATCAAGTTGACAAGCAGTTGACAACAAGCAGAGTTTGCATAGAGGAGCAGTGTCTCTAGGAGCTTCCGTTTGTGTGTTTGATATCATTCAAGGCTTTAATGCCACACTTGAGTTTCTTGGAGAATGCTACTCAAAGCGATATAAGTAGCACTTGTTGGCAAGCCTACATAGAAAGATATGTACATCAAACGGGATCTTGGTCGACAGCGACAGTTTGAACATTTGAACAAGACCATCCGTCTTGGATAGTACAAAGATCCAACATAGAGCAATGCTTTGTCTACCATTGATGGTACCTTAGGCATGATGGTAGAGCCTACAATATAAGAATGACATTGATGGTGGTTTAGACTCCGACGATGCCCACATTAACGGACGACTAAGTGTTGTGACGGGAGTCCACCAGTCGTGGATGGACTTGAAATGTTTTATGGTGATAGACGACAACGTTCGATGAGGGACGATATGGCGGAGGTGGGTGTAGACATCTTTGGCGACATCTCCTTTTCCATCGACATGACTATGTGATAGATTCGAAGTAAATCACGTATTACCTTGAAACGGAAAATGGAATAGAACCTTTGATAGCACCTTGATGGACTAAAACTGATGAATAGCCAGTATAGCAATTGAATGAGAAGCACCATCCAGATACCAACATCATGTATGCCTAGCTAGTTTGGGCAGTTTAGTAGCGGTAGGTGTGCAAGAGCTTGTGTGGGCGGGTCTATATGGATAGGCTGAGCAACGCCTTGGTCGTATAGATGGGCTAAGCACATTGTATCATCGGGCTAAGTAGGGACATTGTTTTGGCACTGAAGAGTGTGCAAGGCTTAACACATGAGATCTTGAGAACTCCCAGCTCAATGGATGGGAAACCACAAAGCCGAGATACAAGCAATTATAGCACGATACACATTAAAAAATAAGAAGTAGAGAACAAAAAGAGAAGTAGCATCATGACCTCTTTGAGGTTCAACAATAGAGGCTCAGCACATGGAGCTTCAATGGAGCACAAGCTCTTAGCACAATAGGAGGCCAATGTGAAGTGAGGAAAAGATATCTTTACTTAGGGTTTTCAGCACCTTCATTTCACACCATTTATTCTTTGTCCATTTCACACCTTTACTCTTCCATCCTCTTGGGGATAGTAGTGATCCACTTATTACTCTTCACACCTAAACTGGTGTTCACAAACAATGTAGCAAGGAAGACACTCAATTGTGTTTGTTGGTGGTAGTTCACACATAGTTAGTAAATCGGATACATTGAGCATGTTGGTGCATTGGGGCTTGTTCACATGTTGAGACACAGTTTTAGACACATGTGGCTGTTAGCATTTAGCCAAACATGGGTACCATCATTGCTAGGGAGCTCATGGTGGATGAAATAGAAATATCATTAACGAGTGATTAATGTGAGATTAGTATTAAGCATAGGTGATTAATGTGTGCTAATGTGCAAGAGATAATAGACCAACAAATAAACATTAAAAGCCAAAATTCCATTAGCCATAGTGACTCTTTAAAGGCTTCATACAAAGGTAAGTTCCCATGTGCACTCATACATGCACCACATGTCAACTTGCATGCCAAGTGGGCTTGCCACCGAATATGTATGTACTCCAAGATACATCCTCATCCATTCCCCCCATCCACGTGTGGATAGGGGATGTTCCCATGTTTAACATGGTACCATGTTGAAGACCAATGCCAGGCTAACACCCTCCCTTGGTCAAAACATGGAACTTGGGAAAAAAAAGGTGTAGCCATACCATAATCCATCCATTACATAGAACACCCTCCCTATGTCCATACACCATACCATACTAAACCATTACATACATGCTAGAGGGCCAATAGGGAGCCGTACTCTTGCATATCCCAACTATGAGGGGATCCATAACCATTAGGATGTTACATACAAAGGAGATTTTATAGCTTCCTAAGGAAAAGGCCATTTCCATAAAGTTGATATTCTTGATGTCTTCCATAGCACCATAAATTTCCATGGTCTTCTTTACCTTTTTTTTAAACATTGTGTTGAAATCCATAGTTCTTCCATTCTTCCATAATCCACCATGTTGCGTAGCTCCTTATTGATGATATTCCCATGATTGAACTCAATATGAAGAGCTCAAGTCCCTCCTTCTTCACGATGCCCTCCCTCGTTGGTGACATAGTGGAGAAATCCATTGTCTTGGTACTTGAAGCACATTGGTTGTCCATGACAAATGGTAAATGTCCCTCCATAGGGCCTAATGATGCGAGTTGGCTTGCAAGGTTGCTAAAGTACATGACCTGATTCCATAAGGTCATGAATAGCATAATGCCATGTAGTGAATACATAGCATAAGCACCACTTGTGGTGCTTAACAACACAACAAGAAGATATGGATTTAGATTTGCGGTGCTTTGATTCTCATTTGAACCGACATAGCCATAGGAATACTTAGTGTCGAATGACACTTTATAGTGATATATGGATTTAGATCTGACGTGCTTTGTTTCTCATTTGAATCGACATAGCCAAAAGAATACTTAGTGTTGAATGTCACTTTATAGTGATGTTGGCAACCTAGCAAGCTTTGAATGGCTCATGGCTATGGAGGTAGCTCTATGAGAAAATGAGTTTTAGTGCTTGGTAGAGAACATGATTCCATGCACCCTTCTAGTTGGAGAAGAGGATTGATACAAAACTTTGGCTATGGTGTTAGTTTTGTGAATGGTGCCTTGTTGCTCATGATTGAGCTATATGAACAGAGTACTAGGGTTTTTGGTGCTTTAGTTTGGGCTTTTCAAATGCTTCTTAAGTAGGGTATGGTTCATTTGCTGTGCTAGGCCAGTGTGCCTTACTGTGAGGAAGCGCGTGAACCACTTTTCTAAGCAAATAAACTCTTGTATCATCGGATTAGCCTCCCCCACTGAGCATTGGTCTCAAATCCTATTTTCTAGGAGGTGGTAGGTGAGAGGTTTGACCTAACTAATGTTAGGGATCAAGCAGTAATGATGGTGAATTAGTGAAAGGGTGATTAATGGACGCTGAAAGAGCTCCCCTAGCCTCGATGCCATGTTAGCATTTAGCCAAACATGGGTACCATCATTGCTAGGGATCTCATGGTGGATGAAATAGAAATATGATTAAAGAGTGATTATTGTGAGATTAGTATTAAGCACTTCTGATTAAAAGAGAGTGTCTGCTAGTGTGCACGAGATAATAGACCAACGAATAAATGTCAAAAGCCAAAATTCCATTAGCCATAGGCATAGAAAGGTAAGTTCCCATGTGCAGTGATAAATGCACCACATATCAACTTGCATGCCAAGTGGGCTTGCCACCTACGATGCATGTACTCCATATCATCATCCATTCCCCCCTTCCACATGTGAATAGGGGATGTTCCCATGTTTTACATGGTACCATGTTGAAGACCACCACCATGCGGTTAGGAAAACTGCAGGCAACCTCTATAGTTGATAGCCCACCTAACACTTTAATAACATTTAAGATAGCCCAAGCACCACCACCAACCAACCAAACACAAGCCTATCGCCCTTGCATAATCTTTGAACACCTTAGGAATACGGGTATACACCCACCCAATGCAACAACAACACCCACCGAGCATCAACAATATCACAAAATGATACCACACTAACTGGAGAGCACTTGCACATATAACCTTCAAATATGGAATTACGGCCACCTTGCCAACTAGAACCCTACTCAAGCATCAAGCACAGTGACCGTGAACATCCCAAACAACCAAACACAACACCATCATAACACTAGTATCACCATGCTTCAAAAAACATCAAAAACTTATCTGGTGCACAAGAAAGTGTGTGCTGCTGAGAGAAGTGAAAACATAATCTTATAGACACAAGAAACAACTTCAATATCACATAATCATTATCATGCTTCCTTGTTTTATTACTACACTAAGACATCACCATGCCTTCCTTGTTTCCACAACAAATAGCTAACCTTGACACCCTTCACAATAACACCATAACAAGGCATTTCATACCTTCATGGATTTGTTATACATGCCTCCTTGTTATTGCTATGTCACATTCAAGATAAGAGCAAGGCTCCACTTCTCTCCATGACTACCAGCATGCGGTAGATCAATGGTCCATATAAAACTATCAACACTTATTTTATTTCTCTTGTAGCTCTTGCTTTGCACACGTGGCACTTTCAAGCTTCCGGTCACACACACCTCCTACTACTTTTCTACTTTTTACTTTATGCTCACTCCTTCAATATTTGTCTTGTTTCATGACTCTTACAATCTTTCATTGTTGTTTAGCTCACTTTTTTCTTTGCTTTGATGCTCAATTTTTGCTTTGCTTTGATGCTCACACTATTTTCTTGATATTTTGTTAGAAGGTTTAGCCTTCTTGGGGCTCTTAGTTTCCATGTTTCCATGAGTTTGGACTCTACCAGTATTTTATTAGTCTTCATGTAAGAGATAGGGATTTTACCCCTAAATCCCCTAAATATCACTCTATAAGAGTAGGGTCATATGGTCTCTAACACTAACCTTTGATCCTTTATCCCTTCACATGGATGGATGATCCTTAAAAATATTAGAGAGTCCTCTAAGGTCTTTTAAGGCTATTTTCCTAAAAATTAACATTAAGCTATATGAGTCATTTCTTCCCTAAACCTCCTCAAGAGGATACATAAATTTTCCTCATTTAATTAACTAAATATTCCTTTCCTTCTTCCATTAGGTGCTTAGAGATTCTCGAATATTTAACCCTTTTTAAGGAACTTAAACTTTTATATCATCATATGTGCTAATTCTTCTAAAGACTCATGACAAATCCAAGTATCTTAAACTATTATATCATCATATGTGCTAGTTTGTCTCAAAAGAATCATGACAAATCCATAATCTTCAAACTTCATTCTCTTCATTAGTCTTAGTATTTAATAATTAAGGCTAACCAAAGATATTAATCTTCATTTCCCTATTAACCTCAATATTCTAGTAATTAAGAATAATCAAAGCTTCCAAATGGTTAACGTAATTGTATTTTTCCTCATAACCTTATAAGCTAGCAATGAAGAGTAATTATGGTTATTTAAAAGTTAAATTACCACTCCTAAAAGGAATAATCCCTAGGAGTTTAGGGTACATAGGTAATATTTAGGAAAACCAAACCAAGGATTCTCAACTCCTTAGTCCTAATCTCAAATTATAACTAATGATTTCATTAATCCAAGATTTCCATACATCTTAAGGGTCTTATAACCACTCCTTAAATGTTAATTAGCTTTCAAAATTTTCCCCTGACCCTCATTGAAAATTCCCCTAATCCATTTCTAAGAGGGGTTTAATGAGGTTTAACCTTATGTTAATAATCTTTTTTAACATAAGGACATAAGGGTTATACAAACATCCTACTAATCTTTGAAGATCATGCATTTAAGACCTAATCTTTTCCTTCTTTTCAAGAGATTAACCCTAATACATAACTTATAAATTAATGTGATGTTAACCATTATTAAAAACTCTTAATAATCAGTCCTTTAGGATTCTAAGCATGCACCTTTTTGAGGCAAGTAACCCTCATATAGAAATGTGGATTTTCAACAAAGAGGCAACACTATTCCTAAACCCCTAGCACATGCATATGGAATAAGTCTACACAATTGGGTCTGAGGGAGCCTTTCAAAACTAAAAAGCCTACACCTAGATATCACATCCCCTTCACTTAGAGGAAGATTGACCAATGTGGCCATCTGCAATAGCTCCTAGCTCACGCATCACTATGTTTCGCTGATGACCTCTGAGCCTTTTATTGAGGGGGAATTATGTTGGAGATATTCCATTTATGCTATTTTTATTAATTTTCTCATCCAATGATATTTTTATCCATGGACTAGTGCTTCAGTAAGAGCTCTACCACACGATGATGAAGAGAGAGAGAGAGAGGAGCTCGAAACAACATGGTCCATGCAAAGTGATAGCAATAATGGGAGTGATGGGGAGTAGCTACTTTTGCGAGATAGAGTGGTGGAGTAGTTGTTATGGGATCAAATGGCTTACAAGGTTTTTTATATGTGGGTATCTGTACCCATTAAAGGGCTTTGATTTTTTATATGTGGGTATCTGTACCCATTAAAGGGCTATGGTTTGATGGAAGAAGAGGTTTTTCAACTTTCCCTAGTCACCCAAGCAACATCCACATGATGGCCACATTCTTTTGCAAATGTTTGGAGTTAAACTCAGCTAAAGCAAATTCCAGCAATGATAGGGCTATCGTGATTCATAGCCAAGAGGACCCAACCAATTTTTATTGGGTGTCATATTATGTGCCTCATCCTCGGGGGGAGGGGGGGCGGGGGTGGTCACTATTTCTAAAACCTACTACATCACGTGCGTTAAAAGGGTATTTTTAAAATGTAAGATTCCTCCCTCCAGCTTTTGAGGTGTAAAGGTGTAAGAACCTCCCCTTCTGTTCTTGTAATTATTCCCCTCTCTGAAATAGAAGAAAGATCTTGTTTTACCCTATTTTGGCCTAGAGAGAGATAATCCAAAATTGAGATATCTTTGGATATAAAAATCCTCCTAGTGTCTAAATTGGATTCCCTTGAAGCAGAAGTTCAAAATGAAATTTCGAATGTGCATTAGGAATTAATTAAAAATGGTATAAGGGACCTAAGCCTAAGGGTCTACATTTTCAGAAATTTTAGATTATGGTCCAATTAAGGTTCTAATGGGCCAATTGGATTAATCCAAGTGTTAGGATGAGATCAATCTAAAAGAATAAAAGAAAATACCCAAAAATGAGTAAATGCTCACATAAGATGAAGAGTTGACTGAGTACAAGGTTTATTAGTTAAAATTTTTGAGATATTACTAAAAAAATGAGAAATTTTAGAATAATGATGCATTTTTTACACCTTGGTAAGGAAAGGGGGACTCTTGAGGTAGGCACCTCTTTCATATGTGTGGAAGGGTTTTTAATTCAAAAAAATTGTAATATTTTTATCTCTCCTCTCTCCTGGATCAAACCAAATAATAAAGGGAGCCAAATTGGTCCAAATCTTGTCCAAATTGAGTCAAACTAAACCTAGAAAATTCTACAACCCAGTTGGACTTGGTTAGTGGCCTCCCTCACCTATAAATAGTCCCTCAGTCATTTGTAATGGGATATTGGAGCTATACCATGCCAGTATTATATTAAAATAATCATATTTTCTATTATCCTTCAAATTTTTCTCTCTTGGGAGCTTGGAGCTCTCTCTCTTTCTACAAAAACTCTTAGAGTTACTCTTCTCCTCTTGGTGGACCAATTGATTGGTCAAGGGCTTCACTGTAATTAGAGAATCAAGCCAAACTTGGAGGTAAAAATTAGAGAATCAAGCCAAACTTGGAGGTAAAAATAAATTTTATGGTTTTTTTTATTTTCTCAATAACTTTCTTCTTCTCAACCCCTCTCAAAGTTGAGAAGCTTTCTAAATGATTGTTTTAATTCAAATCATGCTTTTCCTTAAAGTCTTGATGTTTAATTAAGAGAAAGTTAATCTTTATGCTTAATTGTAATGCTTTCTTTAAGTAAATATATCTCTCTAAAAGAATAGCCATCTTTATGGCTAAATCCCTTGAAAAAGGATGCTTCTCAATGATAGTCTCTTAATTCAAAGCTAAACTCTAGGCTTGATAAGCTAGAGATTAAGAAAATTATATTTTTATGAATTTGTGCTATTAAAATATTAGATTATTTATGAGTAGTTGAAAACTACTCTAATTCATTCTAAATGAGAAATGGATTATCCTAACAATTTGCAAAAAGAGGAATGTTGAAATTAGCTTAATCTAGTGGGATAATCATAGTAATGTTCAATTTTATGGTTAAAATTGTGATTTAAATTCATAGTTTGATTTTAAGCATAAAGGAGGAACTATTATCATATTTTCATTACAAGATTTTATTCTTTTAGAAAAAAATTCAAAATTATCAGTAATAGCAGCGAAGCTATGGTAACACCATATTAGTGAATTTGGGAATTTCCCAATTCCCATTTTTGAATACTTAAAAAAGGAGACATGGATAACACGTTTGTAAGTTTCTCAAAACCCTATCATATGACCTATCATTGGAAAGCGCTTGAAAAATGGAATCTAAAGAGCTATAAAGCGCTCATTTTGGATTAGTGGTGTTCAAGTTATGGTTAATCCAAACTTTTGACCACGTGTCCCAAACTTGTGGGAAATTCTCATATTTTCCAATATGGTGTTTGGTAAAATTTTTAGAAAATAATACATATCTTATTTTTATGCATAATGCTAAAAGTGGACTTCGTACCATATTCTAGGATTGGACATCCTATGCAAAAAGAATGATTTTCATCATATTCATGAGAAATTATGTTTTTATAATTATGCATAATTAATTGATTATAAGAAAAGAGTAATTTTTGGTAAATTTATTTTTATACAAAAAGAGGAATTCCCATGTATTTGAGATCCAAGAAATTAAATGGTAAAATAGAAATTTTTGGTAAATTTATTTTTATGAAAAAAGAGGAATTCCCATGATATTTGAGATCCAAGTAATTAAATGGTAAAAGAGGAATTTTTGCCATAATTCAAATTATGAGAATTTATCAAAAGTGGAATTTTGAGTATTATTAATTTTATTAGAAAATAGGGGTAGAATTGATTTTTGTAAATCCCATGAATCTTTTACTCAAAAAGAAGAATATTGAATATATCTTACTTGAGAAATTTGAGAAAGAATAAAAAAATATCCATCAAGAAAACTTGGATAATTTTTATTCAAAAAAAGAGAATCTAGAATCCCTGGGAGAATTGAGGATCCAATGAGTAAACAGAAGTTTAGAATTAATTCTCATTAATGAAGCTTAAGGAATGAAAATACAATACTTAAATGCTCTTTTTGAGTTTTTACTATTCAATTCTGATAAGGTTTATTTTTCCTTTTTAAACCTTCAACAATAGTCTGTTACGTAGATTCAATGGGATCGAGAAAAAGTACCTTTAACTAGGCCAAGCAATTGGCAAAAACTTAGAAAAGTCCTATCGGTATCGAAAGACGGTACTAAAAGTGGATGTGATAAGATGTGAATGTGATGTGATAAGATGTGAATGTGATGTGAGGAGATGTGAGGAGATGTGAGTGTGATGTGATAAGATGTGAATGTGATGTGAATGTGATGTGAGGAGATGTGAGTGGATGGGATGAGATGTGATGTGATGTAAATAGATGTGAATGTGAATGTGATGAGATGTGATGATATGTGAAAGGATGTGATGTGATGTAAATGGATGAGAATGAGATGTGATGTGATAGATGTGCATGTGAATGAATGGATGGATGTGGATAGATGTGAATGTGAATGAATGAATGGATGTGGATGAATGTGATGAGCTGTGAATGGATGTGGTGTGATATGGATAGATGTGGATGTGAATGAGATGTGATAAGATGAGGATGAATGTGACAAGATGTGAATGAATGTGGGATGTGAATGGGTGTGATGGATGTGATGAGATGTAAATGGATGTGAATGTGAATGTGATGTGGATCTGGTTAGATATGAATGGATGAGATATGATGTGGATAGATGAGATGTGATGTGATGTGGACTTGGGTAGATGTGAATGGATGTGAAGTGATGTAAATAGATGTGAACATGATGTGATGATATGTGAATGTGATGTGGATCTGAATGAATGTAGATGGATGTGATGTGATATGAATGGATGAGATGTGATGTGGATATGTTGTGATATGATGTGATGAGGATAGATGTGGATAGATGTGATGAGATGTGATTAGATGAGAATGGATGAAGACGATGGGAATACATATAACTGGATGTAGAATAAACAATGCAAATTAATGTAGAAGAATGTTGAATAACGAGAAATGATGTGGAAGAATGTGGAAAGATGAGAGTTCGTTAGAAACTGTGTTTATGAAACCTGTTTTTAAATGACCGTTTTATGTCAAGAATGCTGGGGAAGCATTTTTACCATCTTGTGAATGAGGTCATGGAGACTTAAGGGACAACAACTGATGGAGAGTCTATGGAGGACATCTCGCATAGTAGGAAGGTCGATCGAGGTCTTGACCAGCCTCGGTTCGATTTAAATGGTGATCTTCCGACGCTGGATGAGGGACCAAGGAAGCAGCCTATGAGTGAAGCGCTAGGTGACCTGCAAAGGAGCCTAGAGGGTGCTGACCATACGGTGCTCGGGTTCTAGGTCACCGAAGATATCCACGCGTACGTCGAGGAAGAAAATGGAAATGGGTGTTAGAGTTGTTTTCTGAACTCGGGCATGGATCTGGTTGATTGGACTTGCTGGTCCTCAGCGGATGAGTCCATGGCTCTTTTATATGGATCTGTTGGTTGATCTTGCTGATCTTGCTGATCTTCAATGGAGAGTCCATCTGGATTTTCTTATGTGATTATATTTTTGGGTACTATGAGCTAGGAACTATTGAAAAGGCCCCTGAGTGAACAGGTGGTGGTGAGCATTCTGGTCAATGATGCCATAGGTACACCGATAAAGGAATGATTGAAAATTAGAATTCAAGCTAGATATTTTGGAGGATTATGATTAGTGATACTATGGTTTCATTAAAAGATTGTTATAAAGATAGCTAAATGTGTGAAACAGGAAATTTCATATTGGGTGTGTAAGTGCTGTGACTGATGGAAACCTAAAATGAGACTCAATTCTGTTATGTTATGATAGATGAAGTAAATCCCGGATAGTCCTTGTTCTATGGAAAAGAATCAACGGCTGTGCCTCCTCTTGACGAGGAAAAAAGCGTTGGTCTCTATGATCCAAGTGCAAGTCTCTTCCTGGATATCTGACCATGAGACTTACGGTTTTGGTCGGATCAGTTTGGTTAGTGAAGACCTTGACTACGTTAGAATAAAATATCCTGGAGGAATCGCTTATGTCTGCTAGGTGAGGGAAGTTTTTTTAGGTTTGGTTTTGGAAGAACCGAGGGATTAGTCTCTTATCCGGATATCGGTGGGCAAGGCCTTGAGTGAGAGGCTTTGCCCTGCGCAAGAAGTGCTACTTTCACTGCTAGCATCCTAGGTTTTGTTGCACGAAGGGGGCAGGGATCTTTCAGCTCGTATCAGAGCGAATTGGCTAAAGAGGATCAACCGAGAAGTAAGAAATGTCAAAAATTTATGAAGTACCAGTAAAAGATTGTAATTGTGTGATGAAATTCATACAAATTGATATTCAGAATGAAGATTCATAAATTGGAAATTGGGTCTTTAGATGGAAGTACCGTAACTGTATGGAATCCTTGACTTGCTTGAGGCCTAGATATGATGGTATTTACCTTATAGCTTCAAGGACTGTGACTACCCGTATATACCATGGGTATATCTGCAGCTCTTTACTGACAATATATGCGAGTAAATATAAGACCTTGAAGTTATAACCAAAAATGCTATCGAGAGGATGAATTCGAATGTTGGTTGATATGATTTTTGAATTCTGGTGAAAGAAGATAAGTTGAACAAAGCCACAATGTGGATGAATGGGACGAGTCCCAGTGATGATTTTAGTAACTGAAAGACCATTATGACTTTAGCAAATCACTATGAGATTAGTGGATTGTGTTGACAGATTACTGATGTTTGACCTTTGACCCAGTGGATCTAATTCAGGGATGACAAATTGAGAACCTGCGCATAACTAAAATTCCCATGGAGAAATGTTCAGATAAAATTTTTGACCTGATGGACCATTATTGTGTTAAGAATATGAATGAATTATTCTCTGGTAATGAGTTCTATATGTTCTTCTTGTAGAAGAGATCTTTATCCCAAGATTCTATGGGGGGCTGACCAAACTATAAACAACCCTAGATCAGTTGGATCTAAAGTTGGATTTGAATTATAAATAAAGTGGTCTTTTCATCTGAGTATCTTGGTTAATTTGGGAAAAAAAATGAGACTTAACAAGAATTTTCATATTGTTAGGATCATGGATCAAGGTCGTGATGGTGGGAATGTTAACCTCCAACTTGATGAGGAAGAGCTCAACCCGAATGTTCGCAAAACTCTTCATAGATCGCACCCTTGACCTTTCAAGGGTGAAGGGAAAAACTTGGGTGAGGCTGTGGAGAAGTGGATCGAAGCAATGGAAGAATACTTCGATGTCACCGGATACAACGAGAAAAGTAAAATGGCTCTTGCAAGGCTGAAGCCAGCACCATCATCTTTCAAAAGATTTCTAGCTTCGGAAGGTGATTCCAACTTTCCACTACCCAAGAGACAACAAGGTCAAAATCAGGATATGGGAAGTTTTAGAATGGAAGAAAGGTCTTTTTCCCGAAACACAATCCCCTGGAATTCAACTTCAGAAGTTCTACCCTTGAACAAAGAAGTGAAATGCTATAATTGTCAAGGAATTGGACATTGCTGTATGGATTGTCCAACTCCTTTTGGATCAAGGTTTTCGGGGTAGAGAGAGATAATCCCAAATTGAGATATCTTTGGATATAAAAATCCTCCTAGTGTCTAAATTGGATTCCCTTGAAACAAAAGTTCAAAATGAACTTTGCAATGTGCATTAGGAATTAATTAAAAATGGTATAAGGGACCTTAGCCTAAGGGTCTATATTTTTGGATTATGGTCCAATTAAGGTTCCAATGGGCCAATTGGATTAATCCAAGTGTTGGGCTGAGATCAATCCAAAAGAATAAAAGAAAATACCCAAAAATGAGTAAATGCTCACATAAGATGAAGAGTTGACTGAGTACAAGAATTATTAGTCAAAATTTTTGAGATATTACTAAAAAAATGAGATATTTTGGAATAATGATGCATTTTTGACATCTTGGTAAGGAAAAGGGGACTCTTGAGGTAGGCACCTCTTTCACATGTGTGGAAGGGTTTTTAATTCAAAAAAATTGTGATATTTTTATCTCTCCTCTCTCTTGGATCAAACCAAATAAAAAAGGGAGCTAAACTGGTCCAAATCTTATCCCAAATTGAGTCAAACTGAACCTGGGAAAAATCTAGAACCCAATTGGACTTGGTAAGTGGCCTCCCTCATCTATAAATAGACCCTCAGTCATTTGTAATGGGATGTTGGAGCTATACCATGCCAGTATTATATTAAAATAACCATATTTTCTATTATCCTTCCAATTTTCCTCTCTCTTGGGAGCTTGGAGCTCTCTCTCTCTCTCTACAACAACTCTTGGAGTTTCTCTTCTCCTCTTGGTGGACCATCAAGCCAAACTTGGAGGTAAAATCAAATTTTATGTTTTTTTTTCAATTTTCTCAATAACTTTCTTCTTCTCAACCCCTCTCAAGCTTGAAATGATTGTTTTAATTCAAATCAAGATTTCCCTTAAAGTCTTAATGTTTAATTAAGAGAAAGTTAACCTTTATGCTTAATTGTAATACTTTCTTTAAGTAAATCTATCTCTCTAAAAGAATAGCCATCTTTATGGCTAAATCCCTTGAAAAAGGATGCTTCTCAATGATAGTCTCTTAATTCAAAGCTAAACTCTAGGCTTGATAAGCTAGAGATTAAGAAAATTATATTTTCATGAATTTGTGCTATTAAAATAATGGTAAATTCTTTTAAATTATTTATGAGTAATTGAAAACTACTCTAATTCATTCTAAATGAGAAATGGAATACCCTTATAATTTGGGAAAAGAGGAATGTTGAAATTAGCTTAATCTAGTGGGGTAATCATAGTTATGTTTAATTTCATGGTTAAAATTATGATTTAAATTCATAGTTTGATTTTAAGCATAAATGAGGAACTACTATCATATTTTCATTACAAGCTTTTATTCTTTTAGAAAAAAATTGAGAATTATCAGTAATAGCAGTGAAGCTATGGGGTAAAATTTTTTAGAAAATAATTCATATCTTATTTTTACGCATAATGCTAAAAGAGGACTTCCTACCATATTCTAGGATTGGACATCCTATGTAAAAAGAATGATTTTCATCATATTCATGAGAAATAATTTTTTTAATTATGCATAATTAATTGATTATGAGAAAAGAGTAATTTTGGGTAAATTTATTTTTATACAAAAAGAGGAATTCCCATAATATTTGAGATCCAAGTAATTAAATGGTAAAAGAGAAATTTTAATAAACAATGTGAATTGATATAGAAGAATACGGAATAACGAGAAATGATGTAGAACAATGTGGAAAGATGAGAGTTCATTAGAAACTATATTTATGAAACCTGTTTTTAAATGGCTGTTTTATGTCAAGAATGCTGGGGAAGCATTTTGACCATCTTGTGAATGAGGTCATGGAGACCTAAGTGATAAACTAACAGAGAGTTTATGGAGGACGTCTCGCGTAGCAAGGTCGTCGACCGAGGTCTTGACCAACCTCAGTTCAATTTAAATGGTGAGCTCCGGTACGGTGGATGAGGGACCAAGGAAGCGGCCTATGAGTGAAGCGCTAGGTGACCTGGTGAAGGAGCCTAGAGGGTGCTGACCATACGGTGTTCGGGCTATGGGTCGCCCCGAAGATACCCACGCGTGTGTTGGGAAAGAAAATGGAAATTGGAGTTAGAGTTGTTTTCTGAACTCGGGCATGGATCCGGTTGATTAGCCTTGTTGGTCCTCAACGGATGAGTCCATGGCTCTTTTATATGGATCTGCTGGTTGATCTTGCTGATCTTCAATGGAGATTCCATCTGGATTTTCTTATGTGATTATATTTTCGAGTACTATGAGCTAGGAACTATTGAAAAGGCCCCTCAGAGTGAATAGGTGGTGAGCGTTCTGGTTACCAATGATGCCATAGGTACACTGATGAATGATTGGAAATTATAATTCAAGCTAGATATTTTGGAGGATTATGATCAATGATACTATGGTTTCATTAAAAGATTGTTTTAAAGACAGCTGAATCTGTGAAACAAGCAATTTCATATTGGGTGTGTAAGTGTGTGACTATCTTGAGGTTTGCTTGGCGCCGGCTAGGGGGCCTGGGAACTCTTTTCCCTGGTACCTGGGGTAAAACATAACCAAATTTCTAAATGGATCCTATCACTATAATGGTTGGGTACGGTTGGCTTATCCATGGGATTGATGGGGTTAGGCTGGATTGATGGATCCCTAAAATGAGACTCAACACTATTAAGTTATGTTTGGTTTTACCCCTGGTACCCGAGGTAAAACATAACCAAATTTCTAAATGGATCCTATCACTATAGTGGTTGGGTACAGTTGGCTTATCCATGGGATTGATGGGGTTTTACCCCTGGTACCCAGGAAATTTGGTTATGTTTTACCCCTGGTACTCGGGATAAAACATAACCAAATTTCTAAATGGATCCTATCACTATAGTGGTTGGGTACGGTTGGCTTATCCATGGGATTGATAGGGTTAGGCTAGATTGATGGATCCCTAAAATGAGACTCAACACTATTAAGTTACGATATTTGAATTAAATCTCGGATAACCCTTGTTCTATGGAAAAGAATCAACGTTTGTGCCTCTTGATGAGGAAAAAAGCATTAGACTCTATGATCCAAGTGAAAGTCTCTTCCTTGATCTAACCATGGGACTTACAGGTTTAGTTGGATTAGTTTGTTTAGTTAAGGCTCTTGACTACGTTAGAATAAATTTTCTTGGAGGAATCTCCCGTGCTTTCTAGGCAACGAAAGTTTTTTCGGGTTCGATTTTGGAAGAACCGAGGGATTAGTCTCTTGTCCGGATATCCGTGGAGCGAGGCCCCGAGTGAGAGGCTCTCCTGCACGTAAGAAGTGCTACTTTTGTGCTGCTAGCACTCCAGTTTTTTTATTTGCACACGGAAGGGGTAGGGTGTTTCATAAAATACCTTATCTATGAATTTTGATTGCTTAAAACACCTCCTTTCAATATTCAATCTGTGAGTTTACCTTTATATGAGACCTTATCTGTCAGTAAAAAATGTATAAAAAATGGAATAAAATATTACCTTCTGTTGAACTCACGTGCTACCTTACATATTGATGACTGACGCCCCCGAGGTCCCATCATAATAAGCAATGATGTGGTAGCACCTCTTTATTTATATTCGGAACATCATTCTAAAAAAAGAGGTTCTTGATGGTAGGTTGGAGATCAAAAGTATATATTATAAAAGAAATGATTTTAGAAAAAGAATAAAAATAAGAGAGTATGAAATAATTCACATAAGAAACAAGAGGTGATAATTTTCACTAAGGCTCTCCTTTTATGGTTTTTCAAGTACATAGTATATATTAGAGTAAGCATGCTAAAAACAACTTACAAGGATGCCATGTCAAACATATACATAAAAACCCATTTAAATTTGAATATCCATTACACATAAGCAAAAGAACCCAACTATGTATAAACAAGGACCAAGGAGGATTCAAACCCTAACTAGACACCATGTTCTGAGTTTCTTGAATGGACATATGTTTAAACTAATGCCTCCTTTAGTCAAGAGTTAAAAAGATACAACTGAGCTTGTTGACCATGCTTGTCATGACACATGTGCTAACACACCAAGATTTCTTATGAGCTGCGAACCTTTTGGTTCTTTGACTTGGATGCCCTTTCACTCATGGATTTAAAAAAAAATAGGGTTCTACATCATTAAAATTTCTTTTTCTTCTAATTGGCAAGACATATGCCCCCACCACTTGGACAAGGAATTAAACCTAATTGTAATGCTATCATTAGATCTCCTTCCGCATAATTGTGCATGCAACAATATTTGATTATTTGTATTCTATCCAAGTCTCTACAAATAAGAGGTCATGTACTTGAATATGAGATTGCTTATTTTGAGATTGTTGACATGGAAATGGGCCCCGATCCTTGCGAAAATCATTGCCCACTAGCCCCAGACTTAAGCAAGATCCTTAGCCTACAGTTCAAGCCACTACCCTGTAGTAGAAAGCTCAAAGGTGCTACACTCCAAGGACCAACATCGCCAACTCATTATGTATATATACAACAGGAGTAGAAGCCATAGGATAGCCACTAGTGAATTAGACATAATTTTGCTGAGATTCTATACAAAAATATTGAAGAGCCTTGATACTTTGTGAAACCCACATAGTGATACAATCTATTCATTGCGCACTCTGTGCCATTCATTATATGATTGTAACACATTATCATTAATAATATGATAGGGGGTGAAGTGTTCGTTGGCAATTATCTTTTGTGCAACTACTATTTTATGTTAAGAGTGAGGTATTGCTATTATTCTATTGAGTGAGGACTATGATAAATGTATGCTGAACACCCCACCTATGTTGCACACCGAGGCCCAACACTTTTTGGTGATCATGTTGCGTTGACACCATAGAACTCATGGTTTGCATGGCATGTCAAAAAGTTGATGGATGGCATGTTGATGGATGAGCAGTCACCATCTCATACAAATCTATGGTATCATGATTTGTAGGCCACTATCCATAACCTGCCTAATGCCACCATACCCAATGAAGCTATTTGTAGAAGTAGAGGAGTTGGTTCATCAGAGTTGCACGCCACTGACATCCGAAAGATGGAAGGAGAAGCAATAACGACTATAGGTAACATTCTAGTGCCATCTTCTCTATCACAACTCCCCAAATTTTACTACTACTAGTAGCGCTTCAAAATAACTCTTAAGTTACCAAATTTCAAAGCCACAAAGAAGGAGGACCCAAAAATCCATGTGGTGCTATTTGAAACCATTTTCCAAGAAAAGAGATGGCAAGATAATAAGAAAATGATGACATTTGCTAGCACAATGGTATTCCCAATATGGTGCTAATCACTTTCAGACCTATAAGAACTTGCGCGTGATGTTTTTCTCAAAAGGTTCTAGAAGCACAAAACCACTGATCAAGTCTTTGAGAATATGGAAAATCTAAAGCAAAATAAGCTACCAGTGGAAGAATTTACAATGAGTTTTAGCACACACTTGCAAAGAGTGCAGAACATGCCAATTGTCATGTGGAGAACACTCAATTTGAAGAACTGGTAGTAGCAACTGCCATCAGAGCAGAAGCAAACATGCATGGTTATCTCAAGAAGAAGAAGAACAACAAGGTAGTCTCTTCAAGTGAAGATGACTCATCCGAATCACAAGAAGCGACAAAAGAGAACTCAAAAAATGAATCTGAGATAGAGAAGAAAAAAAGTACAAGAAAGGAAAATAAAAGGAGTCCATGGAGGAAATCATCAGTAAGAAAGTGGCCCAACAACTAGCAATCTGGAGCCTAAATGAAAGGCAAGTGCTCAGATGTTTGGTACACATAGTGCTCTTCCAATGGCCATACCAGGAAAGAATGCATGGCTGAATATTGTGTAATATCTATAATGAACAACCATTCCATAGAAACATGTTACTACAACACACGGGACTATAGGTAATGAGACCCACAACTCCGTGAGTATCAACCAAGTGGATGCCACTCAGCAACCACCATGCCTGTACGATTGAGGCAAAGGAACTCAACCTCAAAGGGAAGGAAGGATTTATGTGCTATTATTGCTCAAAGGGAAGGAAGGAGTTATGTGCTATTATTGCTAAAACCCCAGACATAGAAAGACAAATTTTCGAGTGTGGCAGAAACATTAGCAAGAGATATAAGATAGCAGAATGCAAGCAAACACATCTAATATAGAGATTCAGCTTGACATTCACACGGTGTAGATTGCATATATGAAATTAGAAGAAGAAGTGGAGAACATGGCACAAGCATGCTTGGTAGTCATGAGGTCAAAGGGTAAATCTCTAGAAATCAAAGAAAGAGCACATAAAGTCCGAAAGAAGCCCAAAAGATAGGAAGAGTAATGGTAGATCTAAGATCAGGTGACTTGTGAAGTGTAGAAAGCATAGGAAGCCGATCGGATAAATAGCCTAGGCTCCCATGAAGTGGCAAGATATCACATATAAAAGAAACCAAAAAGAACATAAAGACTAGTTGACGACTCATTAGTGCAAAAAACAATCGATAAGTGCAACTCAAGTGGGAAAATGAAGACAACTGCAACACAATAACACACAAAAATAGAAGACATCATAAGATTAAGCTAAGTGCAAGAATTACAGTTTATGGAAGAAAAATCTTCACAGACAAGAGATAACACAGAGCATATGGAGAGAATAAACAGTTCTGATTACTGTATGCCGATATACAACAGATAGTTGCAGCTTCCCAGTAATGTTTGTTAAGAAGCTTCGATAGCTAACTCGAAACAACTGAGAGCAAAGGCTATATGAAGAATAAAAGGGCTATGAAAAACTGTATGTAAAAAATAGGGCGAAGTGATGGACTATAGGCCCAAAAATGTAGTCGCCACCAGATATAGCGTCCATGCATGCCTTTTTTGGAAAAGTGGCTTTAAATCACCACCAACCACCGAGACGGATGGATGGTGGAAATTGTATAGGTTTTAGTATAACATCCCCCACCTAGAAGGGATGTGCCATCCCCTTCACCCCTGGCTAATACGCCCTATCGGGCTTGCTCAATTATTGGTTTAACTGTGCGCCGTGTGGATGGGTCCAAAATTTATAGCCCATGTGCATGTAGCCTAGTTGACAGTGTGTCATCCTTCTCCAAAATCGTTTCATGCTGTCTGGCCACACTCATCCACCATTCGGTGTTTAAACTGAGACCTACCAAGAAACCGTGCTACTCATCATAAATGCCTTCTCCTCATATAGGGAGGCTCACAAAGTAGTTGTCGGTACCTATATAGTTACCTAAGGGTGAAGCATTGATATCCAACACCAAAACATGCATCAAGAAGTAATGGATCAATAACACAATTGAACCAAAACACAAAGTACAATATGTGGGATGACCTCAAAAACATGAAGCTCAACATCACATTGGATTGATTTCTATCATTGGTGCCCAACTACAAATAGAAACTACTATAGAAAGTGATTCCATGAAAATTCAAGTAACCTTAGCACATAATGTAACATGATGGAAGTAGCGTCAGATTATGACCCAAATGTACCAAAAATGAAAATCACTTTAAAAGGTCAGATGATTTCAAGTGTGCTAGTAGATGGAGGGTCTAGAGTGAACAACATCACAGAAGTGACTATGAGAAGCCTAGGCCTCAGAACACTAGTATAGGCCCCATTTCTAGTTAAAATGGCATATCAAAGAAGGGTTAAACCAAAATGTATCATTAGAGGAGAAAGCATATTAGCTGAGGGGAGTCAATTTCCTAGTGGTGTTCATTGTTTTAAAGATGGATCACCTCGTAGATGCCTATCCAATATTTTTTGGGTAGACCATTGTTGAGACATGGGAGAATCAAGCAAAACTGCTTATAGACTAGATCACTATTAAAAGAGTAAAGAAGAAGGTAAGGGTGTTAATGGCATCTAAATGTGAGGTAGCATCCTTATACACACCTCTGCATGCATAAGGTCTCAACTACTTGAAAGGAGTACATAATGATGAAGAGTGGGCAATTTTGTGTGAAAACACAAACATAGTCTCTCTTTGACATTCAAGTAGATAGAATATTGACATAGTACGTGCCAAGTGTCATGTCAATCAGCACATAACCATTGGCCAGAGATGAACAACATGCTATAAAAACTCAACCTAGCCATACAAAAGCTATGATAGAAGATCAAATGATGGACATAGAGGAAGACATGCACACAAAAACTAACACAAGAGTAAAAGAATATTATTTAGCATATATGAATTTAGGAGACGAGAAGACTCCTAAGATTGTTAGAGTAAGTACAAAACTAAATCACAAGTTCAAGGAGGTCCTATAGGAACTCCTCCCAGAGTATAAGGTTGTATTTGCATGGAGCTATGCAAACATGAGAGGAATAGACCCTCATTCTTCTAGCATGGAATCAATTTGAAAGAAGATGTTGTAAGATATAGAATTAATCCCACCTATGCCCAGCACATGAAGGAGGAGATTGACAAATTGTTGAAGGTAGCATTTATCTACCCCATTGTATCCAAAGGAAAATGGCAAGCTATGGGTTTGCATTGTCTATATAAAGTTAAATGTTGCCATAGAAATTGAGCCCTTCCCCTTCCCTTTGTATGACTCCTTGTTAGCTGCAATAGTAGTACATGAAATGTACTCGTTCTTGGATGTATTTAGTGGGTACAATAAAGTGAGAATGGTTCCAAAGGACAAGGAGAAGATAACTTTTGTTATAGAGTGGGGTGTTTTGCCTAAAATGTCATGACATGTGGTCTCAAAAATGCTCTACTCACCTTTCACAGGATGGTGCAAGAGATTTTGTATAACTATCGAGCAACCTTCATGAAGGTATTTGTTTATTATTTCAATGTGTTTGGCAAGAGGTTGGATAACCTACACCATCTTATATTTTGTTTATAGAAGTGCAAGGTAGCAAGGCTTGGCCTTAATCCAGTAAAGTGTGCTTTTTTTTGTAACTAGTTCCCTACTAGGGAACCTAGTATCCCAACATGGGTTAGATCCAAGAAAAGTGGATGCAATCGACAAATTAAGGCCTCCAAGGAATTTGAAAGAGCTTGAAATATTTCTGGGCCAAATCAAGTGGCACAATATATTTTTGAGGTCTCTAGCTAACATTGTCGTACCTCTATATGTCACACAAAGAAGGGAGTGTAATATAACTTATATAGACAATTTGAAGTGGCATTCAAAAGCCTCCAGTGAATGTTGAAAGTAGTACGTATAATGCAATCATCAAAATGGATCCAATAAATTCACATCTTTATAGATACATCTAACACTGCCATAGGTAGCGTGCTTACTTAGAAGAATACAGAAGGTTGGTACATACCAATCTATTATGCCATCATAATTCTCTCAAGAGAAGAAAAGAATTACTCAACCATAGAAAGATAAGCACTAGTTTTGATATACAATGTCAACAAATTCAAAAACTGCTTATTGGGCAATAAGCTTACATTTCATGTTGATCACCAAGTTCTATTGTATTTAATCAATAAGACAAATCTCACATGAAAATTGGCACGATGGATGTTGTTACTTCAAGAATTTTATTTCACGATCTATTAGACCATTAGAAAACCAAATGCAGTAGCTGACTTTGTGCCCAAAATAGAGCAGTGAGACGGGGAAAAGTTAGAAGGTATAGCTGATGACTTTTTAGATGCTTATTTGTTCATAGTACATGTAAATCAATCTACAAATTAGTATTATGATATGCAACAATTTCTTATAGAAGGATTATTCCGAGAACTCATGAGAAAAGACCACATAAGGAAGTTGGCCATTTGAGCAAGAACATTCTTAATGATTGTAGGCCATTTATATTAAGTTAGTGTTGCTGAGATCATCAAAAGATGTGGGCCTAACCATGAGCAAAAGATTATCTTAATAAAGACACATCAAGGAATAAGAGGAGAATACTTTTCTAGTGATGTGACAAGCAGAAAGATATTCCAGGTAGGACTTTGGTGGCCTACATTGAACAAAGATTCACACATGTATGCAAAGCAGTGAGACACTTGCCAAAGATTGGGTTCGCCCAATGCCTCTCACAAAATGCTACAAAATCCAATGCTTCCCCTTGGGGATTGGATTTTGTCGGACCTTTCAAACTTGCAACACGCATAATGAGGTATCAAGTATATCTTGGTTACAACTAACTACTACACTAAGTGGGTGGAAGCAAAAACATCATGAGAAGGTTTGGATGTCTGATTGAGCTTATTAGGGATCAATGAGGACACTTTGTCAACAAGGAGTCAACAAGATCATCACAAAATTGACAATGAGTCACATGATTATCCACAAGAAATCCACAGTATATTATCCACAAGGAATCCACAATATATTATCCCTAAGCTAATGGGAAGGTTGAATCAACTAACACGGTGTTAAAGGTTTTTCTCACTATGATAGTTAGTGAGAATAGAACAAATTGGGATCAAAAACTACATTCAGTTTTATGGGCCAACAGCATTCACCTTTCTCACTAGCCTATGGTCTGGAGCTAGTCACACACATAGAGTTCATGGAGCCAAGCCTCCGTGTAGCTGTAACAGAGAAATTAATCCTTGAATAGTCCCTAGAGCACATAATACCTTAATTAAGAATGCTGGAGAAAAGGAGATTTGAAAGCAAAGACATTGTAGAAGTGATACATAAGAAATGGAAGGCATGGGTGGAAAGAAACACAAATTTGAATTTTTGAAGAAGGGGATGCAGTCCTACTCTTCAACTCAAGGATCTAACCCCACCTAGGAAAGTTAAAAATGAGGTGGATAGGATGGTACATCATTAGCATAAAGCAAGGTGTTGAAACTTTCATTTTGGAAACATTGGAAGGCATAGAACTGCCTAAGAAAGCTAATGAGTTTAGGTTAAGGCCATACACATGACAACCACAACCTGAAGGAAGATCAATAAAAACCAAAAGCACAGAACAATGCATATAGAATGCAATAACACAAAAATCATGCATCTCATCAGTAAGGATGTAGAAAATTGTCCAACTATCAACTTGGTACAAGTGGAACCAATCACTAATGATACCAAACATCACAACTTGCACATGATCCCATAGAAAGTAAGCAAGCAACGTAAACAATAAGAATGATATGTTGAGTCACAATAAAAGCTACAGCAAGTGGTGCATACATGTCAAGGGTAGTCCGCCACTAAAAGTTAGGGGAAAATGGACAGGTGGCTGGCATGCACCAAAGGGAAAAGAGAAGAAAAAGAAAAAAGGGTTGAAAAAGGAAAACACTCACAATGGCTGCTTGGGAAGTCAGGAGGCCTTTCCTCTAAATTGTTGTAATCATGCCATCTTTAGAGACCGCTATGAGATCCTAGTGTAGTGGTTGATGATGCTAAGGAGGAGGAGAAACTTCCCAGCGTGCCTTCCCCCAACTCCATGACTTCAACATTTGAAGAGGTCAAAAAAGAGGGAGAGACAACATAAGAAAGGGGTAAAGACACAGCCCAAGGCAAAGGCAAACAAGAAAACACACTGACACAAATGAAGAGGCCAAAAAAAGGATGCTCGGGGGGTCAGTCACAATATGTAAGGTAGCGCGTGAGTTCAACAGAAGGTAATATTTTATTCCATTTTTTATACATTTTTTATTGTGACAAAGGGGTCTCACATAAAGGTAAACTTACAGATTGAATAGGCAAAGGGGGTGTTTTAAGCAATCAAAATTCATAGAAAAGGGGGTGTTTTAAGCAATCAAAATTCATAGATAAGGGATTTTCAAAATACCCTTTGAATGCACGTGATATAGTAGGTTTTAGTATAGTGACCCCCCACGACCCCCCCCAAGGAAGGATGAGAAGAAGAAAGGCAAAGGAAAATATAGGGGGAAATGTTGACAGAGGTAGAGATGAGGAGAGGGCAGAAGAGGAAGATGCACCCAAAGGAAAGGAACAAGAGAGGGCATAAGAGCCTAAGTGAATGAGAAGCAGGAAGAAGAACTAGTTTGCAAAGGAGCTACACAAATCCCCAACAAAAAGGTTGTTGTTCCTACAGAAGCCTCTATTGAAGAAGGTGCCACAACACTTCTCCACATAGCCAAAACCACTACAATTGAACTGTTGCTTGCTCTGATGATGGGAGCCAACAATACCAAGCTACTCTAGCTCAAACCACAACACCCACCTCTTCAAGCTCGGAGATGTCTAGAACGAAGAGAAAATTTACTTTCGACTCTCCTAAGCTACCCACTAAGAAACTACAAAAACCCTTGGTCACTACCACGATGACCACCACAGGAGTCATAGAAGAGCCCACGAGCCCAAAGGAAGAGACACAGACCTATGTAATGATGCCAACGACATGCAATAACTTGCAAAAGTAAAGTAGGAAGGTAGCTTCCTACAAAACAGGAATGCTATCCTCCTTGAAGGTGACATTGATGAAGATTGGCTGGTAGAGGTAGCTGAACACATTCAAACCTGCCTTTAAATTGCTCATCAACATATTAAGCAACTCAATCCGGAGTTAGCTACAAGGGAACATAACACAAAAGAGTTGATATCGCTACAAGGCTAGGATACAAAAATTGATACATAAGGTTAAAGACCTATAGAAGAACTCTCTATAGTTGATAGAGTTAAAAATTAATTCCATTTTTAAAATCCAATAACTCAATGCTTGATGCCAAAGTGAAGCAACTACATAGCCAAATGAAAGATGCCTAGACAACACAGAAAAGCATGCAGAATATTAGGGAGGCCACACTAGCCATGGAAAAAGCTCAATCATAAACGAGGTCCATCCTTGAGAAACACATGGAATCAATACAAGAGGTAGACCTCAAGGCAGTAGGCTAGACTTGAGTGAGAATCACAAAACTCGAGGCCAAGCTCAAGTCATTCTAGGGTTTGTCAGAAGAAGTATACGAGTATGATGGAGCTACAATCCGAGATTTTGTAGAGAATGCCAAGGGTGAGCTCAATGATGAAATCAGACTACTAGTTAGCCAATTGGAAGAAGTCTTGGAAAAGCTGACACCCTCTTGTAAAGATATAGTACCTATACAAAAAGATAGGGAGGAGCCAAATGATGTACGAAATCTCGCTCATAGTCACACACATAAATCATTAACATGAGCTTAGTCTACAACATAAACATGCTTTGAATTGGCCCTTATACATCACAAAATAGATTAGAAAGAGAAGAAGATGCAGAAATCCAGGCTTGAAGGAGCAATGTCACAAGCTCGTTAAATATTTTGAAGGCAAAGTCAATTTAATGATAGCACGAGCAAGTAAGGCAAAGTCAATTTAATGATAGCACGAGCAAGTAAGGCAAGTTTGAGCTCTACTCCTACAGATATAGTTAAAGGAAAGAAGGTACTTGCGGGCATAGGATCCTTCATTTGATGCCACAAGTGCCATGGAGCTAAAGGCGCACATCTTCTCTCATGCTAAGAAAATCAGCAATTTTCAAGCAGACCTAGCAACTTAGAACGTCCAAGATAAGGTGTGATATGACTCCCAAAAAAGATATGTGTGTGCTTCTCACCTCCCAGCCAATATAGCCCATGAGCTTCTATAAATGGAAATCCCCTAGAGCAAATGCTCTCTTAGCTCCCATTCCCGCGCTCCTTGGCTAACCCCCGAGCTACGGACCTTGGCCCACTAGGCCCTTGCCCGTGCACACACGAATAATGTCCGGTCTAGGCCTAATTGCCTTGGACTAAATTAATGTAAATGTCTAACATAAGGAGCTCACCATGGCCAACAAAAAGTTGGTGCATGAATACAAATCATTGCAAGAAACCTCTTAGCAAGAGAAGATAGAACAACATGCCACTATCCCCATCAAAGGTTGGGGACTAAGGCCAAAGTAGAGATGAACAGGAAAGCTTTTTTGGCCACACAGAGAAACCTACAGGCCAACTAGTCTAAAGTATCATAATGCACTACACAGAACATAGAGCTACAAGAGGAGAGAAAGAAGCGCTACAAGCCCTTGTGGACAAAAGATCTCTCGACTCTTCACACTGTTGTGAAAATATTGGATACCACCAGGGAAAATACCCAAACAACTAAACAAGATAAAGTGGGTGTGCAGAATGAGCTAGAAAAAATAATAAGTTTAGAGGCACAACATTGTTCAGAGAAGTGCATGATTGGTTTAGCTCATTCTGCAAATGAGACTGCAGAATGAGCTAGAAGAAATAATAAGTCTAGAGGGCCTAGCACAACATTGTTCAAAGAAGTGCATGATTGATTTAGCTCCAAGATAACCACACGACCTCCCTGCTAGACAGAAGTCTCTCAGTGGGTGAAACATAGCTAAGCGCTAAGCTGCATAAGACACCAATATGGACTCTAGCAGGTATGCTCCCTTATGACGGAACTACTAGAGTAGTTGAAGTAGAGCACCCAGAGATGCCATAGAAGCAAAGGGAGAAACACCCCCCATCTCATAGCCTATGGCCTAGAAGACGGGCATGAATTCAACATTTATGGTGCAATAGAGCCAATGCGAGAGGCCACTAGGTAAAAAGACTATCTGCTTATTGTCATTTATCTTTGGATTATGGGTATTGGCATAAGCAAGAAGAGAAACTGACAGAATCCCTCAGAGAATTGCATGGCCAAGAATATCCAGACCCCTTAGAAGGTTGGGACCAGCCTCCCAACCCTTCACAGAATGGTTGCCCACTAGCCCCCTGGGATCCTCAGCCTCTGCCGTTCAAGCCACCTACCCTGTAGAAGGCTCGACGGTGCCACACTCGAAGACATGAGTCCAAAAACACTGAACACCAAGCTAAATGGTGCATGAAGCAGCACCGATACTACCAACCCATTCTGTATATATATATAACAAGAGTAGAAGCCATGTGTTAGCCATTAGTGAATCAATCATTAGCTAATATTATGTACAAATCCAATATTAAAGAGCCTTGATACTTTGCCAAAACTAGAGAGTGATATAGTCTATTCATTGTGCACTATGTACCATTCATTACATGATTGTAATATAGTATGATTAATAATATGAAAGGGAGTGAATTGTTCATTGGTAATTATCTTTTGTGCAATTAGTATTTTCTGTCAAGAGTGAGGTATTGCTAGTATTTTGTTGAGTGAGGACTATGAGAACTATCATTTGAACACCCCGCCCATGTTTCTCTAAGAGACCCAACATAGATAAGCATCCGTACATGGATGGGCTATACTAACATAGGCTAACACAAGCTACACATGATGGATGACAAAAACATCTATGCATGTGTAATTGGGGCATAACGACTACAAACTTGCATATATTGGAGAAAGAGTTGCCAGATGTGGCATAATGTGTATTCCCAACCAAATATTGAGTGTCGCATAGCTTTTGCATTGCTACTTTATCACATGCACGTGAGGGGTATCCAACATGTAAGGTACTTGTTTTAATAATTAGAATAAAGACATAAGATTTATTAAATGTGTATAATATCATTGATTGTTTTTAATATTTTATTCCTAACCTTTGTTTTATAAGGTTAAGAGTTCACATTCATTTAAATGTGGACACCCCCTTTGGGCACCCACTTAGGGGCCAAGGTGGGGAGCCCCACTTTAATTAATATTATGCTTAGAAAGCATGTCTTTTTCACCAAAAAAAATCGTGGAGAATGAGAAAAGTAGAAAAATATGCTAATTTTAAGATGCCACATTACCAAAGGAAGCATGTTTTCATAATTATGCCTATGTTACCTTGTAGAAAAGACCTAATCCGGTTTATTTGAGTACCTAGACTACCCCAATTAGAGTTTGAAGTAGAGAGCTATAAATATAGAGCTTTTTTTAGGGCCTCTCTCTATGGTAGAGAGTATACTATAGAGAGGGCCTCTCTCCACTACTCGTATTCTCTATGATTAGATTTTCATCCATGTTTGACTTATTAGAAGATATAGCTTTTGACTATTACTTGATTATTATTAATTGAATGTTAATTATGTGTTAACTTGTGATTATAACTTATCGTATATCAATTAGAAAGTAACATTACTCTCTTAAACAAGATTAGATGAAGTTCTATATCCATGAACTTCTAGTTTCTTTCATCCTAGTTATGGTTAGGAAAAGGAGGATGAGACAAATTATTTTCCCTAGCTTTCAAGAAACACAAATCCTTATGGAGAGCTATTTTTAAGATGTCATGTATTTCTTTAAGTACATAACTTGAATATGATGTGAAAAGCAAAGTCGTAGATCTATGAAACATTTGTAACAATATATTTCACGAGCTTTGCTCAGTTCCTCACCGTTTGAGAGTTTTCAAGGCTCAAAGATGGTTGTAAGCTCATATTTTACATGGGCTCATTTTTTAAACTTTTGCACATGATTTTTGTTTTTGTCCTTTTTCTTCACTCGAGTTGGGATAAATAAAGTCATTTCTAGGATCCCTTTATAAGGATCATTATTGTAGAGCACTCTAACTTATATATTCAAATTTTTTTCTACATCTAAATCCTTTAATTAAAGGCTAAGAAGCTCCAAAGTAAGCTACATAATAGTAGAATAATTTTCTTGGAAGATGACCAATGTGAGACTTGCATAGTACTCCCATACTTTAGAGTAGACAATAGAATGTATATATATATATTAAAGGATATAGTTTTAGAGGCTAACCTACCAACCTTGGATTATAAGATTGCATCTTGAAAATTAGGTATTGAGATTGGAGATTTAGGAGTGTATGAAATTAGGGATTTCTTGAATACTAATCTAGTTAATCCTTCCAAGGTGATGGAGTTTTTGGAGAGATGAGATAAATTATAAAGATAAGATAGTTCCTCTTGTAGTCACCACATCACCAAGGAACTATGTTACCCTTAAATGGTGTTTTTTTCTTATGATGATTAGGAGTACTTGGCCTGATTTTTTGATCTACGATTAGGAGTCACCACATCACAAAGGAGATATGTTACCCTTACATGGTGTTTTTTTTCTTGTGATGATTAGGAGTACTTGGCATGATTATTTGATCTTCAATTTTCTATATGATAGATTGCTTAACATGACTTTCTATTAATATAATATTTAAAAATATTTTGATACAACTATTCATGTTTTTGATGATTGGGATGATTAGGAGTAATGAACTCAATCATAACATCTGAGATTGAGATTTGGACTAGCCATTTTTAAGAAAATCATCAAAGTGTGAATGAGATTCTTGCCCATAAAGAGCAATGTAATACAATCTAATGATTTCTGGGAGCTAGTGATGGTAGAACCTGGATGTCGTTGGATAAGAATGAGATGGTGAACCTAGGAGAACCATGATGTCCAATGTGGTGAACCTAGGAGAACCATGATGTCCAGTGTGGTGGTTGGGTGGATGGACATTGTAGAAAGCCCTTATCTGGGATTGACACTATCTAGTGATTTGAGATATCTCTCAAGATGGCCACCAATGTGGTGATTTATTTAATTATTAAAACACTTGATTATTTTTAGAGGACACATTGAACCTAGATTCTAGGATTGGATCTCCAAAATTAGATGTTGAAATTGGTGATTTACAAGTCTATTAGATTAAGGGTTTCTTGATGAATACTAGTCTAGTTAAATCTTCCAAGAGTGATGTAGGAGCTTTTAAAGAGATGAGATAAATTATAAATACAAAAGAGTTCTTCTTGTAGTCACCCCATCACCATAGAGATCCATTACCCTTGCATGTTTTTTTTTTAAATTATTATTTGGACTTAGGACCTAGGAAGCCATGTCAAGTAATATATCATATAGATAATAATAGATCAAATAATTATACAAGACTTAGGACCCCTATTTATAGTGGAGAAGCAGGCATTAGGGAAAACTTGGGGTCAAGAATGGACCTTATAAGGTCTTAGAAGATTTCCAAAAGATGCTCTCTCAATCAATGAGCTAGGGGGATCCATCATGGAGATTTTAAATTTACTTTTTGGAGGGAAAGGCATAACTGAAGTGCACGGATCAAAGAGAGAACGGAGCTTCAATGGTGGATGCTATGTAGGTGAGAGAGAGAGAGACAATGACACAGTATGCAGGTGAGAGAGAGAGAGAGACAATGACACAGTATGCAGGTGAGAGAGAGAGAGACAATGACACAGTGTGTGGGTACAATAGTGTACCTCTTTTTGGTTTTCTGGATAGGTATATAGTACATAGAGTACAATGCCAGTAAGCGGGCAGGCCCAATGGTCAAGTACATTGCCCTTTATTTCCAACAACCTCCCCCCTAAAGGCAATGTGCCCAAAGGTAGAGGAAAAAGAATTAGCTAAGTCTAAGTATGTACAAGCTGAAGAGACAAGCTGAAGAGACTATACCTATCCAATCCCCATCATCTGTCTCGGCAATGGGCAAAGACCCTTCATGAGAAGGTTTGCAGGGCATCAGTGTGTACCTTGACCAACTCAATGCTCTTGCTGTCAAGTACCTCCCTGATGAAATGATACTTCACTTGTATGTGCTTTGTCTTTGCATGAAAGACAAGGTTTTGTGCTAACATGATAGCACTCTGACTATCACAATGGGCAAAGACCCTTCATGAGAAGGTTTGCAGGGCATCAGTGTGTACCTTGACCAGCTCAATGCTCTTGCTGTCAAGTACCTCCCTGATGAAATGATACTTCACTTGTATGTGCTTTGTCTTTGCATGAAAGACAGGGTTTTGTGCTAACATGATAGCACTCTGACTATCACAATGGAGGACAGGAACCTCGGTAGGAATACCAAGCTCAGTAATCAAACGTGACAGCCATAAGGCCTTTGCATGCCTCAGTGGTGGTAGCCACATACTCTGCCTCTGTAGTAGACAGTGCAACACACTTCTGCAACCTGGATATCCAAGAGACTGATCCCCCCGTGAAGGTAAATACATACCCTCAGGTGGACTTCCTACAGTCCACCTGTCCAGCATAGTCTGCATCCGTAAAGCCAATGAGACAGATGCCTTCTGCTTACCAAAGCAGATGCACAAATCCTTTGTGCCTTTGAGGTATCTCATAATACCTTTCATTGCTTTTCCCAGTGCTTCTTGCCAGGGTTTGCCATATGTACCTGCTAACCACTCCCACTCTACAAAGGCAATGTCAGGACGTGTAGCAACCATAGCATACATCAAACTACCAACAGTTGAAGCATACATCAAACTACCAACAGTTGAAGCATACGGAATCTTGGCCATTTCAGCCTTCTTATCATCAGATGTAGGGCTGTCCTCTGCATTGAGTTTCACATATGGAGGCAATGGAACCCCAATCGCTTCCCCCCCTCCATATTGAAACGCTGCAAAACCTTGGATACATATTCATGCTGGGACAGATAGAGAAGCCCCTTTGGTCTCTGTCCCTAAGTATCCACATCCCAAGAATATGATTTGCATCACCAAGATCCTTCATGTCAAAGCTGCCATGTAGACTTTGCTTCAGAGAGTCCAAGGCATGAACATCCCTGCCTCTAC
The DNA here is from genome assembly GCF_041138505.1 of Cibotium barometz. NCBI lineage: Eukaryota > Viridiplantae > Streptophyta > Polypodiopsida > Cyatheales > Cibotiaceae > Cibotium > Cibotium barometz. Next base: position 55,280,778 of record NC_141074.1, read on the forward strand.
AAAATCAGCATGTCATCCACATACACGACCAAGATAATCAAGCTGGCATTTGCTGTCTTCTTGGTATATAAGCAGTGATCCACTTGACTCCTGTGAAAGCCCTGAGACTGCATGAATGTATCATGTCATCCACATACAAGACCAAGATAATCAAGCTGTCATTTGCTATCTTCTTGGTATATAAGCAGTGATCCACTTGCTGTCTTCTTGGTATATAAGCAGTGATCCACTTGACTCCTGTGAAAGCCCTGAGACTGCATGAATGTATCAAACTTGCGATACCATTCTCGAGGTGCCTGTTTCAACCCATACAAACTCCTCTTGAGTTTACATATCTGCTCTTTGCTTTTTGCCACAAAACCCTTAGGCTGCTGCATATGTCTTCATGATGTAGATCACCATGTAAGAATGCAGTCTTTACATCCATCTGGATGAGTTCCATATCCTTGGCTGTAACCAAGCCCAAGATGGTTCTCAAAAAAGTAGTCATCTTGACTATAGGAGAGAAGATCTCATCAAAGTCAATCCCATGTTCCTACTTGTACCCCTTTGCAACCAGCCATGCTTTGTACTTTGGTGAAAGGAACCAGAAGTGACTTTCATCTTATAAACCCACTTGCATGGAAGAATCTTTTGCCCTTTAGGCAGATGCACCAAATCCCAAGTACCATTCTTTTCAAGAGATTCCATCTCTGACAGCATAGCTTTGAACCACTTCTTGCTGTCACTTCTTGCTGTCCTGTCTAGTCATTGCTTCCTTGAAGCATGACGGCTCACCCACAATCAATTACCATGACATAATCACTAGCATATTGAGCACCAGGAATAAACCTATCAGCTGGTCTTGAAGGTCGGGTTGACCTGCAAAGCGCAAAGGTTCAGCATTTGCAGGCTGTGGGGCCTATAAATTTGCATTTACAGCTTGCTATCTTGAAATTTCAGCATGTTGTCCTACCACATCTGGCTGTCCAAACTGCATGTTTTCATGTTGAGAGTGTGGGGCGTCATGGGAAATACCTTGCGGACCATTTTTAGCATCATTCCTTGCATTTTCAGGGTCATTTACAACAGGTATTCGCTGCTGTCTACTGGGCACAATCTACTATCCAACAGGTATATCTTCCCTGAAAACAACCCTTCTGACCTCCTCTGTCTTTTTGAGCTGCTTATGCATGCGATCTTCATGGAACATTACATCATTGCTGCGTACTACCTGTACCCCATTTCACCCTCATCACCATATCCTAGGAAAATGCATTTACAGGATTTTGGCTGAAGTTTGCTGCGTTCCTCCTTACGGACATGCACAAAGGCCTCACAACAACCAAACACCCTCAGATAAGAATATGAAGGTGGCTTGCCCGACCACTCTTCCTGAGCTGGGGTACATGCTGTACATTAAGATAGATCCATGTTGAAACTGCAGCTGCACACTGCCAATGCCTGCAATGTCACATGCATAGTTGTCCCCTAAGTGGACAACACCATGTCTACCACCACCAGTGTAGTCTGAGAACCACTCACGAACGATGACGATGAGGACTGACATGAAATGAGGCACCTGAATCCAAGATCCAAGTATGCATGTCATCATCCGTATCTGCTACCAAGGCATGTGCACTGAAGCAAGAAGAGACAATGAGTACATCATTGCCACTGTCGCTCTCATGGGGCTGACTGTCCTTCTTCTCATCCTTGCTATCATCAGTCTTCTTACTCTTTCCTTTCTCTTTCTTTCACTTAAAGCATTCCCGCTTAAAGTGTCCTTTCTTGACACAATGGTGGCACTCCACATCTTTCCCACGAGATTTATTGCATCCTTTGCTTTCAGATTTCTCCCTCTGCTGAGACCTGCCTCTAGTATGCAAAGCACTGGACGACTTGTTAGATGCATTGTTCTGTCGATTCATCTCTTCCATAAGTAGAGAACTCTCTACATCAGAGTACAGCAGCATAGCATTCGAGTTTCTCATGGCTGTCCTGAAAGTATCCCAACTTTCAGGTAGAGTACATAACAGAAAAGTAGCCTTGAACTCATCATCGATATTGAACTTCAAGGTAGCCAGCTGACTAAAAATGGAATTAAACTCACTGAGGTGTACAGACATGGCTGTCCCCTCCTTCATGCATAAATCCATCAATTTCTTCAGCCCATGAGGACTGACATGAAATGAGGCACCTGAATCCAAGATCCAAGTATGCATGTCATCATCCGTATCTGCTACCAAGGCATGTGCACTGAAGCAAGAAGAGACAATGAGTACATCATTGCCACTGTCGCTCTCATGGGGCTGACTGTCCTTCTTCTCATCCTTGCTATCATCAGTCTTCTTACTCTTTCCTTTCTCTTTCTTTCACTTAAAGCATTCCCGCTTAAAGTGTCCTTTCTTGACACAATGGTGGCACTCCACATCTTTCCCACGAGATTTATTGCATCCTTTGCTTTCAGATTTCTCCCTCTGCTGAGACCTGCCTCTAGTATGCAAAGCACTGGACGACTTGTTAGATGCATTGTTCTGTCGATTCATCTCTTCCATAAGTAGAGAACTCTCTACATCAGAGTACAGCAGCATAGCATTCGAGTTTCTCATGGCTGTCCTGAAAGTATCCCAACTTTCAGGTAGAGTACATAACAGAAAAGTAGCCTTGAACTCATCATCGATATTGAACTTCAAGGTAGCCAGCTGACTAAAAATGGAATTAAACTCACTGAGGTGTACAGACATGGCTGTCCCCTCCTTCATGCATAAATCCATCAATTTCTTCAGCCCATAGACTTTACTTGCAGCATTCTTCTGAGCATGCAATTCCTCCAGTCGCTTCCAAATGGCATAGGTAGAATCGAGCCCTTCTATGTTGGACAAGAAAGCATCGGAAAATGAAAGCTCAATGGTTGAACAAACCAGCTCATTCAGCTCATCCCAATCCTCTTGCTCTATGTCTGCTGGTCGTGCTCCTTTCAACTTGATAGGCTTCACCTGTTTCTTTTGCACCAAGACGTTGTAGCACTGCTTTTGCCAAATTGCAAAGTTATGTGCCCCTTCAAGCTTCTTGATGTACATAAGATGACTACTGTCACTACTGCCAGCCATAATTGTAGCTCAAATGACAAGAAGACAAGCCAAATCTGTCAAAAACAAGTGACCAAGAAGAGATACAAAAACAAGTGACCAAGAAGAGATACAAAAACTGACCAGCAAGATTTGTTGTTCACTGTAAACAGCACCAAAATACCTATGTAGACTGATCTGTTTCAGCCTAAAAATGAGGCATAAAGCATGTGCACCCAATGTCCAAGCATATGTCAACAATATCAGTACCAAATCAGTACATAAGGACCTCAATGGGAACCATCCAACTGTCCAAAATACCCTCTGTTATGGTACTTGCAAACTGTAATTTTCCAGCCAAGACAAAATGTCCCAAGCTCAAAACCAAGCTCAAAGCATCCCTAAAAATATTCCTAGGTATATGACATCCAAGATAAGCATCTAGACATCACTTTGAGTACCCGAGATAGTGCCTACAACCAATAGGTATGTCATTCACTGACAAAATTACATTCAACCCTTGCTATTACAGTCAGATCTGACTAGAGGTTGTTCTGCACTCCAAATCAGCTCACAAGCTCTTCTACAAAGTCGTATTAGTGCCTACTTTATGCGAGCTTCGTTTTCATAAAAAAGGTTAATCTGAGTTTTCTAGCTCAAGTTATGAGCAAAATAGTGACCTGTGGGGTCAATTTGTCCAGAACTAAAACAGACTCATGGTGGCTGTGCTGACGTGATGGCGCTTGGCTGGTTGGGAGGGCTAGAAGGCTACAATGACTCAATGCTAATGTGGGGGGTCCCAAATGACCCTCCCAAGCTCCCTGTTGAAGCTCAGAGGCAATGGTAATGCTTATGCTTCACAAGAAGCAAAGAGACATGGCTGTCCTGTTTCTAGCTTGAAGTGCTCTTCCAAAAGAGCTCAAGACACACTCAATAATGCCCCAGCTCTGCCTTGATGAGGTTCAAAGGTGCCTTGATAGATGTCAAAGCAAATGAGATCAAGACAAACCTCAATGAAGAGCTGCCATGGCTGTGCGAGCTTTCAAGCTGACTACTGCTCCCCTGCTGCGCAAGCTCCTGCTCCCAAATATTGAGCTCTGATATCAGTTTGAAGTGTGCGGATCTAAGAGAGAACGGAGCTTCAATGGTGAATGCTATGCATGTGTGAGAGAACGGAGCTTCAATGGTGAATGCTATGCATGTGTGAGAGAGAGAGAGAGAGACAATGACATAGTGTGTGGGTACAATAGTGTACCTCTTTACTATAGAGGACTGTTCTGCACTCCAAATCAGCTCACAAGCTCTTCTACAAAGTCGTATTAGTGCCTACTTTATGCGAGCTTTGTTTTCATAAAAAAGGTTAATCCGAGTTTTCTAGCTCAAGTTATGAGCAAAATAGTGACCTGTGGGGTCAATTTGTCTAGAACTAAAACAGACTCATGGTAGCTACTGACGTGATGGCGCTTGGCTGTTTGGGGGGGCTAGAAGGCTACAATGACTCAATGCTAATGTGGGGGGGTCCCAAATGACCCTCCCAAGCTCCCTATTGAAGCTCAGAGGCAATGGTAATGCTTATGCTTCACAAGAAGCAAAGAGACATGGTTGTCCTGTTTCCAGCTTGAAGTGCTCTTCCAAAAGAGCTCAAGACACACTCAATAATGCCCCAGTGATGAGGTTCAAAGGTGCCCTGATAGATGCCAAAGCAAATGAGATCAAGACAAACCTCAATGAAGAGCTACCATGGCTGCCATAGCTGTGCGAGCTTTCAAGCTGACTACTGCTCCCCTGCTGCGCAAGCTCCTGCTCCCAAATCTTGAGCTCTGATATCAGTTTGAAGTGCGCAGATCTAAGAGAGAACAGAGGTTCAATGGTGGATGATATGCAGATGAGAGAGAGAGAGAGAGACAATGACACAGTGTGTGGGTACAATAGTGTACCTCTTTTTGGTTTTCTGGATAGGTATATAGTACATAGAGTGCAATGCCGAGCGGCCAGTGGTCAGGTACATTGTCCTTTATTTCCAACAATAACTTGAGCATATTAACTCCAAATTTGTCAGAGATGGTATATTTAGAGCCTACTGGATGAGAGCTTTCCAACAATATGTCACATGAGGGGGTTTTGGTGTAAGTTGGGGAAGGTTCACAATGGCCCCTCATTTTTGAAGGACTTCAAGACATGGCATTTCTTAGGAGGCCCATTTTTGAGCCTGAATTCCCCCTAATGACAATTTGGATAGATTGTCCACCACCCAAAAATGGGTAGTGTTCACACATGTTTGTCGACTATCCCACCCGTCAAGCCCACCCATGAAGTTAACCCATGCCCACAAACCATTTTCCTAAATCTATGCACACATATGGACATCAAACTATCTCGCGAATATCTTCTGCAGGAGCTCACAACATGGAGATGTTTGACACAGATATGTTGATGTTGATGGTCCTTGAGACCTCTCTAGTCACTCTAGAGGATCTTTTTGTGCGTGCATCTAGATCCATGAACCGCATCCAACCTCTTGATGAGACCAACTCCATATCCTCCTCAAATATGCCCCTCTTCTACCTTGATGAGTTTGTGCTCTCGGTTATCACTGGAACACTTGATTAAATACACTTTGGAACTTGTAGAAGGGACAAAACCATTGTGCTTGTGCTCTCTCATCCACACTACACAACATGTTCGTATGTGGTCTCGCCACTTTGCATGTTCTCAAATACTTATCAAAAGTCAATTCTAGATTTGATAGGCAATGTTGGTTCATTAAGTTCCTTTAGGAAGGGATAATTGTGGGTTTACTATAGAGGACTATAGAGGGGGGGTTCCCAAATGACCCTCCCAAGCTCCCTGTTGAAGCTCAGAGGCAATGGTAATGCTTATGCTTCACAAGAAGCAAAGAGACATGGCTGTCCTGTTTCCAGCTTTTGAAGTGCTCTTCCAAAAGAGCTCAAGACACACTCAATAATGCCCCAGCTCTGCCTTGATGAGGTTCAAAGGTGCTGTGATAGATGCCAAAGCAAATGAGATCAACACAAACCTCAATGAAGAGCTGCCATGGCTGCCATAGCTGTGCGAGCTTTCAAGCTGACTACTGCTCCCCTGCTATGCAAGCTCCTGCTCCCAAATCTTGAGCTCTGATACCAATTTGAAGTGTGCAGATCTAAGAGAGAACGGAGCTTCAATGGTGGATGCTATGCAGGTGAGAGAGAGAGAGAGAGAGACAATGACACAGTGTGTGGGTACAATAGTGTACCTCTTTTTGGTTTTCTGGATAGGTATATAGTACATAGAGTGCAATGTCGAGCGAGCACAGGCCCAGTGGTCAGGTACATTGTCCTTTATTTCCAACAATAACTTGAGCATATTAACTCCAAATTTGTCAGAGATGGTATATTTAGAGCCTACTGGATGAGAGCTTTCCAACAATATGTCACATGAGGGGGTTTTGGTGTAAGTTGGGGAAGGTTCACAATGGCCCCTCATTTTTGAAGGACTTCAAGACATGGCATTTCTTAGGAGACCCATTTTTGAGCCTCAATTCCCCCTAATGACAATTTGGATAATTGTCCACCACCCAAAAATGGGTAGTGTTCACACATGTTTGTCGACTATCCCACCCGTCAAAGCACACCCATGAAGTTAACCCATGCCCACAAACCATTTTCCTAAATCTATGCACACATATGGACATCAAACTATCTCGCGAATATCTTTTGCAAGAGCTCACAACATGGAGATGTTTGACACAGATATGTTGATGTTGATGGTCCTTGAGACCTCTCTAGTCACTCTAGAGGATCTTTTTGTGTGTGCATCCAGATCCATGAACTGCATCCAACCTCTTGATGAGACCAACTCCATATCCTCCTCAAATATGCCCCTCTTCTACCTTGATGAGTTTGTACTCTCGGTTATCACTGGAACACTTGATTAAATACACTTTGGAACTTGTAGAAGGGACAAAACCATTGTGCTTGTGCTCTCTCATCCACACTACACAACATGTTCGTATGTGGTCTCACCACTTTGCATGTTCTCAAATACTTATCAAAAGTCAATTCTAGATTTGATAGGCAATGTTGGTTCATTAAGTTCCTTTAGGAAGGGATAATTGTGGGTTTACTAGAGGCTTGCTCCCATAAATTTTGCTATGTAAATAGAACAGTCCTCTATTTATATAGGATGCATAATATTAAAAGAAGGTTTTTTGTATTAAAAGGGGCAGAACCCACTTGAAATCGAGAGATGTTAGAAATTAATACACCTTTCTTTAGTTTTTTTTTGGTTAGATGCAAGCTTTTGTGTGCATCTAATCTAAGAGAGTGAGTGTGTTTTTTCTTTGGTTCTTGTGAGGAGAGTGTGTGGGGTGCTCATCATGAAGAACGAAGTACTAGGGTGGTGCTCCATCTGTGAAATTGGTCGGCCTAGTTTTCATAGGCATGGGAGGTAGGGATTGTGATTGCCATGTTGTATGAGTCCTGAAATAAGGAGGTGATGTAAAGCTCTATAGAATCTCCATCCTAAAAGGTAGTCACATTCAAACAAGAGAAAAGAGAGCCTAATAGAAAGGCAATGATCAAGACAAGCAAGATGAATGCATAAGTGAATGAAAAAGAACGGAGATGTGGTGCTATGTCTAGGTTGGTGAGTTTGCAAGGTATCTTGGAAGACCAACTGCAATAAGTTTAAGCATGAGATGCTCATTGTGATAAACAATATTGCATAACCTACGCACACCCATAGGCAGGAAAAGTATGTGTGAAGAAGGCAACAAAGACATGAATTAATGTAAGGATTAGAGCCACTATGCATGAGAAGCAACATGTGAGAAATAGCATTGTTGGTGCAAACAAAAAAGTGTGCAAAGGAGTGATGCTAGGTGGCAAGAGCACAATTGTGAGGCGTGAAGGAGTGTAAGTCTATTGTAGAATCATTTGCTCAATGCCCACCCTTGTTTGACTGCATAACAGACATGATTACATGTTGTACATCCCCATTATGAGGAGTCTTGAGAAATATGTGAGTATACCAAGTGTATTCAAAAGGAGGGGGTTTTTAATTAACAAAATGTAAGGTAAATTTATAGAATTGTATTTACATAATGGATTTTTTTATTGAACTTTGAAAAAAATTCGTAAGTTTGTATAGAAAAAGGGGTCTTCTTTTCCATGTGAAATTTACAACAAGTAAGGGGTTTTCTAAATACCCCTTGAATGCATGCCATATATAGGGTTTCTTAGTAGTGGATCGCCTGGGTAAGGAGTAGTCATTGTGGTGAGCACTCCAGAACCCAGTAGTTCCTAGTCTATTTATTGGATGGTGACCAACTATGGCCAAATGTTTAGGAGATGTCTTATATAGGTTTGGCGCATGGCCAAACCTATGTTTAGGAGATGCCTTATATAGGTTTGGCGCATGGCCAAGTAGGATGCATGCTTGTATGGGCTAAGTGGCTGCAAGTTAAGGTGTTGGACAAAAACTCAAGGAAACCCTATCACATTGGGTTGCAGGGCTTGTTTAGGGGCCCATACATTGTTAGATCGATGTGTAAAGTCTAATATAGTCCCAGTCATGACTCCAACCTGGACACCATGTTAGCCAACCTATGATAATACTCCACGTGGACACTATATATAGACTCTATTGGTAGCCCCATATCATCAAATCAAAGATCTACAGTGTTCAACACCTTTGACAGCAAGACATCCTCTATCCATACTATCTAGATTTTCATCGAAGCTCGTTATAGCTAGAGCACACGGGTGGGTGGATACCATTAGTTTGTAACAACAATATTTGGTTTCAAGTAGTAAAATTTGTTTACTCCCAATTTCTTTCTACATTCAATGCTTTGTTGTGAAGATTTGTCTACTGCTATTAGTATTTCTTATATGGTATCAGAGAACTTGGTGCTCTAGACAAAGCTTGTTTGGTAGTTTGCTAGTCGATATCAAATTTGGAGCTCTAGACAAAGCTTGTTTGGTAGTTTGCTAGTCGATATCAAATTTGGAGTGATGACAAACAATGCACCTATATCCATGGCAATAAATGGAGCTGTTCAGGCTCGCCCTCTACCTTTTGGTGATGGGATGTCCAACTATACACTCTGGAATTTCAAGATTAGGTCCATTATGGACTCATATGAGTTGTTGGAAACAACAATGGAGTTTGATGTCCACAACTAGCTACTACCTCAAATCTGACTAACCCTACTCAAACTATTCCACCTAACCCTACTCTTGCTCTAGCGTGAAAGCAAAGAATGTAGATGCATTATGTGTCATTGTGACCATTGTAGGTGATTTGGTGATGACCATGATTTAACATATAACCACAACTGCAAAGGTGTGGTAGGTTCTTTAGAACTAGTATGAAACAAGGAATGAGATGAGGATTCAAAACCTCAAGAATCAACAAATGCAAAGTTTTATGATGGAAAATCAGTAAAACAATTTATTTACACGGATAAAGAATATGTGGGATCATATGGTAGTAGTGGGGATCATTAAGTCCAGTGAAGAATTGGCAATGAGAACATGCATCAGAGTGTTTCCCCCAAAGTATGACAATTTGGTGATATCCTTGAATACATAAGTGCACACTCTAGCTCTTACATTTGAGTAGTTTAGCATAATTTCACTTGAGGAGGATATGCAGTTCAAAGATAGAGATGGTAAGGATGTTGCATTTGATGAAAACACAAAGAAAGGTAAGGGAAAGGGCTCCAGTAATCTCAATGCTTTTGAAAAGAAGAAGAATAAGTTTAAGTGCTTCTATTGTGACAAGCTAGATCATGTAGCAAAGATGTACATGGACAAGAATGCATATGAGAAGAATGACACTTTGAAGCCTTCTAAGGAGTCTGGGAATAGTGTTGAAATGGAATTAGAGCTCTTTCTGGCAATCCAAGAGGTTTGTGTGGATCGTTCCTGAGTACGAGGTGGACCATGGATCCTTAATAGTGGTGCTAGTAGATGACATGAGGGCTAGTATAGCTCCCTACTAGATTTAGGGGATCTCATCTTGGTAGCTAATCTTGGTATTAGTCCAACAATGCTAAATTCCTAATGGAAGAAGCATATACTATTTCTTTTCTATCTAGCAATGGTGATACAAAGAAGTTGTTAGATGTCCTAGAGATCAAGTGCAACCTATTATCTCTCACATCCGTCACTCACGAACTACAACTTGAGAGTTCACTTTGATAAGGCATGAGAAATCATCTTGAATTCCACCAGCATTGTCGGGAAGGGAAAAAATCACAGTAATTTGTATGAGATATCAGCTTTCACATCCATTGCCAATGTGGGCACAAGAAAGCTATGGCTTGAGAGGTTTTGTCACCTCATTTTTTTACACATTTACTAGTGAGACTAGATTTGCGTATGCCTCTACTACACATGTCCAACCCCAAAGTTTGATCAAACATGTGGACATGGTCATAAATAATATCACCAAGAATACCGTACTATCATAAATAACTCACACCCTTAAATCATGCATCACCATAGAACCAAAGGAAAAGATTTATTATTGAAGCATGAAGATCACTAGGAAACCTTCTACTAGATGAAGCTAAGCATGGCTCAGAGAATGAGAAAGCATGGGGTACAGGGAAGATTTGATGATGAAGCTCACTAATTGCAAGTTACACCATGGGAATCAATCGAAATCTTCTTAGAAGACCATCACAACATATGAGTAGCATGGCATAACTAATGACAATAAAACTATCATGATATAGCATAACATCATACAACCCTTCAATAAGAGAAAACATCAATCACGAAGGAAATCTAAGATCTCCAAAAATCTCTTCTTTCCATGATACCCACACAAACATGATATTGAACCAACCCTAGGTCCAACAGACTTGAGGTTCAAATCTTTGGATTTGAAAAACCATTAAGATTCCAAATCATCAAGATTTTGCATGTGAATGGGCTCTAGGCCTTCTAAGGTCTTAAAAAATATAAATGAAGCATTCAATTTCTTTTCTTTATGATTGCACTCAAGTTGCCAATCACTTCGCCAGCTTGAGGACTATCTTCATGAGAGTGTGTGCCATTCTCTCATTAAGTGTGTTACACACCCCCTCCCCCAACACCACACTTGTGGCAGGAAGGAGGTCGACAGTGGATCAAGATGGACTTGGAAGTTTAAAAAATAGATTACTAATTTTTTTTTATTAAAGCTATCTTGAAAAGTTCAACTTGGAAAAAGATATACAACTTAGAGAACAACAATTTCTCATAAGAAGAAACTTAGATCTCAAGCATACACATGCTATAGTTGTACATTATGAGTGTGCACTTGCCCTCAATCATCATTATCACATTCTTCCAAGTTCATCTTGAAGTCAATCATAAAAATAGAAGCTTTCAATTATTTCACCAAACTCACAAAAACCTTATGAAAATATAAAATATATGCATGGTTTATGTAAATTTCCAATTTAGGGAGAGGAGAAATTCCCATCTCACTAGGCCACCCTAACATTTCACTTCTCCTTGAATACCTCCCCAATATCCACTTAGGTTTCCTAACTTGGTCAACCCCTCATCTTGTTGACCCCCTAGAGAGAATACATCTCTCTAGGTCCACAAGGTTACCACTTCCGTGTGATAGGAGCATTACACCCCTAGGGCCAAGGGTTGTTTCACTCAAGCTCTACGAGAGAGACACAAGTAACCCCTAGGGTGAGGAGGGGTTAGTGTCTCACCCATTTTCCCTTGTCTTGGGCCACTAAACCTATAGTGTACTGGGATCTCTGGATAACTCATTGCACATATGTCCCACTCAGGAGTCTAAATCCATTAAATTAATTCATTCAAGTGCTTAGTGTTCCTTGGTTTATTTTGTGAATGCATGTGTCTTTGTTTGGGTCTCTTTTCCTTGGTTTGAGTCTATCTTGGTGTTTGCTTAGGTCTCAGGAGTCCTCGTATGTGAACACAATGAGGGTGGTGACGTGTGTGCTTTTAGTCTTCTTCCTCTTTCTTAAGTTATCTGATCATATTATCTTTAGTCTCTAGTTTTCGCAATCCAACCAAACTATAACTAATTTCTTCACAAAACACTCCAAAACCATTTAAGCCATCATTGTTATAAGACCCCTACCCCCTATATATGGATTACTTTGAGATAGTGGAAGTAATTCTAAGGGGATAGAGTGACTTACTCGAGGCCTCATACATCAATGTCCTAATGCTCAGCCATGAGCTTTCTCACTTAGATGTACTGGAACAATCCCTAAATAACCCCTACATTAGGAAATGAATATGACTCCTCTAGGTATGTATCCCCTTCATAATTCTCACAAGTAAGAGGTGATCGACAGTTCCCATGGGCTCAATGCGACATCTTACTCCTTGATTATGAGGGAACTAGTCTCTACCATAATCTAATGAATCACTTCAATCTAAAACTAATTCCCAAATTTTTCGAGGTGTCTAATTTTTCAAATAGATTTAGTCTCAATTTTGGGGAGCATCTGTAAGCTTGGGACCACCAAGCCACCCGCTTTCCAGTGTTTGATCCTCTATCAACTTCGACCAGATCCATAGATTCAACCTAGCCCCATCTAATCCCATGGGTCTAGCCTTCCACTTGACCACTGGGACTATGGAGTTGGTATTTCAATTAAAGTTTTTAGTTTGTGTTTGGGTACAAGGGGATTTACTCCCAAGCCATTATCATGCACAATTCAACATACATGCACACTCATGTTTCTTCCTAATTCTTATCTACATTTACTTTACTTAATTCTATTACAAAATACATTCAAGAAAACAAAACATCATAAAAATAAACCATTCTTTTCATATGTGATCAAAACAATAAGCTCAGATTCTTGGAAATGCCAAACATTATAGTACTCAAAACAAATATATGTTCTTGGTCCTGGAAAGGCCAGGCACCGAAGCTCACATAATCCAATCAAAATACTTTATCCTCTTCTAGAAACTATCACAATATAACAGCCTCTTAGGGTCATCTCAACCCATCACAATATCTCCATAATTGTGCCTTGTGGTCATAGGATACAGAAGCCCATCCACTTCAGTACCCTTACATTGGAAACAAATTCATATAGTATTTACATACAAGATTATTCCCCTCATACCAAAGATTGGTGCTATATCGAACATTATTCCAAATAATTACACATTGAACAAAGTGATTTAGAGAATACCTATTGGGTCCATGTGCATTTGTAATTTGTTGGAGTATAGCCTTGGAATTTATCACGAATTGATTATCATCCATTTTAGCTCCTCACCATGCTTGTGCGAGAAAATCTGATAAGTCTCTTGATCACCCCATTGTTCCATTTTGACATTGGTGACTTTGGGCCTCAGCTAGCCATTTACCATGGATATAGGATGTTCGTCTAGTCTAGTCCCTTGAGGTTGATCTACCCATTTGGTCACTTCAAAGTCCCTTTGTATAATTCCTACTTTGGATCGACCTCGTAGAGTTTCATTAAGGTCCTTTCTCATGATTTGGTATATGGACTTTCTCTCTCCTCTCCATATCTCCCCTTTCTCTCTCCTGTCCATTTCTTCCCTTTCTCTCTTCTCTCTAGTTCTTCCCATTCACTCTCTTCTTCATTCTTTCTCTTTCACTCTCTTCTTCATTCCTTCTCTTACTCTATTTTACCCATTTCTTCCCTTATTCCTTCTCTTTCTTTGTTCTCTCCATTCCTTCTCTTTTTTTTCTTTTCTGTAATATATGTTATCCTCCTAGCGGTAAGTCGCTGGGCTTTCAACCCACAAACTCAGGTTCAAATCTCACTTTTTATCACCTATGCGCTAGATGACCATGCAAAATGTAGAGATTAGAACTCAGGACCTCCTGGTCACCATGTGTTTGACATACCATTTGGGATACACCCATTTGGTCAATCCTTCTCTTTCTCTCTCTCTTCCCCATTCCTTCTCTTTCTTTCTCTTCCCCATTCCTTCTCTTTCTCTCTGTTCTCCATTCCCTCTCTTACTCTCTTTTTCCCATTTGTTCCCTTATTCCTTCTCTTTCTCTCTCTCTTCCCCATTCCTTCTCTTTCTTTCTCTTCCCCATTCCTTCTCTTTCTCTCTGTTCTCCATTCCCTCTCTTACTCTCTTTTTCCCATTTGTTCCCTTATTCCTTCTCTTTCTCTTCCCCATTCCTTCTCTTTCTTTCTCTTCCCCATTCCTTCTCTTTCTCTCTGTTCTCCATTCCCTCTCTTACTCTCTTTTTCCCATTTGTTCCCTTATTCCCTCTCTTACTCTCTTTTTCCCATTTGTTCCCTTATTCCTTCTCTTTCTCTCTCTTCTCAATTCCTTCCCTTTCAATCCTCTCCATTCCTTCATTTTCTCTCTCCTCCTCATTGATTCCCTTTAGCACATCTATACACACTCAATAATTCTTTAATGCACTATGTTTAAGTACATGCACACATATTCTTCTCTTAATCTTCCTCTATCACCTATTTTTGAACTCTTCTCCCTTGTGATCCTTTTATTATTTTAGTTTTTCTCTCATTTCCTCCCATTAATCCTAGGACTCTTTAACAGAAGATAACCATAACTCTCTCTCGAAGCATATCCATTCGCTCAGTTATCTATGTTGTTCAAGATGAAGTACTCATTGAGACTCCTAGTCATAGATGCCTCCTTTCTAAGGACTTGGTTAAGACCTTCCCATATTTTTAGTAAATCCATATTCAAAATTTATAATAATACCTTATAGTTGATTAAAGTGATGTATCCATGCTCGTAGTTTAATCATGTTATTTCTTTACTTACAGTCATGACCATCTGAATCCATTGACCTTTTAACGACCAAATCTTAGTGTTAATGAATGACCATATTCCTAAATGAAAAGTAATTATACCCATAATAATGGAAGTACACATATCCTTACCCACAACTTGATCCAGAGCCATGACAATATTCTATAACAACTCGGCCTCCAATGTCCATATAACTCTGAGTAGCAGTCGTATTCCTAACCCATAAATATTTATGATTTTGACGTACTTGATAGCTTGAGTCTTAACCGAGGATTTAGCTTTAGATCTTAATATTTAAAACTTTCAATTATCTCTTTCTCTAGTTTGTACTATTTATTTTCTCCATCTCTCTCGCTCCATCTTTCCTTTCACTTTAATCTTTTTCTTTTCTTCATGATATACTAACATTCTTGTATGACTTATCTACTTTTCCCCCACACACACACCCTAATCAAAAAACCATTTTGATTAGTTATATACACATACAAGTGTTATCACACATGCTAGTACTAACACATTGTTGGTTCATTCCAACACTCTTATATACTCATTATTATCATAACACTATCTCATTAAGGCACTTGCATTCATATATTAACTTGTATACAATCTGAGTATTGCTACAATACTTCCACAAACACATGGTATTAACATAAAAACTTATACGTCTCAAAACATACTCATGCCTCCAATTTACTATAATACACATGCACACCTTCATCTTGCTAATAATTTGCACATGAGTACACTTATGTGTTTATGGCTTCCTACTCATATGCACACAATCTTGCCCTTTGCTCCACACTTAAGTTGGGTCATAAATTTACCATAAACACCTGATCATATGTGTTTATGGCTTCCTACTCATATGCACACAATCTTGCCCTTTGCTCCACACTTAAGTTGGTCATAAATTTACCATAAACACCTGATCATAAGTCTCATATGTGCACCTAATTCATTCTTTTACTAGTGCACATGGTTTTGACATTTTTCCCTAGTTTTGACAATGTGACGTAGTCAAATCTTATTGGTGTTAAGGTCTTTATTATCTCTACTTGTCTTGACAATGATTGAGAGTCAAAAAAAGATATGTGCTTGAAAAAGCCAATGTTTGATGCATCTTTTGAATTCGAGAATGGAGTGGTTGAGAGAAGAGCACACTGGCCGCCCTCCTTTATATATATATATATATATATATATATATATATATATATATATATATATAAAATTTATATTCCTCCCACATCCAATGTCTTTGTACCTATCAATATCATCTACTTCACACCTCCCAAGGCAAGGGAGCAACTCTTCATCACATCTTGCATCCAATCAAGCCAAGCCAAGAGAATAATGCATCCCTTTCTCTAATCCAAAGCCTTACTTCAAAAGACATCACAACTTCCAAGCTCCCTAACCTAGCATTCTCCTCAAGTGTGGTCTGACTCTTAGTGTCTTTGTCCTCACAACCTACTCCTACATTTATTGGATCCAGCAAAAGACCTACATCTACCTCTATTGTGCTTGACATCTTAGTCAAATTGTCCAACATATCACCCTCACCTCCACATAAACAACATCCTGGATTCCTCACTATACTCCATGAATACCATGCATCCCAAGAGCAAGTGCCTCCATTCCCTTTCCTTCCCCCTCTAGTGGAACAACCTCTCTTCTCCATAACCTGTAGTGAAATAACTAGAAGATCCAAATCAATCCCAAGTACACCTCCTCATTTGTGCTAGGTTCCTCACTCTCCACATCTCTCATGTCATCATCATACTCCTCAGACTCCTCTTCGTATGTCGACCCATGATCTAACTACAAGCATTTCCTTGTCTTCATGGCATAAACAACATCCTGGATTCCTGACTATACTCCATGAATACCATGCATCCCAAGAGCAAGTGCCTCCATTCCCTTTCCTTCCCCCTCTAGTGGAACAACCTCTCTTCTCCATAACCTGTAGTGAAATAACTAGAAGATCCAAATCAATCCCAAGTACACCTCCCCATTTGTGCTAGGTTCCTCACTCTCCACATCTCTCATGTCATCATCATACTCCTCAGACTCCTCTTCATATGTCGACCCATGATCTAACTACAAGCATTTCCTTGTCTTCATGGCATACCTAATCTATCTTACCTTAGGTACCAAAGTCAAGATTCATCTACCCCAATTATGATCTACCTCCAAAGCAATGAGCCACGGCCTCTTGACCGGTATGATGTTCATCCACCAATGCTTCTAAACCCAACACTATAATCCTCAAACTCTTGATGACTCCTAAAGCCCCCACCCTTGCATTGTTAGCTTGCACTATTGGCAATCTTCATTCTATTTGGGGACCTCCCATGTGTCTTGAGCCCAAACCTATCTAGAGTTTCCTCCATCATGACACTCACCTCTACCCCTCCACCCACATACACCCTCTTCACCTTAGCACTATCACCCAAGCATCCACCACTGCCACATAGTCTATCCCCTCCTTCACCTCGATCACATTAACATTCTTCTTCTTCTACCTAGTGTTCATCATTCTGGACCAATCTCTTCTAAGATTAGGAGCAATAACAAGTAACTGACAATTTAAGTGCAATGTCTACTTTCATACCTTTCAATTCCTCCTTCAAGTCATATAGGGTGCACAACCACAGCCTAGAGGTAAATTGTCAATGGTCACCTTTGTTTAGTTCCATGTACGTCATGGTCAAACTCCACTTGTTTCCCCTTCATCTTCCTGGATTGCCTTGCTCTTCTTCTTCCTTCGAGTCTTGGTGCCCTCCTTGTGTTGATCTTTTTCCCTTCTTGGGCTCATGTCCTCTAGAACATCCTCTTGCTCAACCTTCTCCAAGCCTAGAGCATGTACTACCGGATCATGGTGTTCTTCTACCCTAGGGTGAGGCTCCACCAAGGTTGGTTGTCTCCTCTCCTATCTTAGTAAAACATGAGGAATCATTAGTGGTTGTTGTGCGGTTGTGGTGGTGGTTGATTTCTACTTGGACAAGCATTGGCTATGTGACATCTCTCTCTACCATAGTGGCATGTGATGTCTCACATCCTTTTTTGATAATAATTTACTGGTGGTTTTGGCCTCGGCACTTCTCCTTCCTCTACCAAGTTAAGGTTGATCTCATGTAATTAGTGAGCCAAACCCTCAATCATCTAAGCCACTCCCATGGGTGGTGTAGGCACTCCGTGTGTAGACTCCCTTCTCATCTCTGCATCCCTAGTGTCACAACATATCTTATCTGACAATCCTTTGCCTTCATATGCCCTAGAGATTTGGCATAAATTTGTCGATACTTGTCTTGAACCTCCTCCTTAAGGACTGGGTCCAAGCAAGCAAGAAAATGGTTAGTTTGATAACTTCACATTCTGGATTTTCCTTCTCCTTAAGCACTGGGTCCAAGCAAGCAAGAAAATGGTTAGTTTGATAAATTCACATTCTAGATTTTCCTTCTCCTTAGCATCCTCACTCAATCTAAGAGATTTCATCCACCGAAAAATCATTGAACCTGCCTTCAAACTAACCAAACTACTCCTCCTCTCCCTTATGTGGCCTCAAGAGATGTCCCCAAACTTCACCCTGACTCTCTCTCTTTTCATACTGCCTCATGAAAGCAGCATTATGTGCTTTGTTCCACTCTTTTCAAACATCCTCTGCTAATGTAATGTACCAAGCCCTGACCTCCTTCTTGAGAAAAAGAGGTGTGCACTTTATGTACATTTGTCATCCTTCTCTCTCAAAGAAACACATCATGTAGAATTCATCAAGAAAGTCCTTCAAGTGCTAGCCCTACCTACTTGTGAATGTCTTTAGATTCATCCTTCAAACATTGAAGGCCTTTTCTCTATAACTCAATTGGTCAATCACCCTAAATATCTCCTCAATGGGGGAACCAAATGTGAGATGGGGTTTGTGTATACCTCTACTACACACCTCCAACCTCAAACATGTAGACATCATTCACCAATAATATCACCAAGAATACCGGACTATCATAAATACTAACACCCTTCAATCATGCATTGCCATAGAACTAAGGAAAAGATTTATTATTGAAGCATGAAGATTGCCACCATGAAACCTTCTGCTGGACAAAGTTAAGCATGGCTTAAAGAATAGTTGCATGTGATGTCTCACATTCTTTTTGGATAATAGTTTACTGGTGGTTTTGGCCTTGGCACTTCTCCTTCCTCTACCAAGTTAAGGTTGATCTCATGTAATTAGTGAGCCAAACCCTCAATCATCTAAGCCACTCCCATGGGTGGTGTACACACTCAAACCCATGGGTGGTGTACGCACTCAAACCCATGTGTAGACTCCCTTCTCATCTCTACATCCCTAGTGTCACAACATGTCTTATCTCCCAATCCTTTGCCTTCATATGCCCTAGAGATTTGGCATAAGTTTGTGGATACTTGGCTTGAACCTTCTCCTTAAGCACCAGGTCCAAACAAGCAAGAAAATGGTTAGTTTGATAAATACACATTCTGGATTTTCCTTCTCCTTGGCATCCTCACTCAATCTAAGAGATTTCACCCACCGATTCTAAAAATCATTGAACCTACCTTCAAATTAAGCAAACTACTCCTCCTCTCCCTTATGTGGCCTCAAGAGATGTCCCCAAACTTCATCCTGACTCTCTCTCTCTTTTCATACTTATACGATCAGAAAGGAAGATTCTTACTCCAGTATACCTCGAAGGTTGGGGAGAATCTTACATTCTACCCCACTTGAAAAGTGCGAGATGTCCTCATCTCGCAAGGTAGAGGACAGCTCTTTTTCTTAAGATCCAATTTTATTCTAGGGTTCCTTATATTCTGGTCAACCCAACAGAACATTGGGATAAATATCCCTTATATAGAACTCAACATTAAATAACAATTCATTCAGATCATATCATTCATATCTTTAACATGATAATGGTCCATTAGACCGAAAAGTTTCCTTCGGAACATTCCTCCACGGAAATTTTAGTCAAGCAAGTTCTCAATTTGACATCCCTTAACTTGATCTACCGATCAAGTATTAACAGTAGCAATCTGACAGCACAACCCACTAATCTCATAGTGATTTGCTGAAATCTTTATCATCATTCCAGTTATGAATATCATCCCTAGGAGTCGTTCCATTAATCCTCATTGTGGTTTTGTTCAGATTTTTATATTTCAACTAATTTCAGAAATCATCATTTTTCAATCAAAATTTTCAATCAGAATCCAATTCAATTCATCAATTCTAAAAAAGAATTCAAAATCATATCAATCACATTCGAAATCATCATCTAGATAGCATTAACGCTTATAATTTCAAGTCTTAGATTTACTCGTATATACTATCAGTAAAGAGCTGCAGTATACTCTCGATATATACGGTAGTCACGGTCCTTGGAATTATAAGGTAAATACCATCATGTCTAGGCCTCAAGCAAGTCAGGGTTCTATATAATTACGGTACTTCCATTTGAAGACCCAATTACCAAATTACGAATTTTAGTTTGAATATTAAATTGTATGACTTATATCACACAATTACAACCTTTTTGTGTTTCTTGATAAATTTTTGATATATTTGTCTTCTCAATTGATCTTTATTAACCAAATGCTCTGATACCAACTGTAAGATCCCTGTTCCCACCGAGCAACGGATTCGGGGTACTAGCAGTGGAAGTAGTACTTCTCACGCGGGACAGGGGTCCCACACTCGGGGCCTCGCCCACGGATATCCGGATAAGAGACTAATCCGTCGGTTGTTCCAAAACCGAACCTGGAAAAACTTCCTTTACCGGAAAGTATGGGTGATTCCACCAGTATAACTTTTTTTACTCTAACGTAGTCAAAACCCTTACTGATCAAACAGATCCGATTGCATCTATAAAGATACTTGGTCAGATCAAGGAAGAAACTTGCACTTGGATCATTTGGATCAACGCTTTTTTCCCCACCAAGGAGGCACAGCCGTTGATTCCTATCCATAGAACAATTACTATCCGAGATTTACTTTATCTATCGTAATAACAGAAATTGAGTCTCGATTTACGGATCCATCAGTCCAGCCTAACCCCATCCAGTCCCATGGGTTAGCCAACCGCCTAACCACTGTAGTGATGGGATCCAATTAAGAATTTGGTTAGGTTTTGTCCCGGGTACCAAGGAAAGAGTCCCAAGGCCCCCTAGCCGGATGTTCATGCAAAAATAAAACTAGTCACCACTCACACACCCCCAATATGAAATTGCCTTTTCACAGATTCAACCAGTTTAAAACAATCCTTTAATAAAACCATAGTATCACTGATCACCATCTTCCAATTTATTCAGTTGATTCTCAATTTTCCCATCATTCCTTCATCAGAGTATCTATGGCATCATTGGCAACTAGGACGCTCACCACCTGTCCATACAGGGGCCGTTTCCTAATCCCTAGCCCATAATACTCGGCAATATAATCTCTTATCAAGATGGACTCTCGTTGAAGATCAGCAAGATCAACCAACAGATCCATATAAAGAGCCATGGACTCATCCATTGAAGACCAGCAAGGTCAATCAACCAGATCCATGCCCGATTTCAGAAAACAACTCCTTCTCTTGTTCCAATATCTTCCTCGACGCACGCGTGGGTATCCTGGGCGACCCAGAGCCCGAGCACCGTATGGTCAGCACCCTCTAGGATCCTTCGCACGTGACCTAGCGCTTCACTCATAGGCCGCTTCCTTGGCCCCTCATCCACCGTACCGGAAGCTCACCATTTTAATCGCACCGAGGCTGGTCAAGACCTCGGCCGACCTTGCTACGCGAGACGTCCTTCATTGACTCTCCGTCAGCAGTTGTAACATTATCAGTTAGGTCTCCACGACCTTAATCACAAGATGGTCACAATGCTCCCCCAGCAATCTTGACATAAAACAGTCATTTACAAACAGCATTTACAAACAGTTTACAATACAGTTTCTATTTTTACTTTCATTTTTCCACATTATCCCTCATCAATCCACATTACTTATTCCATATTCCATTTATATGTATACTCATCCCATCACATCATTTTCCATCTCAACACTTCATATTCCTTCACATCACATATCGTATATTCACATCCATACATATATCCACATCCACATTCACATCCATACATCCACATCTACATCCATACATCTATTTTCACATCCACATCTACATCCATACATCATTTTCCATCTCAACACTTCATATTCCTTCACATCACATATCGTATATTCACATCCATACATATATCCACATCCACATCCACATTCACATCCACACATCCACATCTACATCCATACATCTATTTTCACATCCACATCTACATGCACATTCACATCCATACATCCACATCTATATGCGTACATTCTCATCTACATGCATACATCCACATTTCTATGCATACATCCACATCCACATTCACATTCTCCTCATACATCTACATCTACATGCATACATCCACCTCCACATTCACATCCACATCTATACATGTACATCTACATGCATACATCCACCTCCACATCCACATCCACATCTACATCTACATGCATACATCCACCTCCACATCCACATCCACATCTATACATCTACATCTACATGCATACATCCACATCCACATCTATACATCTACATCTACATGCATACATCTACATCTCCATTCACATCCACATCTATACATCTACATCTACATGCATCCATCCACATCTCTATTTACATCCTCATCTATACATCTACTTCTACATGCATACATCCACATCTCCATGCATACATCCACCTCCACATTCACACTCACATCCATACATCTACCTCTACATGCAAACAACCACATCTCCATGCATAATAAAATTCTTTTAATTAATCTAGGATGATAGTTCCTAGAATATGGTAGGAAGTCCTCTTTTTATGCTTTAAATGAATTTATTTTATGCGTAATTTCTATAAAAATTTTGCCATAGCTCCGCTACTATGACTGATAAATCTCAATTTTTTTCTAAGGGATAAAGCTTATCATTAAGAAAATAATTAGAATGGTCTCTAATTGGATCATCAATCCATAATGGATTAAATCATCATTATACATAAACTAAAAGCATAGAAAAAAGCCATTAATTTGACCTCAAGCATAGCTTAATCTTGGATTAAGGAAAAGCCTTATGAAAAGCTTCATTTGGATTGAAAAGGGTCATGAGTATGACCATTTCTTAAGTGAGAGAGAGAAAAACCATTAGAATTAAATATAAATAGAATTTTATGTAATTCTTTACTATCATTAATTAATTAACTTCAATAGCATTTCAAAAACCATACCAATTAAGCTTCTCAAGCTTGAGAGGGATTGAGAAGAGAGAATCATTGAGAAATTATAGAAAAGATCATAATTCACTATACTTATCTTATAATTTGCTTGATTCTTTGCTCACGGTAGATGCCCCCAACCAATCAATTGGTTTAGTATGTTGATGGAGCCACCAACGGAATTTGAAGAAAGAGAGAAGTGTCAAAAACTAGTGAATTATTAAATAATTCACAGTTCTTGGCTTAGGTGGAGTAGAGTAACAATGCATAAGACACTATATCTACATAAAGAATTCATAGTTCTTGGCTTAGGTGGAGTAGAGTAACAATGCATAAGACACTATATCTACATAAAGAATTCATAGTTCTTGGCTTAGGTGGAGTAGAGTAACAATGCATAAGACACTATATCTACATAAAGAATTCATAGTTCTTGGCTTAGGTGGAGTAGAGTAACAATGCATAAGACACTATATTTTTTTCAACAAGGGAAGGCTTCTATTTATAGGAAAATTTGAGCTCCTAACCAAACAAACCGATTCTAGAATTTTCCAAGTCAGTTTGGTCACTTTTTGACCATTTTTAGGTCAGTTAAGCTAACTTTTTGGAACTAGACTTGAATGAGGAGAGAGGAGAGATAAAATATCTCAATTTTTATGAGTTTAAAACTTATTCAAGCATGTGAAATATGCACCTCCTTTAAAGAACTCCCCTTCCTTACATATGTGTCATAATGGAATCATTTTAATATTGCTCATAGTTTTTTATTAATAAACCTTGTACATTTTCAACTCTTCATCTTATGTGAAATATGCACCTCCTTTAAAGAACTCCCCTTCCTTACATATGTGTCATAATGGAATCATTTTAATATTGCTCATAGTTTTTTACTAATAAACCTTGTACATTTTCAACTCTTCATCTTATGTGAGCATTTAAGGGACTCCCCTTCCTTACATATGTGTCATAATAAAATCATTATTCCCAAAATATCTCATATTTTTAATATTGCTCATAGTTTTTTACTAATAAACCTTGTACATTTTCAACTCTTCATCTTATGTGAGCATTTAAGGGACTCCCCTTCCTTACATATGTGTCATAATAAAATCATTATTCCCAAAATATCTCATATTTTTAATATTGCTCATAGTTTTTTACTAATAAACCTTGTACATTTTCAACTCTTCATCTTATGTGAGCATTTACTCATTTTTGGGTATCTTCTTTTTACAATTTGGATTTATCTCCTCCCTACACATGGATTGATGCTATTGGCCCATAGGAACCTTAATTGGACCATAATCCAAAGATTTATGAAAATCTAGACCCTTAGACTAAGGTTCTTTATACCTATTTCTAATTAATTCCAATTGCACATTGGAAAATTCTTTTTGAATTTCTGTTTCAAGGGAATTCATCTTAATTATATGAGATATTTTTCTATCCAAAAATATTCAAAATCTGAATATTCTCTCTCTAGAATAATTTTCTCTCTCTAGGTTAAAACAGTTAGAAACAAGGTCTTTATATTTCTGAAGAGGGATCGATTACAGGGGAAGATACTAGACATCAAAAGGGGTTAGGGGAGGAATCTTACATTCTACCCCACTTAAAAAACGCGAGATGTCCTCATCTCGCATCTTGGGATAATTTCGCAAGATGCACGAATATGAGACTTAGAGAAAATATTTAATCACGATTAACCACCAAGAAAAGTCTTAAAGAGAGCAAGATTCAAAATAAGAAAAAGATTTAAACTTTATTCATTCACGGAACTTATACAGTAAAGATAGAAGAACTCTTTATACTTCCATAAGCCCATCCATCATATGGTCACAAAAGCAGTCCTCACAAGCTGCACAAGTATAGGGTAACTCATCTATGGAAATGATTCTGCTGGTTATTGCCGCACCTATCTCAGTGGTATGAGGTGATCTAACAAAAGGACCTCTGAGAGGTAAGCCAAAAACGGGGTAAAGGCATATCTTCTCATGAGGAAGAAAACACGCCAGTAAGAAGACCCGCTCAGAAAATCCAAGATGTCTTGATCTCATGACGCAGTAATATCGGGGACCCAAACCCAAGGCTTCAATAACCATGGCCAAGCGGACATTATTATGAAAATGTTGCTGACCCCAGGGTGTTACCCTAGTTATGTCTTGATAGGTCCGCCCACTACAAGGGATCGGGCTCATACCCGCGCTCTTAGCCGCTAAAAATGACTTGTGAAAAAAAGTAGCGGGCCCGTTTATCAGTGCGTGTATCATCGCGGCCAGAGATATGCGTGTAAAACCGCGTGTATAGTACAACTCAGACGCGCGTATACACGGGTGTGTAGCCGCGTTTTTTACACAGACGCATTGATACACGCGGCTATACACGCTTTTTCTTATATTAGACGCACTTATACACGGGTGTATAGCCGCATCCTATTCAGTTCCAATATCTCAGACGCGTTTATACCTGCGTCTATACACGCGTTTTTTTAATTTAGATGCGCTTATACACGCGTGATTGCCAGTTTATACGCATTAATACACGCGTAATTTCCAGGGTATCCGCGCAGATACACGCGAGTTTTAGCAGTTCTGACACGTTTATACACGCGAGCAGAGAGCCGAAAAAAAATCCAGAGAGTGCTATTTGGTGCCTGAATACTGTTCCAGCATTCCAGCACCCAATAGCACTCTCTGGTTTAGGGTTTTTGGTGCATTAGATCATCCCATTAGACCATCCACGAAGAACATATGCACGAGGGAGATTAAGACAAGAACGACATGAATGCATACATTGTCATTACACGATTCAAGACAGACATGAATGTAATACTATCGATCAATCAATTCAATATTACTATCAAAATTTCATACATGTATACAAGGGAGTCCATATCTCGAAGTAGCCCATGGCTTGAGTTTACAAAAAAATATATACAATCACATCCTCAATATGGAATGTGATACTACAAGTCTGAGTACTACTCAGACCCAGATGATGACTCGGTGCTCCTCCCATGCTCAGATGAGCTCACATCGGTCGGAATGTCCGAGGAGTAGTGCTCACGTCCACCCTCTGCAGCGGCGGCCGGTGGATCATCAGCAGCTTGTGCCTGTTCAAGTAATATATAGTATATAAGTATATATATATGCAATTCAATAAACCAAAACCATTCGTTACGAATTTTCAAGTACCTGTCGACCGTATGGTCTCATGGCCAACTCAAACTGCGCGTCCGTAATACGTCCCTCGGCTCTGAAGATGGCCCACGTGTCACGTCTGCTATGCCGGCGAGCATACGCAGTATCGTGGATTGTGGGCTTCCTCCCCGTAACCCGTCGCTGTATCATAATCAACATAATTTGTAAGATTAAAACAATCATAGAATCAATGAATTAAGTAAACAATCAAATAAAGTGGCAAGATACTTACGAACTCTGCCTCCCATGACTCGACGCCGCCAGATCCGAAATGCGAAGATCCAACGGTCTCCATCTGGATCCGTCGTGCCTCCACATGCTGCCTGCTCTTCACGCCACCCTCTGCTCGTTTCTTTGCCTCCTTCCACTCGCGTTTGTGCGCAGTGGCAGGTTTCTCGGCAGGATAGCCACCCGCAGCTACATTTAGCCGGTCATCGTACGCGAGTTTTTTAAGGTGAGATCTTTTATTACTTAAGATCTCCCTTATTCGCGTCCTTCCCCATACATCCGAGAATGTAGCATGTGGGGGATTGGGGTACCGACTATGTACAGCCTCTATCACCTCCCCAACTAATCGGCTATTTTGATCTTTAAATTTAATAAAACAATTTCTATATGAGTTTGATACTACCCCACGCATGTACTCCATTACCTCCCTCCCCCTCGCATCCATGACTATCCCGCCCCTATCCGTCACATCATAGCAAACCACTCTCTCCATCTCTCTCATCTCCTCCTCTTCCGAACTGTCTCCTCTAACTCTTCTCCCTCTATCTCCTCTCTCACCGCGTGCCCTACTACCTCCCCCACCTCCCCCACCTCCCCCACCAAAGCACCCGCCGCATCCTCCACTCCCACTCTTCCTACTGCTGCGGGTGGAGTCACGACTGGGGGATTGTCTACGTGACGGTGGCTGTGAGCCCTCACGTGACGGTGGCTCTGAGGGAGCACGTGATGGTGGCTGTGAGGGTGTACGTGAGTGTGTCTGGGACGAGGTATGTCTCCTCGGTGGACGTGGAAGAGGAGAAGCTGCATGCCGTCTCGTCGGACTCGGAGGAATAGACGGCACTGGAGTGCCCTGGATACTCGCGGTAGGGGTATAGACACCAGGCAGGGAAGGAGGGGGATGGGCATACATATACTCTGTAAGCTCAACCGGACCAGGTTGGCGCCCAAAGTGATTCATCATCTCCATCAACCAATTGCTGTACGCAAATGGATCGGATGAAGAACCTGGAATATCCATAAAGAACCTGCAACAAACATCTTCATGTACATCATGGGCTGTCTCTTGACTCACACAAATTAAATCATTCAAGTCAGTTGCTTGCAAATCATGAAATCTGAAACGCCGTAGTTTTTTGTCTACAGAAACGCGTGTATACACCCGTCACAAAACGCGTGTATACACCCGTCCAAAAACGCATGTATATGTGCGTGAACATACTCTGCAGACAGGTTACACGCGCTTCTACACGCGTTCGTACACGCGACCTGCGAAAAAATTTTCTCGAAAAGACCGACCCCCCGACAAAGACAGAATGTCCTTATAAAAGGACCAGCCATTGTCGCCCCTGTCAGGATGCAGTAACCCAATCGTGTGCAAAAAGACAAACCCAAAGAGCAAAGAGCAAAGTAAACAAATCTGACAAAAGAGACAAGGCACAGGACAAAGTGACTCACCTCTGAAAAAGTGAGTCTTCTCTGCTCCTTCTCTGCTCCCTCCTTCTCCCGTGTGTGTGCTCCTTTCTCTGCTCCCTCCTTGCTGTTGGAAGAGGCGAAAACAGGCGAAAACGCATGCACTGTTGATTTCTTAGTTCAAAATCTATATTTGGGGAAGGCGGGCTATTTTTAGTTTAAACATACTGCCGCGTTTATATTCGCGTTTATAAACGCAGGTATATTCGCGTGTATGTGATTTTAGCTGCGTTGATACACGCATTTTGCAGAAATTAGCCGCGTGAATACACGCGATTTTTAGGAAGTAGCCGCGTTAATACACGCAATTTTTAGGAGATAGCCGCGTTAATACACGCAATTTTGTGCTTTCATTAAAAACATATAATGATTTTGTGTTTTCTGATTTGTACACAGGATGTCATCAACCTCTTCAAGCAGTTCTGGGGAAGATGAGACAATGCGTCATCGTAATCGCGATGTGTGGTTGGGACAACGGATCAAATGTATGTGTAATCGATGTCAAGGATGCATTGTACGAGCACGTCGAACTACCTTGAATCACATCTCCATGTATGGAGAATGGAATCAAACAGGTTTAGAGGTGAGTAGATGTAAATTGATGGTATTCAAATGACTCATGGTATCCAAATTAAATTAATAGAGTTGTAACATATAATTTGATAAATTGAAGCAGGATGCAGTACCACACCCTAACATGGTACCCTACGCGCGACGAGAGCACGTAAAGCGTCGACGAGATGATGCTGGAGCTTCGGGATCTATTGTCAGAGATGAGTGGGAAAGGGACGACAATAGCCCTGCACCCCACGAAGTTGTGGAAGAGGAGGTGCTTGATGATATGGTGCGGAATCTTTTTAAGGAGGCAACATGGCTCTCGGAAGGCGTACCCTAAGCATCTAGCAACACTTCCGAATGATATCCATGTTGATTGGTTGCATGAGGAAATGGAGAGAGCAGAGAGCGACGAGGGGCTGCATATCACGGCGGAAGAATGGGAGTATGCACGAGGATGCATGTCAAAGGTACATAGAACTAATGTTTTGCATTAGTTGTAAGTGATTTGCTTTTAATATTTATTCACATTGCTTACACAAATATTGCTTCTATTTTGGTCCAGTGCACTATGTTCAATGCTATATGGTGTGAAGGCAAGCATTTTCAAACACAAAGAATTGATGAAAAGAGAAATACACAAGATTGCGGTGTCATTAGTAGCTTTGAGGGAGCTAATGGAAAAATGGATGATTATTGTGGCATAATCCAAGACATATTTAGGCTTGACTTTCGTCGCTTCTTTGTGTATGTTTTGGATGTCAAATGGCAAATGAACGTGGTGGAAAAAGGACCTGATGCAACGATAAAACGCCATGCAAGTGGATATGTAACTATTGACTCTACAAAGTTCTGGCAAACAAAGAAAGATAGGCTCGTATTGCCACAACAATGTGAGCAGGTATGCATTTTTTTACTAATGTGTTTCATGTACATATATATCTAAGCTCGCGTACCCCTTGACTTTTGATATGCTAATTAATTACTGTACTGTGTGTATTTGAGTAGGTTATCTATCTACCAATGGTGCATGACATCAAATGGTGGTACGTCATCCCTATTGCACCACGTTCCAAAGTGATGTATAATACATTCACTGATATGGAGCATATGGAGGATGTAACAAGCCGCAATGAAGATGACGTCGAACATGCCATTGAAGATGTTGTGATCGATGATCAAGAAATAAGAGATGATCATGATAATGAGGATGAGCATGCCATTTCTCATGATCATGAGAATGACCCTACCATTGAGGAGGAGGATGGTGATGTTGATGAGGATGATCAGGACATCGATACCATTATCAATGGAGTACAGAATATCGATAGTGGAATAAATTTAATCGTAGCCTTACCAATTGATCAAATGGATATTGATGTTGATCGTTTGGCAAGGATGGATCTTATTGAAGATGAGATCGAACCCTAACCAATCCGTCACTGTATGTTCTAAATTGATGACATTTCTATCATCTCATATGCATGATTTATTTTTGAATATATTTCATTGTTGTAAATGCATGTAGTGGGATTGTGTAATGATGTATACTGTAATGTACTATGAGATGGTTTAAGGAAAATAGTTTTTAATTTTGTAAAGGAATTCAGTTTTTTTTTCAGTTTCTCTCTGCCATGCGTGTATTAATCCGTGTATAGTAGCGTTTATTTATCCGTGTATAATAGCGAGTATTACCCCGTGAATATTATCGTGTATTTATGCGTGTATTACTGCGTGTATATAAACGCGTTTATACACGCGTTGATAAATGCAAATATACACGCGAACTTAAATGCTAAAATACACGCGCCCGATTCTACTCAAATACAAGCGCGACCATACACGCGTTCGTAATTTATCGCGTGTATGGCAGCATTGTCTTGTAGTGGCCATTTGGTCTGCGCTACAGAAGTTCCCAAGTGAGGGAAAAGTGAGCGCTCATACTGTTCTATAAAATCCTTCTTCACAGACTCACTTGCGTCTTGAAGGTGAGGAATCATTATGGATAAAACTAGTTCTTGTTGCCAAGCCATGAAGGAGATTAAGAAAGAAAGGAGAACGATGGAAGTAAGATTACTGTGAGCGATAAGTAAAAGTTACGACTTATATAAAGGAAGGAGCTAGCGTAACCTAGAAGCCAACGGTAACTTGCCACTGAAGTTTTACCGTCTTTCCATGATTTGGGTTTGGCACATTTTTCTATAGAAGGCATTAAGAATTTTGAGATGAGGAGATAAAAGAAGCTTGTAGGCTAAGTCACCTACTTTCATTGAATTCAGATATAAGGCTCACAATATCTGGGGGATAACTTCTTATACTTCCCAAGAGATAAAGAACTTCTTTTGGGCCGTACTCGAATGAAAACCAAAACCTTGGTATCCAAAACACCGATTCTCACTTCTAAACTCATTGTTCTAAATCCTTAAAACACGTGGGACTCCTGAGAGTATTCTAGGGAAAGGGTCTTCCTTTTTTAAACAGAAACTTTCTTTTATTTTAGAGAGGGAAATATTATACGATCAGAAAGGAAGATTCTTACTCCAGTATACCTCGAAGGTTGGGGAGAATCTTACATTCTACCCCACTTGAAAAGTGTGAGATGTCCTCATCTCGCAAGGTAGAGGACAGCTCTTTTTCTTAAGATCCAATTTTATTCTAGGGTTCCTTATATTCTGGTCAACCCAACAGAACACTGGGATAAATATCCCTTATATAGAACTCAACATTAAATAACAATTCATTCAGATCATATCATTCATATCTTTAACATGATAATGGTCCATTAGACCGAAAAGTTTCCTTCGGAACATTCCTCCACGGAAATTTTAGTCAAGCAAGTTCTCAATTTGACATCCCTTAACTTGATCTACCGATCAAGTATTAACAGTAGCAATCTGACAGCACAACCCACTAATCTCATAGTGATTTTCTAAAATCATTATCATCATTCCAGTTATGAATATCATCCCTGGGAGTCGTTCCATTAATCCTCATTGTGGTTTTGTTCAGATTTTTATATTTCACCTAATTTCAGAAATCATCATTTTTCAATCAGAATTTTCAATCAGAATCCAATTCAATTCATCAATTCTCAAAAAGAACTAAAAATCATATCAATCACATTCGAAATCATCATCTAGATAGCATTAACGCTTATAATTTCAAGTCTTAGATTTACTCGTATATACTATCAGTAAAGAGCTGCAGTATACTCTCGGTATATACGGTAGTCACGGTCCTTGGAATTATAAGGTAAATATCATCATGTCTAGGCCTCAAGCAAGTCAGGGTTCTATATAATTACGGTACTTCCATTTGAAGACCCAATTACCAAATTACGAATTTTAGTTTGAATATTAAATTGTATGACTTATATCACACAATTACAACCTTTTTGTGTTTCTTGATAAATTTTTGATATATTTGTCTTCTCAATTGATCTTTATTAACCAAATGCTCTGATACCAACTGTAAGATCCCTGTTCCCACCGAGCAACGGATTCGGGGTACTAGCAGCGGAAGTAGTACTTCTCACGCGGGACAGGGGTCCCACACTCGGGGCCTCGCCCACGGATATCTGGATAAGAGACTAATCCGTCGGTTGTTCCAAAACCGAACCTGGAAAAACTTCCTTTACCGGAAAGCACGGGTGATTCCACCAGTATAACTTCTTTTACTCTAACGTAGTCAAAACCCTTACTGATCAAACAGATCCGATTGCATCTATAAAGATACTTGGTCAGATCAAGGAAGAAACTTGCACTTGGATCATTTGGATCAACGCTTTTTTTCCCACCAAGGAGGCATAGTCGTTGATTCCTATCCATAGAACAATTACTATCCAAGATTTACTTTATCTATCGTAATAACAAAAATTGAGTCTCGATTTACGGATCCATCAGTCCAGCCTAACCCCATCCAGTCCCATGGGTTAGCCAACCGCCCAACCACTGTAGTGATGGGATCCAATTAAGAATTTGGTTAGGTTTTGTCCCGGGTACCAAGGAAAGAGTCCCAAGGCCCCCTAGCCGGATGTTCATGCAAAAATAAAACTAGTCACACCACTCACACACCCAATATGAAATTGCCTTTTCACAGATTCAACCACTTTAAAACAATCCTTTAATAAAACCATAGTATCACTGATCACCATCTTCCAATTTATTCAGTTGATTCTCAATTTTCCCATCATTCCTTCATCAGAGTATCTATGGCATCATTGGCAACTAGGACGCTCACCACCTGTCCATACAGGGGCCGTTTCCTAATCCCTAGCCCATAATACTCGGCAATATAATCTCTTATCAAGATGGACTCTCGTTGAAGATCAGCAAGATCAACCAACAGATCCATATAAAGAGCCATGGACTCATCCATTGAAGACCAGCAAGGTCAATCAACCAGATCCATGCCCGATTTCAGAAAACAACTCCTACTCTTGTTCCAATATCTTCCTCGACGCACGCGTGGGTATCCTGGGCGACCCAGAGCCCGAGCACCGTATGGTCAGCACCCTCTAGGATCCTTCGCAGGTGACCTAGCTCTTCACTCATAGGCCACTTCCTTGGCCCCTCATCCACCGTACCGGAAGCTCACCATTTTAATCGCACCGAGGCTGGTCAAGACCTCGGCCGACCTTGCTACGCGAGACGTCCTTCATTGACTCTCCGTCAGCAGTTGCAACATTATCAGTTAGGTCTCCACGACCTTAATCACAAGATGGTCACAATGCTCCCCCAGCAATCTTGACATAAAACAATCATTTACAAACAGCATTTACAAACAGTTTACAATACAGTTTCTATTTTTACTTTCATTTTTCCACATTATCCCTCATCAATCCACATTACTTATTCCATATTCCATTTATATGTATACTCATCCCATCACATCATTTTTCATCTCAACACTTCATATTCCTTCACATCACATATCGTATATTCACATCCATACATATATCCACATCCACATCCACATTCATATCCATACATCCACATCTACATCCATACATCTATTTTCACATCCACATCTACATCCATACATCATTTTCCATCTCAACACTTCATATTCCTTCACATCACATATCGTATATTCACATCCATACATATATCCACATCCACATCCACATTCACATCCACACATCCACATCTACATCCATACATCTATTTTCACATCCACATCTACATGCACATTCATGCATCCACATCCATACATCCACATCTACATGCACATGCACATTCACATCCATACATCCACATCTATATGCGTACATTCTCATCTACATGCATACATCCACA
Source organism: Cibotium barometz (assembly GCF_041138505.1). Lineage (NCBI taxonomy): Eukaryota > Viridiplantae > Streptophyta > Polypodiopsida > Cyatheales > Cibotiaceae > Cibotium > Cibotium barometz. The sequence goes on from NC_141074.1 coordinate 55,314,652, forward strand.
TTTCTATGCATACATCCACATCCACATTCACATTCTCCTCATACATCTACATCTACATGCATACATCCACCTCCACATTCACATCCACATCTATACATGTACATCTACATGCATACATCCACCTCCACATCCACATCTATACATCTACATCTACATGCATACATCCACCTCCACATCCACATCCACATCTATATCTACATGCATACATCCACCTCCACATCCACATCCACATCTATACATCTACATCTACATGCATACATCCACATCCACATCTATACATCTACATCTACATGCATACATCTACATCTCCATTCACATCCACATCCATACATCTACATCTACATGCATCCATCCACATCTCTATTTACATCCTCATCTATACATCTACTTCTACATGCATACATCCACATCTCCATGCATACATCCACCTCCACATTCACACTCACATCCATACATCTACCTCTACATGCAAACATCCACATCTCCATGCATAATAAAATTCTTTTAATTAATCTAGGATGATAGTTCCTAGAATATGGTAGGAAGTCCTCTTTTTATGCTTTGAATGAATTTATTTTATGCGTAATTTCTATAAAAATTTTGCCATAGCTCCGCCACTATGACTGATAAATCTCGATTTTTTTCTAAGGGATAAAGCTTATCATTAAGGAAATAATTAGAATGGTCTCTAATTGGATCATAAATCCATAATGGATTAAATCATCATTATACATAAACTAAAAGCATAGAAAAAAGCCATTAATTTGACCTCAAGCATAGCTTAATCTTGGATTAAGGAAAAGCCTTATGAAAAGCTTCATTTGGATTGAAAAGGGTCATGAGTATGACCATTTCTTAAGTGAGAGAGAGAAAAACCATTAGAATTAAATATAAATAGAATTTTATGTAATTCTTTACTATCATTAATTAATTAACTTCAATAGCATTTCAAAAACCATACCAATTAAGCTTCTCAAGCTTGAGAGGGGTTGAGAAGAGAGAATCATTGAGAAATTATAGAAAAGATCATAATTCACTATACTTATCTTATAATTTGCTTCATTCTTTGTTCACGGTAGAGGCCCCCAACCAATCAATTGGTTTAGTATGTTGATGGAGCCACCAATGGAATTTGAAGAAAGAGAGAAGTGTCAAAAACTAGTGAATTATTAAAGAATTCACAGTTCTTGGCTTAGGTGGAGTAGAGTAACAATGCATAAGACACTATATCTACATAAAGAATTCATAGTTCTTGGCTTAGGTGGAGTAGAGTAACAATGCATAAGACACTATATCTACATAAAGAATTCATAGTTCTTGGCTTAGGTGGAGTAGAGTAACAATGCATAAGACACTATATTTTTTTCAACAAGGGAAGGCTTCTATTTATAGGAAATATTGAGCTCCTAACCAAACAAACCGATTCTAGAATTTTCCAAGTCAGTTTGGTCACTTTTTGACCATTTTTAGGTCAGTTAAGCTAACTTTTTGGAACTAGACTTGAATGAGGAGAGAGGAGAGATAAAATATCTCAATTTTTATGAGTTTAAAACTTATTCAAGCATGTGAAATATGCACCTCCTTTAAAGAACTCCCCTTCCTTACATATGTGTCATAATAGAATCATTTTAATATTGCTCATAGTTTTTTATTAATAAACCTTGTACATTTTCAACTCTTCATCTTATGTGAAATATGCACCTCCTTTAAAGAACTCCCCTTCCTTACATATGTGTCATAATGGAATCATTTTAATATTGCTCATAGTTTTTTACTAATAAACCTTGTACATTTTCAACTCTTCATCTTATGTGAGCATTTAAGGGACTCCCCTTCCTTACATATGTGTCATAATAAAATCATTATTCCCAAAATATCTCATATTTTTAATATTGCTCATAGTTTTTTACTAATAAACCTTGTACATTTTCAACTCTTCATCTTATGTGAGCATTTAAGGGACTCCCCTTCCTTACATATGTGTCATAATAAAATCATTATTTTCAAAATATCTCATATTTTTAATATTGCTCATAGTTTTTTACTAATAAACCTTGTACATTTTCAACTCTTCATCTTATGTGAGCATTTACTCATTTTTGGGTATCTTCTTTTTACAATTTGGATTTATCTCCTCCCTACACATGGATTGATGCTATTGGCCCATAGGAACCTTAATTGGACCATAATCCAAAGATTTATGAAAATCTAGACCCTTAGACTAAGGTTCTTTATACCTATTTCTAATTAATTCCAGTTGCACATTGGAAAATTCTTTTTGAATTTCTGTTTCAAGGGAATTCATCTTAATTATATGAGATATTTTTCTATCCAAAAATATTCAAAATCTGAATATTCTCTCTCTAGAATAATTTTCTCTCTCTAGTTTAAAACAGTTAGAAACAAGGTCTTTATATTTCTGAAGAGGGATTGATTACAGGGGAAGATACTAGACATCAAAAGGGGTTGGGGGAGGAATCTTACAACACTGAAGGCCTTTTCTCTATAACTCAATGGGTCAATCACCCTAAATATCTCCTAGGATTCATACAAAAAAGTAAGTAACATAAACTTTCATTATGCACTCAGTGATTTAAACAAAATAGTGATGATTTATGTTCTGCCAAGAATTTTTTGCAAGAGATGTGTGGTTCTAACGAAGAGGGAGAGAAGGATTTGGTCAAAGCCATTTTGAATATACCAAGGATATTCTCTCAATTATTACTAACCCTCATTGTCCTAAAATTCGCCAAGCTGTTGTCAGCAATGTGGTGAGCGAGATTACCACCTCCATCGATTCTTCATTAATTCAACATGCTTGTGATGAAGCTGGAATGAGCATGAAAGGGTACCAAGCAATCCATCACGTTGTAAAAGATGCATTTCTAAGACAAGGAATCACTGGCACTTTATTTCCTACAGTCAAGGTGATTCACAATGTCAAGCGTATCAAATAATGATGATGTGCAACGAGCTATAGGACAATTTTATCACATTCAGGACGACACACTTATATTAGACACAGGGTCGAGCAGAAAGAAAATCAAGACAACAAGTACAGAATTTCACTATGATGTTTACAATAACATCTTTGTTCATATTGAGAGACTACAACAAGCTATGGTGAAGTTCTATGGTCTTTCACTAGAAGGTGAGAACTTGCAATTGCTACTATTCATGTTTTTCAGTAGAAAATGATGACGATTATTTTGTTTTGAATATTATAAATTACCATTTATTTGCAGTTTTGGAGAGTTTGTGCTCAAGCTAGATGAGTGCCGAATTGTGAAAGGTCGGAAGTTGGAATGTATGAGCATTACGCTCATGAATGAGGCCATGATATGTGCATGGGAAAAGACTACCAAACCAAGTTTTAGTGTGTAATTTGAGTTCAAAGAGATCTGGTGGCTTAGTGTATTCAAGGTACCGAAGGAGATACATGAGGTATTGACATGGATGTTTGAAAGGACTCCCTGGATAACAGATGTAATCAAAAAGCAAATTGATGGCCAACTTTTAGATGTAGAAAACATAGGAAAGTTCAAGGTGGATTGGCATCTTGGGAGAGATTTGAAGAAAATTAAATGCATGATGGGTTATGCTCAAAAGGCGCAACATCAAGATGGCCTTGTCCATACTGCAATACTCAGATTGATATTCCTAGGCAGCAAAAGACAAATGGAAAAGGTATACAAAAGATTGGTTCTATTAGGATGCCTCGAAAGGTCCCAAGAAAGAGAAGAAGCAACAAGAAGATGTAGTAGATCCAACCGAGTCAACTGATGATGAAGATGAGGAACAACCAAATGCAAGATGATGAAGATGAGGAACAACCAAATGCAAGATGGGTGGAAGGTGTCATGTCTCGTGATATGCTAGGAGAACCAAACAGGAATTCAAATTGGAGCCACATCATTAATTTTCCACTAAACAATATTCACTTTTGCACACTTCATGCATTCATGAGAATCTTCGATCGATTGCTTAATATCGATTATGCATTCACAATGCCTACACAAGAGAGGAAAGTTGCAGCCCTTGGTAAATTAGAGCATCTTTTGAATTCTTTGGGCTGCCATGGCGGAAATGTGAAAATTGAAGTGAATAAGCAGGCCTCTGGTATGTCATACGAGGTTGCTCAAAAGGTCTCCATGATTGGATCAAAGGCAAGGAGATTTTTGGAGAAGCCAACAAACATACAGAATTCAAGAAGACTTGGGGACTCTGGAGAGACCTGCATGCAATCACCACAAATGTAGATTGTCCAATGCCAACTCTTGTAAATATGCGTAAACAGCTTTGGATAAATTCAATAACATGTTTCGCATTATGAATCAAAGTAGCACAACTACCCAAGAACGAGCATCATTCCAACAACATATCATAGAATTCACCAAAAGTGTGCTAGGTGCTTGGGGAGAGAGTAAAGTAACACACTATATGGTAAGTTGTACAAAATAAAACTAAATTGGTGTTTTAACCTGGACTTTTTCTAATTAAATTCTATTGTCATGTGTACAACACATAGTTTATGCACATGGTGTGTATTTCATGAACAAGTATGGATCACTCGACATGTGGAGTACCCAAGGGATGGAGAAATCACATTATAAAGTAAGAGGGGTTTATTTCAAAAATACGAGACATGGAGGTGGAGCTTCTGTAGGAGGAACACATACAAACTATCTACAAGAGGTGTTCAATTGGTTTTATCGCACAACCTTTGGAAGGGTATTGGTTAGGGAGCGGGCCCAACAATCTAAGCTTGCACAAGAGGCACGCAAGGCTGCAAAAAGTTATGCTCGGCTTGAATGGTTGCAGACCCCAATGCTCCCCATAGGCATGGTGCTTGATGTGCACGACGAATGAGGAGACAAGGGAGGCGTTAGGTTGTGCATGCACCAGCATAAATCTAGATGTAATAAGGCTAAGAAAATAACTTTAGTTAGGTTTTTTTTCCTTTAAAAAAACTATTAATAGTTCCTTCTCTCACTTCATTTTTATTTCACTTTTTTAGAGAGCTTGAGCTCAAGATCTACGTAGGCACCCACGTAAGGACACCAGCACATCACCATGTTAGTACAATAGGCATAGTCGTACAAACACCATATTGGGGAATATGGGAATTTCCCACAAGTTTGGGACACGTGGTCAAAAGTTTGGATTAACCATAACTTGAACACCACTAATCCAAAATGAGCGCTTTATAGCTCTTTAGATTCCATTTTTCAAGCGCTTTCCAACGATAGGTCATATGATAGGGTTTTGAGAAACTTACAAACATGTTATCCATGTCCCCTTTTTTAAGTATTCAAAAATGGGAATTGGGAAATTCCCAAATTCACTAATATGGTGTTTACATGGATATGGCACGCACCAAGAATACTGCACGTGTTACCATGCCCTCACAAAACACAGTGCAAAGCACCCAACGACCACATACTGGTGACACCACAGAAGAGAGTGACCAGGACATGCCCAATGGGATCACTAGAGTCCAACCCTCCTCCCACAGCAACACCAAGGCACACACATGCAAGCCCTTCTAGTGGGAGCAAGTACGTGAAGACTCCACAATGCAGCCACCCCAAAGATCAAGATAGAGAGGCCGATGATGACTTTGACTGGGTTGGTGAAAACATTCCTACATTGTGCAGCACCATAGGTGGCAAGACCCTACTACCAGGTTAGGGTCCCCTACCTACCCCGAGAGGAACTTGAAACACAGGTACCACAACAATAGAAGGAGGAGGATTCAGACTATGAGAGAGACCAAGAGGAGGTTCCTGCAAGTGCGCGCAAGCATAGAAAGGTCAAGCACTTCAAGCCAAGGAAGTCCCAACCTCACCAATGCACCAACACAACATAGAGAGCTCCAAGGAGAAGGATGCGCCAAGGGCATAGGGATCTACAAGAAGTCAAGTTTTATCAGAGGAACACTGAGTTGCTAATAAAAGAAGAGCCCCTTTTGCTTGCACAATGAAGAAGATTCTCCAACAATATGGAACAAAGTTCCGTGTTGTGCAGGGGATTGCCCTTGAAGCATTGCAAGAAGCCTCCGAGGCTTACCTTGTTTGGCTTTTTGAAGACACCAACCTCCTTGCAATACATGCAAAGAGGATTACCATATTTGTCCAAGGACATGCAACTAGCTCGGTGCATTTGAGGTGAGCGAGACACGATCTAGAGATCTTAGATGTTAACCTTCTTTTTGAAGCAACTCTTTTGTTTCAACCCCCCCTTTGTAACAAGCCTATCTTTGGCTTTCATTTGTAACCTTCTGATAATTAAAATTTTAAGTTTCTCTTACAATGTCTTGGTGTCATCATGTTTGTTTAACATGGAGTGTCTATCATGTGTCAGTTTGTCACACCCAAGGCATCAGAAATGCTCCTAGAGGACTGAGGAAGCTATGCCAGAACAGTGCGAATTTGGCCTCTACAATGGCGATGTAGGCTCAAAATTTGCACTGTTTTGGCACTTCTCCCCTAGCCACTCAGGATCATTTCTGATGTATAATGAAGTTGAGCACAGCAATTGTGAGAAATAGTAGTTTAAGATAAAAACACCTTTAAGCATGTGTAAAAATGCAGTGTTTATCACCCAATGCATCAGAATTACTCCTGGAGGACTCGAGAAGCTATGCCAGAACAATGCGAATTTAGGCTCTGCAGGCTCAAAATTCGCATTGTTCTGGAATTGCTCCCCTAGTCACTCAGGATCATTTTTGATGCATTTATAAATGAAGTTGAGTACACCAATTGTGAGAAACAATAGTTTATAAGATAAAAATAGCTTTAATCATGTGTAAAATTACATTGTTTGTCATCCAATGCATCAGAATTGCTCCTAGAGCACCGGGGAAGCTATGCGAGAACAATGCGAATTTAGGCTCTACAGCGAGACGGTGCAAGCTCAAAATTCGCACTGTTCTGGCACTGCTACCCCAGCCACTCAGGATCATTTCTGATGCATTTATAATGAAGTTGAGTACATTAATTATAAAAAATAGTAATTTACAAGATAAAAATACCTTTAATCATGTGTAAAAATATATTATTTATCATCCAATGCATCAGAATTGCTCCTAGAGGGCTCAGAAAGCAATTAAAGAAAAAAATCAAAATATTTTCCTATACATAATTATAAATGTTTCTAAGTTGTAAAAGGTTGATTATTATCTCTTTCTCAATGTCTTCTTTTTCCAAAGTGCTGGTGGGGGCGGAGAGGTCAATTGAGGACTTAGCCTCATCCTTTTTAGGTGCTTTGGTCTCCTCCATCACTCCAACAAGGGTATCCTTTTCAGCCTCTAGCTTGTCTTGTAAGGTTGTGAATTCCTCCTTTGGAACTAGGGCTTGCTCTGCGGTCTCAACCACAGTTTTCTTGACCAAAGCAACTGTCTCTGCAATAGATTCTCCAAGGGGTAATATAACACTATCTAGGTGAGGATCGAGGTTGGACGTATCAAGGTCCACCTCACATCGCGTGCATATAATGCCTAAGCATTCATCCATTCTCAAGCCAGCTGCCTTTTGAAGGTCATGAAGAAATAAGTATTCTTCACCTTCCATCACAATGGTGCTCAAGAGATTGATCTCAAGCTTTGGCAGAACCTTACTGTCCTCGTGTGGGGAAGATAGCCCCACATCTTCTACTATAGTGGGCTGTTCAAGTGCAGATTGTGCACCCTCTGAAAATTTCTTTGATGCAAGCTGCTCTTCCACACCAGCACTCGTTCCCTATTGCCTTCACTTCCTTGTCATCCCTCAAATACCCTGCAATGTAGGCATCTCTACCTCCTCATCCGAATCCGAATCCTCATCTGATGAGGAATGTAAAAGTGGCGAGCCACGAGAGGAACCTAGTTCCTAAATTGCCCTTCCCCAACCTCTTCACCTCCTCCTCCTTATTGAAGGTACAATAAGCTCCTGCGGGGATGCAGATGTCGATGAAGCATTCAAGGCGCTGGATGTAGGGGTGGGCATATTATTGAATGTACTTAAGTAGCTCAACAGGCACCCATCGATCATTAGGGCAATGGGGAAAGGAGATGGAGTAAGGAGCCAAGTATTGCTCCATGTATACAATATGCGTCTCATAATGTTGGGGATGCAAGGGCGAGTGACTTTTCAAAGTCGACTTCACGAGCGAACATGACAAAGAGCTCGCTCTTGCCCACCCACGGGGTGGTGGAGAGGAACTCACAGAAGTTGTTAAAGTGGGTAGCCATGTGAATGCAAAGAGATAGTGTGAGCTCGTGCTTGGTTTCTATCGCGTGAAAATGAGAAAGAAGGCACCTTTGGCTATTTATAGTTAAAATTTAAAGTTTGGCCTTTTTACACTAGACCGCTAGACAAAAAAATCACAGTTTGTAAAAATATTAAGATGTCAATTAAATAAAGATTGGTTAAAAAAGAGCTTGCTACAAAATTACAAGCATGTCATCTAATCTAAAATTGTTATAATATCTTCATTTTTTGCCCCTCTTGTGACATTTACTTCATGTTGATCTCCATCTCCTTGTTAACTTAAAAGCTTGTCATTGCCTTCACCTCGGTCCTGAAACTCTTGCCCCTCACGTGCATCAGAATAGAGGCTATTTTCCCATATACCCAGTTCATTTTCAAGCTCTTCCACATGCCTACTATGTGTTGGTAGGGCTATACACCTTGCTGTTGAAAATTCAAGGTCCCCCATTTGCCATGATTCTAAGATCATGGTTGTCCCCTCCTTACGCTTCCCAATCTGTAAAAATATAGAAAGTGGCACAATAACCAGAAAGTGTAAGGGTTAATTCTAGACATGTAGTGGAATCAGATATACCTTTCTTCTCATCAACTTGAAACTTAACTCTTCCACATTGTCAAAGTCCATGTCAAAGCCCATGATACTAAAGTGTTGATCCAGGTCTACTAGGCTCCAATGCTTGCTTACTGCCACTCGCTCAAATGCTTGCTTACTGCCACTCGCTCAATCCATCCATTTTGCATCATCATAGCTACCTCAATAAGCACAATTTCTTCTTCCGAGGCTTGAAGTAGGATCCATGTCCTGTGCTTTTGCATCCATCTTTGGTAGTGCAGATGCATGTACAAAATAGAGTGTGCCTTCAAGAACTTGAAAGACACTATAGAATCTACTACATTGCACTTGTACACATCACCTTGATGTGACCCCTCATTAACCTCCCAACCCTCTCCTAGTAACCCTTGAATGAGGTCATACTGTACCTCTTTACAAATATACATTGTTTTTGTTTGGTGCATTGGCATAGAATTAAACATGTGCACAAAAACATATAAAGGACAAAACCAATTTAGCCCTAGTGACCTACATGCCTTTTAAAACTTGAGTGATGTCTTGATATCACTTACCATTTTAAACTTTAAGCATAAGATGGTCCAAGCATCAGGTTTGGGCCATTCGAGATTGTTAAGAGGGGGGTTGGGGATCTCTTCTAGCTTGCCAAATAAACTTGGTTTTTTATCTACAAATTATGAGTGAGAAAAGGAAAAGATATTGTTCTGTACAAGATCACTTGGGCTTTGAGATACAAACATTGCCTCTCCAATAGATGCATGCATAGCATAGAAAACTCCAGTGAGGCTTTGGAGTGGTTGTTCACATAATTAGAGGGGAAAATATCTGTAGAGAGACATAAGAAAATGGAGAATCATAAGAAACTTTGAAACAAAAAATCTAATATTAGCATGTTGTTAAAGCTGTGCTTATGTTACACAGACAATTTGAAGGAAACCTTGGTCGTTGGCCTTGAATGTACAGGTCTCCAAGGATATACACATGTTGCATTATGGCAACCAGTCCTTCCTTCTTAGTATGCTTGAAGCCTTGTAGCCACCCCTTCCAATGATGTAGCATATTCCCCAGTTGATGCACTTGATGTGGTCCCTTAGAGCTTGGTTGCATGTAGACCCAAGCCCCAACCCTGAATCTTGTTCGAGCCCAAACTCCATTCTCATCTCTTGTGTTTGTAGCACAGGCTCTTCCACCTTCTCCCTAGGTCTTCTCACATTACTGAAAGAGGCCATGGTGGTGGTAAGAAAAGAGAAAAAGGGAAAAGAAAAGCTTGTCTTACAACAGAGGAGTGGATAGGAGAGAAAGTTCAGGGTTTTCAGTGCAGCAATGAAAAGCTTAAAATAGGGTTAGAGTTTGAGAATAGGCTTCCTGAACCTAGAGTACACTAAAGAGGGATAGAGTTTCCATAGCAATGGAGAGGGAGGGAGCTTGAGAGAGAGAGAGAGAGAGAGAGGGAGATTGAGAGGGAGGGAGCTTGAGAAGGAGGGAGAACTTGAGAGGGATGGAGTTTCTACAGCAATGGAGAGCTTAGAAAAGGAAGAAAGAGGGAGAGGGAGCTTGAGATTGAGGGAGCTTGAGAAGGAGGGAGAGCTTGAGAGATATGGAGTTTCTGCAGTAATGGAGAGCTTAGAAGAGGAAGAAAGAGGTTTAAAATAAGCTTTCCAAACCTAGAGTATGTTGGGGGGAGGTTTGAGAGGGAAAACACACTTTTGGGAAAAAATTAAAATTTTGTTAATTTTTAGGGTTTTTAATCTGCACGATTCTAGGTGGGGGGACCTCTAAGTTTGGGCCGAGGAGGTAGGGAGACAAGAGTAGTAATTAGACCCCATTAGCAAACCAAAGCCTAGGCCCCCTAGGATTAAAGAAGTCAAAAATGTGCACCTAGCCCTCTTCCTATTGGTCCATTCCTAATCAAAAGTTAATCCAAGAGGCCCTCTTAGGGTCCAAAAATTTCCTAATGTCTTGAGTGCCTTGCAAGTATCTAAAGATATGTTTACTTGCTTGCCAATGCTTTGTGCCTGGGATGTGTATGAATCTACTCAATTGTGAAACACCAAACTTAATGTATGGCCTAGAGTGGAATAAGAAAATTAGGCATCCAACAATTTGATCATTATTAAATGGTTCTCTTGCATCTTAAAAACTAAGCTTTATACTAGGTTCCATTGGTATAAAGATATATTTGCAACTTTCCATGTTGAACGTCTTTAACAATGCCTTGATGTGCTTGGACTATTTAATGACGATACCATCATCACGGTTTGTGAATTGCATGCCCAAATAGTAGTGCAAAGGCCCTAAATCAATCATCTCAAACAAGACATTCAAATCAGCTATGAAGGCTACAATGATATTTTCATTAGTGCATGTTAGAAGCATGTCATCGACATATAAGATGACAATCAACAAATCATTTTTTCTTTCTTGACATAAAGAGTGCTTTTAGTAGGAATATTGGAAAAAAAATTGGACGATCAACTATGGATGAATTTTTTTGTACTAAGCTTTGGGAGCTTGCTTTTGACCATAAAGAGCTTTCTTAAGCCTCCATACCTTATTTTCTTGACCATGTTTTAATAAAGCCAGTTAGTTGAGTTATATATAATTCCTTCTATAATTCACTACTGAAATTTTTTATTTTAATGTCCAAATGATGCACATTCCAACCATGGTTGGCTACCAATGCAGTTATGAACTTGATATAATTTGTCATACAAGAAGTGGGTGCAAAGGTTAGTCAATTCCTTTCCGATGGGCATAGCCTTTGGCAACAAGTCTGGATTTCAATATATCTATAGATCCATATGCCTTCATTTCAGATTTATAAACCCAATGGCTCTCCTACCAACTGGCAAGTCAACCAATTTCTAAGTGCCATTCTTCTGTATAGCATCAAATTCTTCCTCCATGGCTTTGACCCAATTAGGATCATCCTGAGCCTCTTCAAAAGACTACACCTTATTTGCATCATGAAAACAAATTAGAAATGAAAATTCAATAACATTAGCTGAATTTGAGGCATTTTGCATACCTCATCTTGTTCTGATCTAAAGTGGAGCTGCCAGTTTTCTATCCTACAATGTGCTTCTCCTCCATCTAGGCATATTCCTAGAAGTGTCAATTTTAGTCCTTTGTTCATTGACTTCATGTTCCAAATGATCTGAAGTAGGTGCATTGTGCATGCCACTTGTGGATACATCCCTCCATTATGACAAATCTTGATCAACATGCATGGGAATTGGTAAAAGTCCCTCAAAAATATTCTATGAATTGGCATAAGTGTGTTTGTTGAATTTATCACATTGGATAGACCAAACTCTCATCAAAGACAACATCCCTTGTGACAATCACCTTTTTGGTTACAACATTGTAGATTAGAAGATAGTGTTAACCTATGACGGACAATGAGACGTATTATGTTTTACGTCATGTAATTAGTTTAACTATTCTGAGTCATGGGCCGGGCTTGTCGGCACCATATGCAAAGGATAAAGAAATTGGGTGATCGCCGATGAGAGGCGCACCTTGAATATCAATAGGATAAGTGTTAGGATTGGCCGGCCATGTATGGGCACCCATGTGTAACGACTAAGTCACCTATAACAGTCAAATGTAACCCTAAAACCCTCATTCTCATGTGTTGTGAATACAAGAGTGCTCTTGCCTTATCTCCTTGGTTTCCTTCTCCTGCGTGTGTGTGTGAGAGAGAGAGAGAGAGAGAGAGAGAGTGAGAGAGCGATCGAGCACTGTATAGCGGCACGACGGCAGAGAGGCGGTAGAGCGGCGAGACGGCGGCTCCTTCTTCACTGCGACGCGGGAATCCTTCAAGGCGGCGGTTGAGCGGTGAGTGACACACCTTTTGCATTTTGTTTGAGCTTGCCTTCCTAGTTGTATGCTTGCAGCCATTCGTGGCTCGCATACGGTGTTCGACAAGTCCCCAGCTACGACCTGTGCGACAAAAGCGCACATTTTTGGCGCCGCTGCTAGGGAATTGCCCTGCACCAAGCTCAATTGCAGCTCGGGCTACTGCGTGAAGTTTAATTTACACTGTAGGAAAGCGACTGTGTGTTTGTTGTTGAGGTGTTTCCATGTTTTGCAATCTGTTTCTGCAATTTGTCTTCTGCATTTCTGTTATTTTTCCGCTCCGCGTGTGGGCGTGCGTTCCGTTATCTGGTTTTCTGCATGTGAGGGGGGATCTTTGAATCCCCATACCTGTGTTGTGTGCGAACCACGCCGCGGCCAAGGCTGAAACCTAGAAAGAAACCCTAGAAAACTTCTCAAAAAATAAAAATAAAAAATAGTAATTATAAAAAATAAAAAAATAAAAAATAAAAAATAAAAAATTAAATTTTATTTTAAAGAAAAAACCAAACGTGTGGAGAGGAAATATTTTTTAATTGGAGAAAATATTTTTGAAAAGAAAAACCCCCAATTGACCCCGACCCTGACCTCGGCCTCGGTCTCGGTCTTTTGATATATATATATAGAAGAGTGAGCCTTCATAGCTTTCTTTCAAGTGAGAGCTTATGGGAAGTTGTGCCCTATATGTAGCCCACTTCCCAAGGAGTAAAGTGAGCATGTGAGATAAAGCCCTCACCCTTTCCTCCACAAGCAAATAGGCTTTCGTCCCTTCCCCACCACAAGGAAACAGACTGTTTTGAGGACTACAAGAGCTCTGGATAGGCAAATACGGTGTTGTAAAGCACACTAGGACCCTTTGAACGATACGCTTGTTTCGAGCTATCACACGCTCTAGTCCAGGTTTGACCGTAAGTAAGGGGGTCAAAAACGAGTTAAAAACAACCTAAAAACAAGTAAAAACGGGGTGCGAAATACCCAAGAAACCATTTGTGTGGGCTTTAAGGGTAGTTACCAACGTACGTGGGTAACCACGTCACATGCATCTACGTTCTGGTCGGGTGCTAGAGCCTGAGCCACTAGAAAGCGTTTCAGTTTACGCAGGCTCACACCATCCCTCCACGTTAACATCTTGGCCTTCGGCTGGAACCCAAGGGAGTGCAACCCAAGATCCACGTTAGCATCTTGGCCTTCAGCTGGAACCCAAGGGAGTGCAACCCAAGATCCACGAATAGTGGATAGTGACTCGTCCTCTGACTCAGAAGCCATGGAAGGGCACCCTACCAAGAACCCTGAGGAGACAAGCCAAAACATGCCAGTTTGGGCCCCATAATCCGGATCTAGCATGTTAAGTCGTCTAATAGAGACCTTTAGTAGAGCTACATGCTCTGAACATGCGGCGACAAGCGAAGTAAATGAGGAAGGAGGGGTAGTAGATTCGCCATTCACATCTTATGTAGACCCTACCCTCCCAAAGAGTGTCCATGTGGATATTCTACCCACTTCGTTTAATGAGGGCCCTACTGAGCTACCACCTTCCTATGCTCTTCCTAAAGTAGAGGTCCCTAGAAGCCAATCCCTAAGAAGTGACATTGCGTCCACTTCAAGAGAACCGTTTGGCACACCAAGTTTGGATGGGATATTTCTCAATGAAAATTGGGAATATGATCTACACACAGAGACTCTAACTGACCTATACACGGGTTACACATACCATGTAGGTTGGTTAGAAGTCCTACGATCTACATCTAGCGCCACTAATCTAGAGGAGCAACAACAAATGATATGTGAGGTTATTCATAGAATTATCCAAATTGAGAGGCAAAATAGGGGAGTGAACTTAGTTTCCACTGGCCCTATGAGATTTTTGGATACAGGCAAGGCCAAACAACCAACCCTATCACAATTGGAGACTCCCTCGGTGAGTCCCATAGACCCTTCGTATGTTGTTTTGCCTAGAGTCTCAATGTAGGTTGAGCCCACGAGTAGTAACTTTAGCTTTCCAACCTTGGCTCAACTTTCCATTAAGGAATCCACAATGCCTACCCTAATGATGAGCATAATGGAAAGTGCACCTGTTACCGCTGTAGTTAGTACGACGCCGCTACCTAGTGGAACATTACATACAATAGCGCGTGCCAGTGCCTATCAACCATATGTGCCTATCGGTACTCATGCTCATGTAGCTCCTACGCCTCTTAGTATGCCAATGGCGTATGCTCCGCGACCGCCTTATCACAACCCTTATCCAAGAGGATCTAGGCCTAGCCACATATCATATCCTACGTCATTTGCAACATACCCAGGCCAACGCCAACTCCTATCAACCAAGCTATCCCAGAAGTGCCTCCACCAGCTATGCCTGCTCACCTAGGTGATCTCGCAGCCTTTGCTCAGATGATCGGACGATCTATTGCAGAAAACATGCGGGGTATGCCTGAGAGAGAAACTAGAAGCAAGGCAGTACAAGTGGCTAAGCTCACTCAAAACTTCAGTGGTAACGAGGATGTTAGGAAGCACATTGAAGTCTTTGAACACGTGTGTGATTCCTTGGAAGAGCACAATGAGCTGCATAAGTGTAAAGCCTTAGGCTTAACCTTGAGTGGGAAGGCCGGAGATTGGTATCGAACCTTAAGGGTTGAAGAGCGCACTCACTACCCCACTCTCAAGAGATTGTTCTTGAAAGAATACATACGTGAGGGTGTGCTTTGGTGGGGGGTAGCATCTCAACTCCAAAAAGCTGAACGCGAAGAAGGGGAGTCAGTGAGAGACTTTATAAGTCGATTGAAGCATCTAAATTCTCACTACACTCCCGATGATAATAACCAACTGCTCAATAGATTCATCCAAGGATTGCGCCACGAGGACATTTACAATGGCCTAGTCATTAGAGGTCTTACAACGTGGGAAGCAGTCACTGCCAATGCAATCTAGTTTAGAAGACAACTTGATGATTGCAGGTAAAAAGGTGTCTTCGGAGACAAAATCCGTTAGTTCGCAAGTATCTGGGCACGAGCCAATGAGTGACGGTAAAACCTATTGCCAAGGAGCCCAAGATATCTGAAATGTCTGTGTGACTGACCTTACTAAGGCTCTCCAAGAATACTTTAGGGGTAATCGAGCTCCTCAAAATAGCCATATGTACCCAAGAAGAGAGCAACAATGGTGTTTGGTTTGCTTAGGACCACATAGCACGAGTGAATGTCCCACATTCAGAGTCAAATTCAATGGGAATTGCAATGCATGTGGTAAGTAGGCCATCAATCTAAAGATTGCCTAGTACTTAAGCGAATGTTGGCAAATCAGGCACCACTAGCCTGGTCAAACACACCTCAAGTACCCGCGCTGATGCCTGCACAACCTGTCGAGCAACCGTCGTCTCACAGCACATAGTTCCAAGGAATCCGAATGTAGTCCAGTCTGTGCTGTTACCACCGCCAGTGCTAGGACCACAACCTCCACATCCAAGGATTACCCCAATAAACCAGATGGGTTGTGAGTCACATAGTGTTGAGTGTGGGGATTATGAAGAGGAGATAGACCCCACTGCTCCATACGGGATTGATACGTTTGAAATGACTCCCCAGTACTACATGGAGGATCATTTCGGGCAAGTCAAGCCTGTATATCAAGCGGCTTCTCTCACCACAAGAGGGCAAAACCTTAATACCTTGGCGAGGAGACCACCTCTTCAATGCTATGAGTGTGGTGGACTGCATCATGTAGCGGAGTGCCCTAATAGGCTACAGAAGATCGCTACTCAAATGCAACCAAATCAAGGGAGCACATCGGAAATGCCGGTACTTACATGTAATCATTGTGGCATAGATCATTTGATTGCTCAATGTCCACATAATCCTAATGCACCCAAGATTACGCCATTGAATTTGGTTGAGGTCATCAACTAGGCACGAGGAACCACACCCGTTATACCCGCAAATGTAGTTACACAGTCAATGCTTCAAAATCAAAACTACATTCTTGAAGAGAGGGATACTGCATCAATCGCTCAGGCAAAGAAAAAGAAAACACGGCAGAAGAGATCGCTTAATGCCACGAGCTCCAAGCCTAGTTCAAAGACTAACATAGGGACAGGAGACGACCCCGTGTATATGAATGATCCTGAAGATGATTCCGATTCAATAGAAACCATGGGGACCAAAGCCACTACCTTAAGGGAGGAACCCACTCGGGAGCTCAATGAAGGAGAATCAAGCGAGTACATAAATAAGGAGAAACAGAAGGAAACTTCCTCAGCCCCACAACCAAGTCAGTTAATGCCCTCTCGACCACCCAAACTGACTGAGACTCCCCAAGACAAGCCACGTGGGCCAAAAACCCTCAAGAAAAAGATTGGAACCTACCCAAACCCAGTTGAGGAGATTGAACAAGTGCAACACTTAAGGGGTTTGGTGGAAGAAACACAAAGAGAACTGAAGCCAAAACCCGAGTACATAAATAAGGAGAAACAGAAGGAAACTTCCTCGGCCCCACAACCAAGTCAGTTAATGCCCTCTCGACCACCCAAACTGACTGAGACTCCCCAAGACAAGCCACGTGGGCCAAAAACCCTCAAGAAAAAGATTGGAACTTACCCAAACCCAATTGAGAAGATTGAACAAGTGCAACACTTAAGGGGTTTGGTGGAAGAAACACCAAGAGAACTGGAGCCAAACCCAAGAAAAATCAAAATTCTAGACAGAGTGTTTCCTACGCAAGTTCAGCCTCACAGGAACCATAAACCGTTAGCTATACCTAGTATCATTCGAGAAGAAAGTGAGGATAGGACATCAGGAAGTGGGAAAACACCCTTTTTGCTTGAAAGAATGTTTAGTGAGGGAATGCTTGACCCCATCGAAGAGGAAGTGATTCCATCTTCACCAATCCCTAGTCAAGGGGCGATGTCTTGAAAAGTACCATTGAATGTGTCTAAGCCAATGGATTTCATGTCCTCTGAAATCAGAACCACGATCATATCCAAATTATACGGAGATACTGAGCTATTCTTAGCTCTTCGGGCATTTCTCAATGGAGAACTAAAGGCGGGGCTACCACAATTTGCAAATATGGATAGACCTGACACGCTTCAAGATGAAGGGGAGAATTGGGATCTACAACCCAACTTAGATGAAGATTCAGTCATTGAAATACCTGTTAACAAGTTGGGACAGTACTTTGAAGGTGACGAATCTAATGCAACCCTCCCCATTACTACCAAGGGATTAACTCTAAAGGGAATCCTTGATGGTGGTGCTGGAGTGAGCATTGTGACTAAAAACTTTTGGGAATCTATGGGGAGACCTCACCTCAAAGTCACAAACATAGTGGTTAAGATGGCAAACGGAACTCTTGCTAAACCTATTGGAATGTTAAGGGACCTTAAGATCAAGGTTCTGGGATACAAGGTCCGACATACCTTCATTGTAATGGATTTCTCCAAGCATCCTATGTCATATCAAATAATCTTGGGATGTCCTTTCATGAGGGAAGCACAAATGGTGCATGACTGGTCAAAAAACCATGTCTATCTACAATTCCAAGACTCTGTCATTCGAGTTGATCTTGAGAATGGTCGTGCACATCCTTTAGGAAGCAAGGTTATCATTGATAATCGATCAGATACCACTATTCACTCCGCTCCATTAAGGTATTGCTATACATGCAAAAAAGAGATGGATGATGGGAAAGATTCTCCTTATATGGATGTCCTACCGGGTATGATTGAGTCAGATAACGTGGATTGGGTACACCTAGCGGCAACCATAGACACATGGGAAAATAGAGGCACAAGTTGGGTAACACCTGAGGGGCAAGATATGCTACCATTTGTGCCAATAAACATGATAGGTGTTATGCACTTGACTCCTGATAGCGAGAAAGTGGCAAACTCCACTGACACTGAAAGTAGCGAAGACTCTGACCAATGCAACTCTGAGTATGAATCTCAAGAAGAAACTAACTCTGAGCCTGATGGTGGGGATGAATCAAATATTCACCCAAATGTGGAAGCAATGTGCTCAAGGCCTAGGACGGTGACCTCCTGCAGTTCATCCGAAAGTGAGGGGGACACAAGTGAAAATCGACCAAGTGAGTTCGAATCTGACAGACACAAAAATCAAAAACTTGGTAAGAAGAAAACGAGACATCGCTCATCGGAAGTTAGCAGATAATTGGGGACAATACCTCCAAAGTTTCATGTGGTGTATTCCGCAACCTCATGAGACGTCGCCCAATTAGAAATTGATGAGAAGCCAAAACTAAATCGTACTGCAAGAAGGCGGCAAAACCAAGAGTTGGCTCAGCAACAAAAGGAAGCGGAATTGAAAGAAAAAAGCCTGGCACAACAGGAACCAGTAGACTTACACCCCACACCCGATCATTTCAAATCATTTACCACAGGGGAACGTAAAGTGGTCTACACAAAAGCCCAACGAACGCCTACCAATGGGAGTAGCGGTGTCTACGATGGCCCGGCGGTAGTCAAGGAGATAGACTTAGCATATCCGGGTGAGGAGTCTAAACCAGTTTTTATTGCTCAAGACCTCACAAAGGCGGAAGAAGTTGCACTTACGAAGCTTCTTAAGGAATTAAAGGACATATTTGCCTGGACATATCATGATATGAAGGGTGTTCCACCCTCTGTGGTGCAACACACGATTCCAATGATTAGCACTGCTAAACCAGTCCAGCAACGTCCCTACCCAATGAATCCTAAGTACGCAAAGATTGTACAAGAGAAAATTGAAAAGCTTGTAAAATGTGGATTCATATACCCTATTGAGCACTCAGAATGGGTTTCTCCGATAGTCATCGTACCAAAGAAGAATGGGAAACTCAGAGTGTGCGTTGATCTCAAAAAGGTTAATGCAGCCACCAGAAGGGATCATTATCCCTTGCCATATTCTGAACATGTGCTTGAAAGAGTGGCAGGCAAGGAGGCATATAGCTTTTTAGATGGGTACTCGGGTTACAATCAGATCACAATTGCAGTCGAGGACCAAGCTAAAACAGCATTTATCATGGAGTTTGGAGTGTTTGCCTTTCGCATCATGGCTTTTGGCTTGACCAATGCACTTGCAACATTCCAACGATTGATAAACATGGGCTTTAAGGAATATCTAAGGGACTTCTATGAAGCTTTTTTAGATGATCTTTGTGTTTATTCCTCTTGGGACTTCTATGAAGCTTTCTTAGATGATCTTTGTGTTTATTCCTCTTGGGATGAGCACTTGATGTGTTTACGAAAAATATTTGAAAGGTGTAGATTATATCGCATCTCATTGAATCCTTTCAAATGCCAATTTTGGGTTAAACATGGAGTTATCTTAGGGCATATAGTGTCCAAAAATGGGATTTCCACTGACGAGAGTAAAATCAAGGTCATTCTGGAATTGCCCCCACCCACCAACTATAAGGGAGTCCAACGCTTTATGGGCCACGTTGGTTATTATCAAAGATTTATTCTATTCTTCGCCGAGATAGCTCGACCATTGTATTCTCCCAATGGTATGAGGGATACCATGGGCCAACTCCGGGCCTTACTAACGTCTCCACCGTTCGGCTATACAAGCACAAGAACGGGACAGCGTCAAGGCAGGGAGAAGTTGTACCTGTACCTTAATTTAACCAAGATAACAATCCATTTACTCACTAAACCATAGGACTAGAATCCATGTTACCTTCTTAAGAAAACAATCCTTTTCTCACACAAATTTTAGCATTTCAACTTGAGATTGCGATAAGCCATTCTTTATTAAGGCATACGCTGTTGTTTAAAAGAATACAAACTTTAAATGGTAAATCAATCAAATAGATCACTGTAACAATCAATAGAGAAGCCGGGGCCATACCTCAACCCCTAAGAATAATATGTAATTGAAAAACAAAATATGTATATACCTTATAGTTATCGTTGTCTTTGCTCGTATTAACAAGAGCTTTAGAACTTGACATATGAGAATAGAGTCTTCTAATACCTTGTCTTTTGATAAAAATCATCCAATCATTCCCAAGCTTTATCTCCTCTTACTCGTAGTGTGACTCTTCTCTCTTTCTAAGATTTATGGCAAAATAGGCTCTTCTTACAGAACTACAGCATACTATTCTTTCTCTAAAAGAAAAGCTATGGAGTTTAGGTCTCTTCCTCCGAAAGACCATAGCAATCTAAGTTTATTTTCTGAGATATTAGATAAGAATGAAGGGATATATGCATCTCAAACTCTAGGATTACCTTGAGGCTACTTGCTGCCTTCTCTCAGTTTTCTCTGTGTAGAGACCCTAACAGAAACAGCAAATTGTTTTGGCCATAACTCTCTGATAAAAACTAAGAATATAGTCATGTAGCCACTCAAAAGAACGGGAAGGTATCTGGTCTACAAGGCACCGCGGGCAGAATAGGCAAAAACGTGTGTATATAGCCACAAACGCGCCATCTTTAGAAACGCGTTATTTTTCTACATTTTTAGTATGCGTGGACTCTAAATGTGTAAAAGTACTCTAAATATGACCTCTTATCACCTAAACTCGAAATTCTATTTTTGGAGATACTTATCTCTTAATAGAACTATTCTTATGTTCTTATTTCTTTTAGGATTTTTGGAGCTAATATTTTTATTCTAACACTTTTCTAATGTTTCTAGCCTTATTGTCTCACTCTTTCTAATTACACTCTCTTTCCTTATTGAAATCTATATTAAAAGAGAGACATACATACATGGCTTGGGAGGGACCTTATACAAACATAGCTGCTAAGGTTTCAAAGGGGTCCAAATAGGGCATGGGGCCACTTTTGGAGGCCCAAAAGTATGATTTTCACTATGAGACCTACTTGGGTCAAAATCCATATCTTGAAGGTTTCCCTAAGGTCTCTTATCACACCCAATATCTCACAAATCAAACATTAATCACTAGTTCAAACAATTTAGTTAAAACTACATTTTTAAAACCAATTTTTACCTCTTTCAGTGACTGAAAATCATCTAAATGAAGTCCAAATTTTGCAAGATCACTTTCGATGGTCTTCTTTTTGTAGAAAAAAATAAACATGGCACAAACAATTAGAATTATGAAAAATTGACCAAAAAGGAATCCTGGTACCTTACATTCTCCCTTGCTAAACAAAATGTGTTGTCCTCAGTAGAAAAATTGAGAAAAATGTTGTCTCACGTGATCCTCTTACAACCAAGTGGCATCCTCCATGGGGTATGTTTTCCACTTGATTAGGAGAGAAGCTATCTCATGCTGCTTGAGGTTTTTGACTCTACAATCTAAAACCAATTTAGAATGAATCTCAAAGGTACCCATATCCTCAAGTACTATGCTCTTATCCACTACATGACTCAGATCAGCCATGTATTCCTTAAGCAAGCTGATGTGAAAGACATTATGTGCCTTCACACCCTCTGGAAGATCTAGTCTATAAGCTTGTTTTAAAATCCTCTTTAGAACCTTGAACAATACATCATATATGGGGGCTAACTTCTTGCACTTGCCCTACCTTAAACAACTTCTCTTAGGGTTCACTTATAAGAACACCATGTCCCCTTCTTTGAATTCCGTTGATTTTGTCTTCTTGTTGGCATAACTCTTTTGTCTACTTTGTGCAACCCTTCAGCATTCCTTGATATCCCTCTTTTGCTTTTCCATTTCTTCTAGCACCTACTTATTTATTTCTACCTTGCCCATTGGATCATACCAAATCATTGGACTTAAGCATTCTTGGCCATACAATGCTTTGAAAGGGGGATTCCAATTGATGCTTTTGGATTATTATCGTATGCATACTCCACCACGTGTAGATATTCATCCCACTTCTCTAGCATTGTCATGCAATACATTGTCAACATGTCCTCGATGATTCTCAGTTTGGCCATCAATTTGTGAATGATATGTTGTACTCATGTTAAGATAACTACCAATGGCATTAAATAATGGCTTTAAAGAAAGCCTGACAAAAGTTCAAAGTAAAGTGAGCATCTCTATTTGATACGATGCTTTTGGGCATACAATGTAGTTTGAATATATTCTTGATGAATATATTTGCTACATCCATGGAAGTATATGTACTCTTGATGGGCAAAAACGGACCTAGTTTAGTGAGTCAATCAATGATAACAAAAATGCCATAACTTGCTCTTGTCCTAGGTAACTAAGTATTGAAATCCATACATATACACTCCCATTTCATCTCTAGTGCATCTAGAGGCAGCATAGGTCTGGGTTTCTTCACATGCTCTGCTTTTACTTATTGGAACTTCAAGCATTTCACAATATGATCTCTCACATAATCTTTCATGCCAGGCCAAAAGAAACTTTTTCTAGCCTTCATATACATCTTTTGGAATCCAAGGTGACCTACTATTACACTGTCATACAAATCATGCATTAATCTTTCCGTGATTTCCTTAGAGTATGGTATGCACAACCTTTTCTCATAGTATAATGCACCATCAATCAACTCATATTTTGTATATTTCATGATCTCCTCACAAATTCTAGAATTTCTCACTAAACTTTCATAAGCATTCTTGAAGAAGTCATCACTAAGTATCTATCATGTTTCACTAAGTTTCCCAAACTGTTATGAATGATTGTAATTGCACTAATTCATGCAACTTCTGGTTTTCTACTCAAAGCATTAGCCACCTTGTTCTCTCTCCCTTTCCTATACACATGCCTATACACGATATAAAAATCATAATCCAATAAAAACTCTATCCATCTATATTGCATTGCATTGCATTCAAATCTACCTGACTAAACAAATGCCCCCAAGGCTGCTTGAATAGTTTGCAACCCCAAGAAGGTAGTGTCTCCACACATGTAAACCATGCACAACAACTCAAGGTTATAAGCTGAATAATTCCTTTCATTAGTTTTTAGCTTACATGAATAGTATGCCACACAGGATGAACCTTCCTACATTAATACACCGCCAAGAGTAATAATACTTGCATTGTTGTATTAATACACCGCCAAGGGTAATAATACTTGCATTGTTGTATTAATGTTGTTCGTGCATTAATACACCCCCAAGAGAAATAATACTTGCATCGATCACAACCAAAAATGGATTTCCTAGATCTGGAAGTTTAAGCACAAGGGCTATAGTCAGTGTATGTTTGAGTATTTGAAAACTATGTTTGCATTGAGAAGTCCAAACCCTTTCTCAAAAGATATGTCGTAGGACTTGCTTTATGAGAGAATTCAAAAATGAAAATTCTATAAAACCTTACAAGTCCCAAAAATCCATGAACCTTTCTCACACACAAGTAGGAGTAGGCCAATCCATAGTGGTTGCAATATTTCTGGGATCCACATTAATGCCCTCCTTTGATATTAGATGACCAAGATACTCCACCCTATCCTTGAAGAATTCACACTTTGACCTTTTTGGATATAGCTTGAGTTTTAAGAGTATTTGAAACACTTTCTACAAGTGTTTTTCATGTTCTTTCATTCACTTAGAGTACACAAGTATATCATCCAAGAACACTAGCATGATTTATCACACACTAAAATGTGGTAGGCACATTCGTAAGACCAAATGGCATAACCACAAACTCAAAGTGCCCAAAACAAGTCCTAAATGCACTCTTATGTATGTCCCTCTCATTGATTCTAATTTGATGATAACCAGATTGTAAATCAATTTTGGAGAACACACAACTTCCTGCCAACCGATCAAATAACTCTCCCATGCGTGGAAGGGGATACTTATTCTTTATAGTCAGCTTGTTTAAACCCTTGTAATCAACACATAAATGCATGGATCCATCTTTCTTCTTAACAAACCAGACCAATGTACCTCATCGGTGTGTTAAACCCTTGCTATAATAATCTTTGCAATTGCATTTTCAGCCCTATACTCTCTTCTAGTTAGAGACATGCGATAGCTCTAGAAACAAGTTCTACGCCAGGAATTAATTCTATTTCATGATTTGTAAATATATGAAATGACAAAATTCTATGTACATATTGTCCTCTATTCTAATTCTGTACATATTGTCCTCTATTCTAATTCTGTACATAATTTTGAGCCATGTTCTACAAATTTTGGCTAGGCTGATCATCAGTTAAATTTAGTTTCTTAAGTGCCTCTCTTAGTTCACGAGAGTCCACCTTATTCTTGTATTCAAAAGTTCTATGTTCCTTTTCCAAGCATCTAAAACATAACCTTTCACGACGTGCCTTCTCTTCCATCTCTGTTGACAAGGGTGTATAAGGCTGATAATTTTCTTTTTTATCTAATCCTTGTGGGCGCTAGTTTAGGAATGATTAATCAAGAGCATCATGAAAGGATTAAATCTCTTTCATTATTTTTTAAAATTGTCTTCATTTGACTTCATCTATTAATAAGTCATAGCATGCAATAGTGCATCCTGCACTGTCACCAGTTTGTTTTCTTTTACCAGAAAATGAATATCCTTATTCAAACTATTTACAAACCATGATGCTCTCTCAATCTCTGTGAGAGAAAGTGCATACTTTTCCAATCCCATAATTTTTCATGATATTCTGAAATTGACAACTATTTATACTCTAGGTTTAGAAAAGGGTTTATCTTGTCTAGATGATACTTTGGGAGACAATAGTGCTGCACCATATGACGTTTAATCAAAGGCCATGTAACTTCTTTGTACTTTAAATCTCTGCTATGCAATAGTGCTGCACCATATCGCGTTTAATCAAAGGCCATGTAACTTCTTTGTACTTTAAATCTCTACTATGCATGATTGAATTCCACCATAATTCAATGGAACCTTCAAACATTAGAATAACACTTTTGGCCTTTTCTTCCTCACTAAAATTACAGGTCTTGAAATTATCTTCAAGCTACTCCATCCAAGCTTC
Organism: Cibotium barometz; assembly: GCF_041138505.1. Taxonomy (NCBI): domain Eukaryota; kingdom Viridiplantae; phylum Streptophyta; class Polypodiopsida; order Cyatheales; family Cibotiaceae; genus Cibotium; species Cibotium barometz. The sequence continues at coordinate 55,340,179 of NC_141074.1, forward strand.
TACCTCTTCACTACATTTTTCCTTTCCATCAAAAGTGGGTATGGCCCTTCTCTACGTTACCTGTTTAAGAAAACATTTTTGCAACTATTGAACTAAATTTTGCATATCTTTAATGGCCCAATAAATATCATTATCTACTCTAAGATCTTTAGGTGTCCTTGCTATTGGACTATCCAAAAAATTAAGATGTTCCCCTTGATCTCCCTCCTCATGAGAAATCATGTCATCCCATTGATCATCGAGGTCCTCCTATTTGTTTACATTAGGGATAACTTCTTCATGAGCACCTCTACCTTATATAGCTCCCATCGTCTCTCCTACAACTCTTGATTTCTATATCACCTCTTCAGGGGTCACACCAATTGATCTACAATAACTTGCATAAAAGCTCTTCCTCTTCCCAAGATTTACAACTAATGTAGCCTAAGCTGCCATGGCTTAATTAAAGAAAGAGCTAGCAAGAATAATGCTGCACAAAAAGTGAACCTATTATCAACTTTGCACTTGCTTTAAAAACAAGCCTTCTATAACTTCACATTAAAAGAACCTGAAAACTTGTCACGCAATTTAACTCTATATCACATAAAAATACATCATAGAGATTAGAAAAATGATATAAAACAAAATTTCCACAATAGGGGTAGAAACAAATAAAAAACCTATTTGCTTTTATAACAATTGTAATGTACCCCTAATTCTATCAGATTAACTAAATCAAATAATTCACCATTTCAATTATCATAATATAAAAAAGACAAGGATACAACACATACTACAAATCCTATATTTGAAAATAAAAAATAAAAAATCCTAGAAATAATCTTTAAACATTATATATCTATCTATCTATCTATATCAAAATTTGTATATCTTGAATTACATATCAAATATATAAATAACAAACAAAATCTCTAGAGAGAGAAAATAAAAATCAATGATCACAACAAAATAGGGCATTCACCAATGCCCGTCCACCCAATCTCCACACTAGAAATCACAGTCTCCTCGAGCTCACCTCCATCTCACTCTTGGCCTCTAAGGGTTCTACGCACAACTCCCGCAAGGCAAAAAATCATGATGTCTATCTAGTAGATCAGTTTAGATTGGCACGCCCAAATCTCATTCTTGCTTCCAAAATCTCTCTCTCTCTCTCTCTCTCTCTCTCTCTCTCTCTCTCTCTCTCTCTCTCTCTCTCTCTCTCTCTCTCTCTCTCTCTCTATATATATATATATATATATATATATATATATATATATATATGAAGATTTATTCTATTTTATCTTTGTTAGCTCTTTTCTAAAAATATCATAAAAATCCAAAAATAAGGAAAATTTTGACTTTTTCCAAAAGTAGTCAAATTTCTCCTAGACACATAATAATGCATCTCTAACCCATCGGACAAGATTCTGAGTTTTCTCTTTTTTTTTATAACACTTAAAAGTGGTATTAGATTCCTTTTTCATTTTATGGGCAAAGAGTTCATGTGAGGAATCTCACCAAGGTCTAAACATAGACTTTTTACCTCTCAATGAGATCTATATTTCCTCTATTCAACTCAAAATCCAATTCTCTTATCTACCTACTTAAACATAGCCGCTAAGGTTTCAAAGGGATCCAAGGTAACTTTTGGAGGCCCAAAAGTATTATTTTCACTATAAGACCTACTTGGGCCAAATTCCATATCCTCAAGGTCCCTCTAAGGTCTATTATCATGCCCAATATCTCCCAAACCAAACATCAATCGTTAAAACAATATTTTAAGACCAAATTTTTTTCTCTTTCGGTGACTCTAAAAATCATCCAAATAGACTCCGAATTTTGCAAGATCAATTTGGATGTTCGTCTTTTTGTTTAAAAAAATACACATAGCACAAAAAAAATAGAATTTCCAAAAAGTACCAAAAAAGGAATTCTCCACTAGTACCTTACACAGAAATGATGAGGCAAGTGAGCGAAAGTTGGTTCCTTATATATGTGTCTCTTTTGTAAATATCTTTTGTAAGTAAATGAAATAAAGCATGGGATGTTTTTTGAGAAAATTATGCTTCTATTTTTTAAAATTGTGCAAGGTTTTAAGAGGAGTGGGTGTGTTAAATTGTGTACACGAAATCTTAACACTTAAAATACCTATGCTATGGTTCCCTCGAACACAAACTAAGGTCTATAATCCTTAAGAATTTAGAAAACATTATATATTTGATTGGAAGAGAAAAACTACCTAAAATCAACAAATTAATTTTACCTTTAGTGTTGAGATATCGAGCTCGTCTAGTGAGGCGGTGGCCACTGATGACCCGCCTGGGGGATAGACCCCACACTTACACCACTGGCATGGTTGGTGAGATCATGGGAGATATGCGGTCAGTGGGATGACAGGCTGTGTGTGACAGCCATTCTAGAGACTGGCATAGTTATAGCGCTAGCTCATTTAGTCGGGTTCACACTATAGAGAACCCGTGTATGTATTGGTTGAGTACCTTTCATATTGTGAGTACTCTTATTCTTGTATATGGTGTGTTGAGTGTTGAGTAGAGAAGAAGAAGATTTTCAGCCTCTCACCTTGTGTGTTCTCTATTAGGGTTTTGTGAGTGTGTGTGTGTGTGCTTGCAAGAGCTCAAGCTCTCTTCCCCCCTGCATCTTTTCATGGTATTAGAGCCTGGTTTGTGCTAAGGGCTGAGCTGCAAGCAAGAGAACCACAGGAAGCGGTACGAGGGTAAGAGCTTCAACTACTCTTCCCTACACCCTTGTTGGGAGCTCTACGGGAGGCACCAGCAAATGGTCTCTGATTGAGGAGCTTTCTTCGCAGGAGTAAAGCTATAGGGCAACTATACAGCCCTATCGAACTAAGATTTTCGGGCCGAAAACGCATTTCGGGCGCGTCTGGACCTCCGTTTTTCAAAAAGTAGGCGATTTCGAGCACTGCGGCGGGTAAGTCATCGATTCTCTGCAAAACTCTGTTTTAAGAACTACAGGAAGACAGATTGACTATGCAGACACTGTGGGTGCTACAAAGAGGTCTACAGTTGCCATTGGGTGTATGTATGCACATTGAAGTCACTGTTGGTGACATTTGAGAGTACTACAGTACCGCTATGCAGAAAATACAGCAGTTTGTGCAGAAAAACCAGAGTGCAATTTCTGGTAAAGTTGTGTGTTTGGCAAGATGTCAAATGATGGGATAACTCAGATTGTGGCTGAGAAGCTTGATAAGAATAACTTCCATGCTTGGAGGTTCAGGTTGACGAATTTCCTGATGTGGGAAAAGGCTATTGGGACTACATAGAAGGTGAGCATGAAGAGGCACCGGAGACTGCAGATGTGAAAGAGTTTAAAGACTGGAACTAAGGAGCTAGGAAGGTTATGTATTGGCTCTCCATTAGTATATAGGACACCATGATTGGGCACATTCAGGATGCCAAGTCCCCCAAGGAGGCGTGGGACACCTTGGTAAAGCTTTATGAAACAAATACCAAGGCACGTAAGATACGGTTGAAGAATGAACTTCATACTGTGGAGAAAAAGAGCGTGTCTGTGAATGACTATGCGTTGAAGATAAAGGGTATTGTGGAATCCCTTGCATCTATTGGTGTGTCAGTAGATGATGATGACAAGGTGGAAGTCTGTCTACGTGGTCTCGGGCCACAATACAAGGCGTTTAAGACGTCTATTCAGACTCGGGAAAACATTCCCAACTTTACAGATTTGGTACAGTCTATGCTGATTATCGAAGAGAAGAACTTGGGTGAAGACCAACAGTCTTCACAAAGCAAAAACAGTTCAGAGCAACAGGCATTCTACACGAGTTCAGGAAGAGGACGAGGTAGAGGAGGCCGTGGACGCGGTCAAGGAGGTGGCCGAACAGGTAATCAAAATTATGGCCAGCAGCAGCAACAACAACAGTCCCAGAATCAACAACAACAACAACACGCAAGTGGAAGAGGCAAATTCAAAGGCAGGGGGAGTCAAAGAGGCCGTGGAAATTGGCAAAGGCAATATAATGATGTACGTGAATGCTATTATTGTGGTAAGCCTGGACATGTGCAGGCAGAATGTTATAAGAAGCAAGCTGACATGCAAAATGGAAAAGTGCAGCAAAACAACTATGCATCCTCTTCAAGCAGAAATAATGAGGATAATGAAAGGTTGTTTGTTATGCAGCATGTCGTGAATGCCATGTCTGAAAATGTTGATGCACCACAAAAAGATAATGTATGGTATGTGGATTCAGGCACTTCGAACCACATGACAAGTCATGGGGAGTGGTTCAAGGAGATGAAAAACCCGGAAAGACCAGGTTTTGTGGAAACAGGGGATGACACTGCTCATCCAATTGCCCATGTTGGAGATGTGCCATTGTCTATGCAGGATGGCAAAGTGAAGTACCTTGCAGATGTACTTCATGTACCAAACATAACAAAGAATCTGGTTTCAGTTGGCCAGATGATTGAGCAGGGTTTGCAGGTTCGGTTTAACCCTGATGGGTGTTATGTTGAAGATTTTAAAGACAAGTGTGCAGGTTAGTTACAAAAGGCAACAGAGTGGGTAGAATGTTTACATTGAATGTAGACATGCCTGAAATGAGTGCTGCGATGTTTGCAAATGGTTCAGGAGTTGTTGCAGACACAGACATATGGCATAAAAGGATTGGACATGTAAATGTGCAGAGATTGAAGTCTATGCAGACAAAAGGAATTGTGACAGGGCTGCCAAAATTTAAAGTGGAAGGTATGCAGAAAATATGTGAAGCATGCCAATTTGGGAAGCAAACAAAGCATGTGTTTCCACGTAACAGATATGTGAGCAGAAATGCACTGGATATTGTGCATTCAGATGTATGGGGTCCTATGAAGACCATATCTATGGGAGGCTGCAGGTATTATGTGACTTTCATTGATGACCACACAAGGAAAGTGTGGGTATATTTCATGAAAGAGAAGAGTGAGGTGTTCACTCACTTTCAGAATTTTAGAGTTTTGGTTGAAAAGCAAACAGGGAAATATGTCAAGTGCCTAAGGTCAGATGGAGGGGGAGAATACTTCTCCAATGAGTTCTCTGAATTTTTGAAGAAGAATGGTATTCGGAGACAGTTTACATGCAGATACACTCCGCAGCAAAATGGAGTTGCTGAGCGGAAAAACAGGCACATTGCTGAGATTGCACGAGCATTGATGGAAGAGAAGAATATGCCGCATTGCTATTGGGCTGAGGCTATTTCTATAGCAGTATACATCATGAACAGGACTCCAACTGCAGCCATACATGATGTAACTCCAGAGGAGAGGTTTACTGGCAGAAAACCAAATTTGTCTCATCTGAAAGTCTTTGGAAGCATTGCATATGTGCATGTGCTAGATGAGCTGAGAACTAAGCTAGATCCGAAAGCTGAAAAATGTGTGTTTATTGGATACTCCCTTGAGCAAAAGGGATACAGTGTTATAACCCTACTACACGTGAGTTGAGGGTAAGCAGGGATGTTGTCTTTGATGAGATGAGCAGCTGGTATGCTGCTGAAAAAGAAGCTGTTGGGGCTGATGTGAGTGGAAGTGTGGTTGCACAGAATGTAGGTCAGCAATCACAGTCTTTGAGTGGACTAAGAGAGTCCTCATCTAGTGGGTCTGTTGATAGACCATGGAGGGGCAGGGTGCGTCATAATACCAGTCCTGCAAATGTGATTACTACATCACGTAAAGGAAAAGAGAAAGTGGTTGAGCCTCTTGGTATGCCTGACATTTCTGCAGGGCATTCTCATGTTGATGGAGAGTCTAGTGGCTCAGATATGAGCCTTGATGAGGAGCTTGGGATCCCAGCTATGAGAACACCTGGTGTAAAGAAGGCTATGGAAGCCATGAATGAAAAGCTGCGAAGATCTGGGAGAGTGCAGAGGTTTACTTATGATGGTTATGTGGCACATCACTATGCATATATGGCAAAGGTTGTACAGGTTGTTGAGCCCACATGCATTGATGAGGCTGTTGGAAATGTGTGTTGGGAGAAAGCTATGGATGAGGAGATGGATGCACTATATGGAAATGAAACTTGGGATTTAGTGTAATTGCCTGAAGGCAAGAAAGCCATTGGATGCAAGTGGGTGTACAAAGTTAAACATAACAGTGATGGAAGCATAAACAGGTACAAGGCTAGATTGGTAGCCAAAGGATATGCGCAGACATATGGCATTGATTATGAGGAAACTTTCAGCCCAGTTGCCAAGATGGCAACAGTGAGAGTTGTGATAGTAGTGGCTGCGTCAAAGCAATGGTCTTTACATCAGATGGATGTAAAGAATGCATTCTTGCATGGGGATTTGCAAGAAGAGGTGTATATGTTGCAGCCACCTGGTTATGAGGATGTGGGTCACCCCGAGCATGTTTACAGGTTGAAGAAAGCCTTGTATGGCTTAAAGCAAGCACCAAGAGCATGGTCTGACAAGATTTTTGAATATCTTATCACTATTGGCTTTCATGTAGCCAATGCAGATTTCTCATTATATGTGAGACATGGTGATAGAGGGGTTGTGCTTGTTGTCATCTATGTAGATGACTTGATCATTACGGGGGACCATGATGCAGAGATCTTTGATGTAAAGATCTTGCTTAGACAGAAGTTCGAGATGAAGGATCTGGGGGAGCTCAGATATTTCTTGGGCATTGAGGTGATTAGGTCACCACATGGTATTGGATTACTGCAGAGACAGTATGGCTTGGACATGTTGTCCAAGTATGGTATGACAGGCTGTAAGCCTATTTCTGTGCCATTGGATCAGAATGGCAATTTGAGTGCAGATTCAGGAGAGATCTTGGAGGATCCTACTATGTACAGACGCATAGTAGGAAGTTTGATATACATGACGATCACCAGACCAGATTTGAGCTATGCTGTTGGGTTGGTGAGTCAGTTTATGCAGGTTCCACGGAAACCACATTTGGATGCAGTGAGACGCATACTGAGGTATGTGAAGTCTACTTTGCATTATGGACTATTCTATGAGATTGGGACAGAGATATGTGTACATGGGTACACAGATGGGTACACAGAGATATGTGTACATGGGTACACAGATGCTAATTGGGCTGGAGATAGAAGATCTACCAATGGATTCATGTTTTCTTTGGGGAGTGCTGCTGTGACTTGGAGCAGCAAGAAGCAGCCTACGGTTGCTCTATCGAGTACAGAGGCCGAGTACAGAGGAGCTGCTATGGCAGCATGTGAGGTAGCTTGGTTTGAGAAAGCTACTTGCAGATTTGGGTCTATTAGACAAGTTATCATTTTCTATGATAACATTAGCAGTATACGGCTGGCCAGGAACCCAGTCTTTCATGCTCGTACGAAGCACATAGAGGTCCACTACCACTTTGTCAGAGAGAAGGTCTTGGCAGGAGACCTTGACCTTGTTTATGTCAGCACAGAGGATCAGGTAGCTGACATCTTCACCAAAGCATTGGGTACAGAGAAGCTCTGCAGATTCAGGGCTTCACTTGGTGTACATGAGATGGAGTTGAGCTCGAGGGGGAGTGTTGAGATATCGAGCTCGTCTAGTGAGGCGGTGGCCATTGAGGACCCGCCTGGGGGATAGGCCCCACACTTGCACCATTGGCATGGTTGGTGAGATCATGGGAGATATGCGGCCAGTGGGATGACAGGCTGTGTGTGACAGCCATTCTAGAGACTGGCATAGTTATAGCGCCAACTCATTTAGTCGGGTTCACACTATAGAGAACCCGTGTATGTATTGGTTGAGTACCTTTCATATTGTGAGTACTCTTATTCTTGTATATGGTGTGTTGAGTGTTGAGTAGAGAAGAAGAAGATTTTCAGCCTCTCACCTTGTGTGTTCTCTATTAGGGTTTTGTGAGTGTGTGTGTGTGCTTGCAAGAGCTCAAGCTCTCTTCCCCCCTGCATCTTTTCATTTAGATCCTTGTGAGGGGATTTAGAAAATTTTAGGAACTTAGGGTAGTTTTCTTATATTGCCCATGCATTCATACTTAACCAATTGAGCCTCAAATGAGCCATTAGTTAACACGAGAGAGTTGTCAAGTAAGTATCTCTATCGATGTAGAATATGATTAGGTATATTACACAAAGTATGTTAACAATAATGAAAAACCTATACTTCTTGTTAAAATGTAGTGTGTGATTCATAAATTAAGTAAATTAATTCATGAAAGTTTAATTTTTTCATGTAAAATTTTTAGGTGTGAGAGTAATATATTCCTTGATGGAGAGTAACACTAAATAAACCATACAAAGAACATAGTGAAAATAGTAAGCAAAAATTAGGAGTGTGATGTATGTGTGTGTGTGTGTGTGTGTGTGTGTGTGTGTGTGTGTGTGTGTGTGTGTGTGTGTGTGTGTGTATAACTAGAATATATTAAAAATTATATAGTTTTTAAAGATGAAGATTTGAATATACAAAAGAGTAGTAACTAAAATAAAAAAAGATATTGTAAGTAATTATCAATTCATCAAACAATAAATTCCTTTGTAAGAAAGTAAGTATTATAAACAAATTTTATGTAAGAAGAATTCAATTACTATTCTTTTATATAGGAAAGTGCTAACTCTTTCTTGCATGGGAAAGAGAAATAAATAATCACTATATTATCTTTCAAGAAAAATTTCCTATGTAAGAAACTAATCATATTCACTATTCCTATGTGTGAAAGGAATTGTGTAAGGAAACAATCCATGGTTATTATTCTTCCTATGTGTGAAAAAAATTCATAGGTAACAAAAAATTAGACAATGACAATCACATGTAGGGAAGATAATAATCTTGGTTAGGATTTTAGAATGTTAAGTGGGAAAATTTTTCAAATCTAGGATAATTTTTTCAAAATGTAGAAACCCAAGTTTACAACATAAGAAAATATTCACATATTAAATGATCACATAAGGAAAGTTCTAAAACTTCTTGTGAGGTGCATCCAATAGTATCATGGCATGTGTTTGTGCTGAATTTGGTGACATTAGAAATTTTTTATCATGAACCTATCATCATGCTCCTTCATATTCTCCAACCTCCTATCAATGATAGATACATGAATAATAGATCTTTAATGAAATATAAGCCACATGTGATACTATCCTATTCTAAGTTCATTTTTGTGAAGGGCTAGATCAATTACATAATATAATGAGAAGCCACATGTGATGAGAAGCCACATGTGATACTATCCTATTCTAAGTTCATTTTTGTGAAGGGCTAGATCAATTACATAAACACACAACCACACATACATACATATAGATGTATATGCATATTTATATGTATATGTATATGTATATGTGTTTTCATTATTAATCCCTTTAATAGGAAAGTGAAAAAGAACAAACAATGAAAAGAACTCAATAACTTGAATGAAAATACAACAATAACTAGTATCTAAAAGAAATAAGACAGAGAAAGTTTGATTGGATAGTCATTTGTATTGAATGGAGAATACAAATAATTGTATTCAAAAGAAGTGAGAGTACCACAGGTGACATAGCTTGATCGTCAAGCTAGAAATCAACGTTTATTGAAGGCGAGAACCTATTTACCTACCACCATCCGAAAAACATCTTCGTGTTAGATCATGTCTTATTGTTTAGGAAGGCAGACATCATAGGATCCCCCACTTGTTATCAAGGTCCCCAAAAAATAGACTTTAATAGTTTAATGGAAAAAACTACTTAAATGCAACTTAATCAAAGAAAAATAGGTGTAAGCAACTTAAATGCAACTTAATCAAAGAAAAATAAGTGTAAGCATAGGTTAGGGAAATGACTAATTGAAACCTTTAAAGTAATTAATTTCATCAAACATTTCTTAAGGAACTAACAAAGGTAAATCTTATCCAAGGTAGTTTTCTTTTAAAAAAAATAAAAGAGAGATATCCATGTATGTGTTATGAAGAAATTAGAAACTCCTAGAGTCCTTAGGTTAAAGGACACAAAACAAAGGAGAAACAGACTCCTTATCTTGATAAATTTCTTATAAAAATAAGATTCAAAAAATAAGGGTATTCAAGGATTAAATGAAAATAAATACGAGTAATGAATGCAAATAGTTGAAATCATTTAAAGGGATGAAAAAAGACATAAAATAAAATTTTAGAGAAAATAAATAGAAAGATATTTTATAAGGGAAAACTTGGATTTAAGGTCAATGGATTAGAATTTTGAGAATAATTTCTAAAAAAATTTGAGTAAAAATGAAGTGAGTAAAAACATATAAATTTAAAGATAAGTGATATGTAACATAACCTAAGTAAAGGAGAGGAGGAAAATGAAGTTGTTGAATTATGAAAACAAACTAGTATGCGTTGGAGGCAATAAATTGAGTTTGAGCTAAGAGCTCTCTCTCTCTCTCTCTCTCTCTCTCTCTCTTCAACACATGGACTATTAGCAATGGCATTAACATCCAAAGATCTTTCATCAACCTCGTTCATCAAGGGACATACCTCATCCTCCATGTCTTTGAGTGCAATCACCATTTCTTGTGGCATCTCAATGCCACCAACTGCCTAGGGCAAATCATCAACTTTTATGTCACGAGCTTTGGAAAGATTTGTTGTGATTTCTATAGCCTTGGGTGCATTGGCTATGCAACTTATTTCAACCACCTCTAGTCATGAAAAGGCACCAAATCCTTGCCTTGTTTGCTACCTCACTAATGTAGCCCAAAGCCACTCCATTCTCAGCTCATCCCACCATCATGGCGATGATTCATGCACCCGTTTTGATAGTTCGGTCATGCCAAGGCGCACCAACCACTTGCCTGTTGATTGCCTTAGCAATGCAACTCATAGCCACCCAATTTTCTGCTCATCTTGCCTTCATGGTGATGATTGATGCTCCTACAAGGACAAATCCGGGTTCTACAACCCTTAGGCTAGAAAGTTTCCTCCAGCAACAATTTGTAGCCATGGCAATTATGGTTGCATCCACCTTTGAGGTGATGAAGATGTGCTCTTAGCACAATTGGTGATGAACATGTACTTTTCAACACACATGCCCATTTCATGTGCCTTATTGGTTTCCTCTTATTGGCCACAACTTCACCTTGAAGCCCTCATATGTCATTTGTAAACAACTCTATAATCCTCTCACAAGCCACCAGGTTCGGTCTTCCACCAAGAATCCAACACTCTCATGCTTACCTAGTTTCACCTTATGCTAGCTTTCCCATAGGCAATCACGATTGTGGTAAACCTCAGCACACTTCACTTGCAACCAGGCGAGAAAAGGGGAAGTATGTCACCTTATGAACCATGCTCATGTTCCAACCCTCTACTCAACACTTGATGGCCTCTTGCTCCTCATCCCTAGTTGTACAATAGTTGTTAGGTGGTTCATCCACAACCATCCATGAAGAGGGGAAATAATATCCCACTTGAAGTATTACATATGCTACAACCCCTCCTCAAGCACCCATCCTCTCCAACAAACCACCTCCCCCATATCTTCATCCATGCCCTTAACCATTGTGCAATCTCTTATGCCACAGTGTTGTGTCCAACACCCTCCAACTTGGATTCTAACATTAGAACTCTCGATTCCCATTTGAACCTAATCTAGCTATGTGGGTAATCTCAGCCCATGGTACACTCCTAAAAGAGCTCTTTGATGATAAGTTTTTCTACACTCTATCACCAGATCAACATTTAGGGAGAATGGAATGAACTTACCTCTCTAGCCTTGAAAATTTGATCCTTGATCACATCCATTGTTGCCTAGAGCTCCAGCTTGAGCCCCAACACTCTACTTGGAAAATCCTCCTATTCCAAACTCATGTCTTTGGACTTCTATGTTTTGCAAGGAATTCTTTGGCACCTTCTTTAAGAGTCGAATCAAACTTGGTTTGAGAGTGAACCGAATATATGTCCCCCTTCTCTTTCAAGGAATCCACCATTTTCTACTTTGAATGTGAGGTTCTTGAATCTAGGGTTTTGGTAAAGAGTGGTAAATGCTCTTCTCTAACAGGGTTTGAAATGGGGACCAAGAGGAGGAATGCTCATGAAGAAAAGTGCATATGCTCATGCATGTTATCTTTAGGCAAGGGGGAAATGCCTCATGCTAGGCCAACTACATGTCATCCACCTATACTCATGATGCACTCACGTGCACATATGCACACACAAAGTGTGTGTGTGTGTGTGTGTGTGTGTGTGTGTGTGTGTGTGTTTCACAACAGATTTTCAACACATGTAGTAAGATGAGATATAATACCATTTATACTTATTTTGTTGACGTAATTGTCATTGTTTATTAAGACCACAAAGAAAATAATTCTTTTTTCATAGGATGGTGGTCACATTCATAGGATGGTGGTCCCATTTGTAATTTGAAATGTAGCCACAACGACGTATAGGCTTGGTTTTGATTTGGCATCATTCAAGTTTATATAATTGGCATCTATCCTAATCAAAACTCCATAATGGTACATGGCAATAAGGAATTGATATCGTAGAGAACATGGTGCTATGTATGTCTCCGAATTGAATTGGATCGTCTGGATTGTATACTAGAGTGACAACCTCCCAACAAGCACCATCAAACAATTACTCCCTGAGAGCTTGTTATAGTGTGGAAGGGAGATGCATCATACTGTGGTTGTCCAATCACTTGGAGACGTGATCAATATCCCCATGTCGATCAATATATCTAGGAGATGTATCATTCTCTTGATCTTCAAAGACTGACGTAGGCGTCATTAGCTATAAGTAAGGTTGTGGCTCAACCTTTCTCTTTCATCCCTTCCTACTAATTGGTTGGAATTCAGCACCACTTGGCTAGCTGAGAAGCGAAGGGAAATGTATGTGTTGGCCTGGTACAAAGGATAATTTTGTGCCCATCTTCTGCTACTCTAAAGTATTAGAAATACTCGTTGGTTGTGTTGGATATATTGTGTAATCCATAACTGTATCATTGTTAGCGGTAATGGCACTTGTGCTGGTGGTAGCAGTGGTGGTAGTGTTGAAGTTCAACTTAGTTAGATTCCGCATCGTAGGCTCAAGCAACCTCCTCAAGCATTTCAACAGTGCCCAGCCAAACTCTACTTCTTTTGGCTGGGTCTTCGATCTTGGTGGCGTATTGCCCCATGGGAAACTCATGATAGCCATATATCCATGCTTCATCTTCCTTTTGGAAGAACATTGAGAATGTTGAGGCTTTTGAAGAATATGGTCATAGGAGCCAACAAGCTTATGGAAGCTCTAATGGATGATAGATCATCAAACATACTAGCTTGCAGGAGGACGAGAAAATTGGCTATTGTAGCAATTTGGAAAGAAATAGTTCCAACAATACATATATATATTTACCCTATGAATTTATGACTAGTCAGACATCACCACGTGCCTTGCTTACAAATTCAAGATTTAAAAAATGGTCACATTGCTGCCTGCATAAAAATTTTAAAAAAAAAGAACTAACTTCAATAAGAGCATGCTTAAATAAAGAATGCATGCAATAAAAATATGAATAATAAAATTGATAATATACGAATAAGTTAATGAATAACACTATATTAGAGAATTTGGGAATTTCCACATACTTTGGGAAGCCATATATGGTTAAGATTTGCCCATATGGTCAAATTTTAATCCTATACTTGAACATGGAAACCTCATGTAGGGTCATGCTAAGCAATCCTTCCAAGATCTACTCTCAGAAAAGTGGTTATGATTTGGCCATATGGCCAAATCTTAGCCTCTTATACAAAAGTGGGACTTGGGAAATTCCCAAATTCTCTAATATGGTGTTGAATTTGATAATCTCAAAATTGAGTAAATATAAAGGTGCTACGTTATGACACACATCACCAGCCTTAACTACAACAATAATTGTTAAATGATCTCAACAGAGAGATGAAGGGAATATGAAGAAGCTGCGCAAAACAAGGACTTAACGCAGACCTTAGAGAGAGGGAGAGAAGGAGGGAGGGCTAGTGGGAGAGCATTAACTTGTATAGAGCAAGATAGAGAAAAAAAACTTGTACACAAGATGACAACATGAAGACATGGTTCTAGTAGAAAATAATAAAGTCGTGAAGGTGTGCTAGATAATATTAAAAGAGAAAAGAATTAATAAAAGATTCGAACACACAACGAGGATCCACTATTAACGTCAAATACCTAAGAGTCCATATATAAGGGAGGGTGTATGAGTGATGAAAAATGTGTTACTTATAGCATTTGGTGGGTGGCTAAAAGATAGACCGCCGACTGTGTTGCCTACAAAACTCAGCTGACAATGCTGGAAGATGAAACCATAATTTAAGTTTAAAATAAATCATAAATGCTATTGAAGTAAAATAAATAGTGAAGACACCTTAAAAGGAAATATGAATCTTTTAATTGTTAGAAAATGAAAAAATATAAAAAAGTGAGCCAACCTAGGCAACAAAAGATGAAACATTAGTAAGAAATGATATTTCAAGTATGTGTGCATAGGGTGGGGGAGTGCATAATAAATATTTTTTACATAACAAAAGTTGTAAGAAAGGGAGTCTGTGACCACCAATAGTTAAACAAGTGTAGGGAGGGGAATTGAAAACTAATCATGAAGAAAATATTGAAATACCCTTAGGAATGGAGTGTGTGTGTGTACCCACGAACCACTATAAGATACATCACACTAGGTAAGATAGTACATCATCACCTAGTGTGATGACCTACTGTCTAGCCAAGAGAGAGAGCAACTTGAAAAGATCTTGGAAATGGATTATCTTGATGGTATTGTATGATGATGTCTTTGATTTTAGAAGGATCAAAGCCATTAGAATGGAAAGTATCAATCAAAACGCCAATGTCAATGAGAGCTTATTTTTCACTAGAAGAAGAGTAAATAATGGGTAGAATAAAAGTCAAGCAGACTTTAGAAGAGGAAAGTTAAGGTCTTTGACTATCATTATGAATAAGGAAAACAATGTGGAAATTAAGAAGCTTCTTTTTCCAAACAAATGTGCATGAGAAGTCACCAAATGAAAGAGGAATGCAAAGAAATATTGGTGTTGAGAAAAGTGGTGTTATTGCCAATCACATTGCCTAGTTCATTGGTGAACTTAGTGATATTACTCTCTTTTAGAGTGATAATATTAAAGGGATAAATAGTCAAGGGATTATCATCATCTATAGGAAGTGAAAGGTCTAAAAATTTAAAAATTAAGGGATTATTGTTGTCTGTGGAATAGGCTTGTGGGACCTTACACTCACACACCTGGAAAACTCTCTCCTTAGGGCTGGTACTAAATTGAGGAGCTGGAGAAGAGAAATATTTGGGCATGAACTGCTCGAGATCCTGTTGAAGATTATAGGGCTCTATCCCTTCTCCCAATGAGAAATTGAGGAGCTGGAGAAGAGAAATTGAGGAGCTGGAGAAGAGAAATATTTGGGCATGAACTGCTCGAGATCCTGTTGAAGATTCTAGGGCTCTATCCCTTCTCCCAATGAGAAACTCTTCGCTATGATCTTTCTTATTCTTCTCCTAGTACCTGACCTCCCTTCTTCCTACTTTCCCTTCTTCCTAGCTTCCATCTAGTACTTTTGGCACCCATAATATCCATAACCATAGCCTTACCTGGCTTCTCCAATTCTACCATATGTACTGTTCTTTCCACTATCACTGAGGCCTCTGAGCCTGTGGATCTGGGCTTGGAGTTGCACACTGAACATTGCCTCTGGGTTGAGGTCCTCCCTGTACCTGTGGATCTGGGCTTGGAGTTGCACACTGAACATTGCCTCTGGGTTGAGGTCCTCCCTGTACCAATTGGTTTCCTCTAGCTCAGAGTTGAGGTACCTATGGAACATTTTGGGGATAAGTAGGAAAACCTCCTCTCGGCTCCATCCTTGGCCATGGACAGTTGTACATTCCATGCCACTACAACCTTCCTACTCTTCTGCCCATACAAACTTCTCCTCTACCTCATCCTCCACCTCCTAGTTCTCTTTTCTCTCCTCTTCTGGTTCTCAATCCCTGGGCTAATTTTATGGAAAGATTCTGCATATTTTCATTCACCTCATCAGGAGTGATGGCATGTATCATCTCTGGATGACTACTCTACATAACAGACTCCTCCCTACCCTGAATCTCTAGTTCTCCTCCTTGCAGCTGAGGACCCTGCATATGCTTCCTATTCTTATACTTCTTAGCTTTATATGACACCGTCTCCTCTACTTCCTCAAAGTTTGCTAGTTCAACCTCTTCTACCTTAGCCTTCACTTTGCAGTACTGTGCCTTAAAAGCTACCTCCAGCAGAAGGTTAGGATTTCTCTAAGTGGGTGGATCCAAGTTGTTATACCATTCCTTTGCTTCTTTCCTCAAACCCAACACTAAAGTGAGTCTCTTGTCTACAATTATATCCTTATCATTCAAAACACATGATGTGACCACATTCTCCAAGAAGGTCTGTGCATCCTCCCTTTCTTGTGAGATCCCCCGTTCCCACCAAGCAATAGATTCGGGATACTAGCAGCGGAAGTAGAACTTCTCGCGTGGGACAGGGGTCCCACATTCGGGGCCTCGCCCACGGATATCCGGACAAGAGACTAATCCGTCGGTTTGTCCAAAACCGAAACCGGAAAAACTTCCTTTACCCGGAAAGCATGGGCGATTCCACCAGGATAACTCTTTACTCTAACGTAGTCAAGATCATTACGGATCAACTGATCTGACTGCACCTTTAACGGTACTTGGTCAAATCAAGGAAGAAACTTGCACTTGGATCATTGGGATCAACGCTTTTTTTCCCATCAAGAGGCACAGCCGTTGATTCCTATCCATAGAACAATTTCTATCCGGGATTTACTTCATCTATCGTAAAAATAGAAATTAAATCTCGATTTACGGATCCATCAGTCCAGCCTAACCCCATCCGATCCCATGGGTTAGCCAACTGCCCAACCACTGTAGTGATGGGATCCAATTTGGAATTTGGTTAGGTTTTGTCCCGGGTACCAAGGAAAAGAGTTCCAAGGCCCCCTAGCCGGAAGTTCATGCAAACATAAAACTAGCCACACCACTTACACACCCAATATGAAATTGCCTTTTTCTTAGCATCAGCTAACTTTAAAACAATCCTTTAGTGAAACCATAGTACCATTGATCACAATCTTCCAATTTATCCGGTTGATTCATAATTTCCCATCATTCCTTCATCAGAGTATCTATGGCATCATTGGCAACTAGAACGCTCACCACCTGTCCACACAGGGGCCTTTTCAATAATTCCTAGCCCATAATACTCGGCAATATAATCACTTATAAAAATTCAAGATGGACTCTCGTTGAAGATCAGCAAGATCAACCAACAGATCCATATAAAGAGCCATGGACTCATCCATTGAAGACCAGCAAGGTCAATCAACCAGATCCATGCCCGGCTTCACAAAACAACTCTTACTCCTTGTTCCAATATCTTCCACGATGCACGTGTGGGTATCTTCGGCGACCCAAAGCCCGAGCACCGTATGGTCAACACCCTCTAGGATCCTTCGCAGGTGACCTAGCGCTTCACTCATAGGCCGCTCGCTTGGTCCCTCATCCACCGTACCGGAAGCTCACCATTTAAATCGAACCGAGGCTGGTCAAGACCTCGGTCGACCTTGCTACGCGAGACGTCCTCCATTGACTCTCCGTCAGCAGTTGCAACTTTAACAGTTAGGTCTTCATGACCTTAATCCACAAGACGGTCAAAATGCTTCCCCAGCATTCTTGACATAAAACAGTCATTTACAAACAGTCACAAAATACAGTTTCTAAATCGAACTCTCGTCTTTCCACATTATCCCTCCTTAGTCCACATTCCATTCAATGTGTACTCATTCTCATCCATTTTCTCATATCGACGACACATTAATTCACATATACATTCACATTCACATCCATACATCCACATTTACATGCATACATCCATTTTCACATCCTCATTTATACATCCACATCCCATATCCACATTCATACATACACATCCATATCCACATCCATACATCCACATCCATATCCACATTCACATCCATACATCCACATTCACATCCATATATCCATATCTACATGTATACCTCCATTTTCACATCCTCATTTATACATCAATATCCCATATCTACATTCATACATACACATCCATATCGACATCCATACATCCACATCCACATCCACATTCATATTCACATCCATATATCCACATTTACATGCATACATCCATTATCCACATTCCCATTCACATCTATACATCCACATCTACATCCACATCCACATTCCCATTCACATCTATACATCCACATCTACATCCATATACATACATACATCCACATACATACATACATACATCCACATCCACATTCCCATTCACATCAATACATCCACATCTACATCCACATTCCCATTCACATCTATACATCCACATCTACATCCACATTCACATCTATGCATATACATCTTCATGCATACATCCATTTTCACATTCATACATCCATACTCCCATCTCCACATCCACACATCCACATACATACATCCATTTCCACATTCCCATTCATATAACCCCATATGCCTTCACATCTAATCTTTTACATCACATCCATTCTTGCCTTATCACAACCCATATACATCTTATCCTATCACATCCACTTCTTACCTCATCCCATACACATCTTATCACATCTTAATTCATCTTATCACCTCTTATCACCTCTTATACACCTCTTATCACATCCTATCACATCTCATATCTATTTATAGAATACAAGAGAATTCTTATATTTAATATAAGATTTCTTTACACATTTTCTTATCCATAAATTCCACTTAAGGAGATTAATACTTCTGAAGTAAAATCAATCTTTTATGCATCTTCCTATGCATAAATTCATTTTAAATGAAAATGACACTTTTGAATTAAAATTCAATCTTTTATGCATCTTCCTATGCATAAATTCAATTTAGATGAGAATGACACTTTTGAATTAAAAATCAATTTTTTTATGCATCTTCTTATGCATAAATTCAATTTAGTAGGAATTACACTTTTAGAATAAAAGAATTTCTCTTATGCATCTAAGTTATGCATAAAATCCATTTATGAGAAAAATCACACTTTTAGTATAAAAAGAATATCTTTTATGCATACCTCTATGCATGAATTCCAATATGATAAAAGTAACACTCTTACAATAAAATAATCAACTTTTTATGCATACCTCTATGCATGAAATTCAATTATGATAAAAGTCACACTTTTATAATAAAATAATCAATCCATTATGCATACTTCTATGCATGAAAATAAAAATGGTAAAAGTAACACTTTTGATATAAAAATTTAGCCATTATGCATACTTCTATGCATGAAATAAAAATGGTAAAAATAACACTTTTGATATAAAAATTTTTCCTTTATGCATACTTCTATGCATGAAAATAAAAATGGTAAAAGTAACACTTTTGATATAAAAATTTAACCATTATGCATACTTCTATGCATGAAATAAAAATGGTAAAAATAACACTTTTGATATAAAAATTTTTCCTTTATGCATACTTCTATGCATGAAAATTAAAAATGATAAAAGTAACACTTTTAATATAAAAAAATTATCTTCTATGCATGAAAATCAATTATGCATAATATAAAAATCAATTTCTCTATGATTACAATGAATATTTTTCAATTAATCTAGGATGATAATTCCTAGAGTATGGTAGAAAGTCCTCTTTTTATGCTTTGAATGAAATTATTTTATGCATAATTTTTATAAAAATTTTGCCATAGCTCCGCTGCTATGACTGATAAATCTCAATTTTTCTAAGGGATAAAGCTTATCATTAAGGAAATAATTAAAATGATCTCTAATTGGATCATTCATCCATAATGGATTGAATCATCAATATACATAAACTAAAAGCATAGAAAAAAGCCATTAATTTGGCCTCAAGCATAGCTTAATCTTGGGTTAAGGAAAAGCTTTATGAAAAGCTTGATTTGGATTGAGAATGGGTCATGAGTATGACCATTTCTTGATTGAGAGAGAGAAATTACATAAAAACTATTAGAATTTAAACATAATTGGAAATTAACTTCAATAGCATTTATTAAATTATGTAACTCTTCACTAACATTATCAATTCACTTCAATGGCATTAAAAAAAAACCATACCAATTAAGCTTCTCAAGCTTGAGAGGGGTTGAGAAGAGAGAAACATTGAGAAATTATAGAAAAGATCAATATTCACTAATTACCTTACAAATTGCTTGATTCTTTGTTCACGGTAGAGGCCCCCAACCAATCAATTGGTTAAGTATGTTGATGGAGCCACTAATGGGGATTGAAGAAAGAGGGAAGCTCCAAAAACTAGTGAATTATTAAATGAATTCACAGTTCTTGGCTTAGGTGGAGTAGAGTAACGATGCATAAACACTATGTTTTTTTCAACAAGGGGGAGGCTTCTATTTATAGGAAAAATTGAGCTCCTAACCAAACAAACTGATTCTAGAATTTTCTAAATCAGTTTGGTCAATATTTGACCATTTTTAGGTCAGTTAAGCTAACTTTTTGGAACTAGACTTGAATGAGGAGAGAGGAGAGATGAAATATCTCAATTTTTATGAGTTTAAAACTCATTCAAGCATGTGAAATATGCACCTCCTTTAAAGAACTCCCCTTCCTTACATATGTGTCATAATGGAATCATTTTAATATTGCTCATAGTTTTTTTACTAATAAACCTTGTACATTTTCAACTCTTCATCTTATGTGAAATATGCACCTCCTTTAAAGAACTCCCCTTCCTTACATATGTGTCATAATGGAATCATTTTAATATTGCTCATAGTTTTTTACTAATAAACCTTGTACATTTTCAACTCTTCATCTTATGTGAAATATGCACCTCCTTTAAAGAACTCCCCTTCCTTACATATGTGTCATAATGGAATCATTTTAATATTGCTCATAGTTTTTTACTAATAAACCTTGTACATTTTCAACTCTTCATCTTATGTGAAATATGCACCTCCTTTAAAGAACTCCCCTTCCTTACATATGTGTCATAATGGAATCATTTTAATATTGCTCATAGTTTTTTACTAATAAACCTTGTACATTTTCAACTCTTCATCTTATGTGAGCATTTACTCATTTTTGGATACCCAAAATATCTCATATTTTTAATATTGCTCATAGTTTTTTACTAATAAACCTTGTACATTTTCAACTCTTCATCTTATGTGAGCATTTACTCATTTTTGGGTATCTTCTTTTACAAATTGGATTTATCTCCTCCCTACACATGGATTGATGCTATTGGCCCATAGGAACCTTAATTGGACCATAATCCAAAAATTTCTGAAAATCTAGACCCTTAGGCTAAGGTCCTTTATACCCATTTCCAATTAATTCCAATTGCACATTGGAAAGTTCTTTTTGAATTTCTGTTTCAGGGAAACTTATTTTAATAAGATGAGTTATTTTTCTATCCAAAAATATTCATAATCTGAATATTCTCTCTCTAGAATATTTTCTCTCTCTAGGTTAAAACAGTTAGAAACAAGGTCTTTATATTTCTGAAGAGGGATTGATTACAGGGGAAGATACTAGACATCAAAAGGGGGTTGGGGGAGGAATCTTACATTCTACCCCACTTAAAAAATGCGAGATGTCCTCATCTCGCAAACTGGGATAATTTCGCAAGATGCACGAATATGAGACTTAGAGAAAAATTTTAATCAAGGTTAACCACCAAGAAAAGTCTTAAAGAGAGCAAGATTCAAAATAAGAACAAGATTTAAACTTTATTCATTCTCGGAACTTATACAGTAAGGATAGAAGAACTCTTTACACTTCCATAAGCCCGTCCATCATATGATCACAAAAGCAGCACTCACAAGCTGCGCAAGTATAGGGTAACTCATCTATGGGAATGATTTTGCTGGTTATTGCCGCACCTATCTCAGTGGTATGAGTTGATCTAACAAAAGGACCTCTAAGAGGTAAGCCAAAAACGGGGTAAAGGCATATCTTCTCATGAGGAAGAAAACACGCCAGTAAGAAGACCCGCTCAGAAAACCCAAGGTGTCTTGATCTCATGACGCAGTAGTATCGGGGACCCAAACCCAAAGCTTCAATAACCATGGCTAAGCGGACATTGTTACGAAAGTGCTGCTGTCCCCAGGGTGTTACCCTAGTTATGTTTTGATAAGTCCGCCATTTGGTCTGAGCTACAGAAGTTCCCAAGTGAGGGAAAAGTGAGCGCTCATACTGTTCTATAAAATCTTTCTTCACAGACTCGCTTGCGTCTTGAAGGTGAGAAATCATCATGGATAAAACTAATTCGTGTTGCCAAGCCATGAAGGAGATTAAGAAGAAGGGAGATCGATGGAAGTAAGATTACTGTGAGCGACAAGTAAAAGTTACGACTTATATAAAGGAAGGAGCTAGCGTAACCTAGAAGCCAACGGCGGTAACTTGCCATTGAAGTTTTACCGTCTTTCCATGATTTGGGTTTGGCACATTTTTCTATAGAAGGCATTAAGAACTTTGAGATGAGGAGATAAAAGAAGCATGTAGGCTAAGTCACCTACTTTCATTGAATTCAGATAAGGTTCACAATATCTGGGGGATAACTTCTTATACTCCCCAAGAGATAAAGAACTTCTTTTTGGGCCGTACTCGAATGAAAACCAAAACCGTGGTATCCAAAACACCGATTTTCACTTCTGAACTCATTGTTCTGAATCCTTAAAACAGGTAGGACTCCTTAGAAGTATTCTAGGAAAAGGATCTTCTTTTTTTTACAGAATATTTCTTTTATTTTAGAGAGGGAATAATTATAAAATCAAAAGGGAGATTCTTACTCCTATATACCTCGAAGGTTGGGGAGGAATCTTACATTCTACCCCACTTAAAAAAGTGCGAGAGGTCCTCATCTCGCAAGGTAGAGAACAACTCTTTTTCTTAAGATTCAATTTTATTCTGGGGTTCCTTATATTCTGGTCAACCCAACAGAATACTGGGATAAATATCCCTTAGAACTCATCATTAAATAACAATTCATTCAGATCATATCATTCATATCTTTAACATGATAATGGTCCATTAGACCGAAAAATTTCCTTCTGAACATTCCTCCACGGGAATTTCAGTCAAGTAAGTTCTCAATTTGTCATCCCTTAACTTGATCCACCAAGTCAAGTATTAATAGTAGCAATCTGATAGCACAATCCACTAATCTCATAGTGATTTGCTGAAATCATTATCATCATTCCAGTTATGAATATCATCACAGGGACTCGTTCCATTCATCCTCATTGATGTTTCGCTTAGCTTATTACATTTCAACCAAATTTCAGGGATCATCATTTTTCAATCAGAATCCAAATCAATTCATCAATTCTCAAACAGAATTAAAAGTCATATCAACCACATTCGAAATCATCCTCTGGATAGCATTAACGCTTATAATTTCAAGTCTTAGATTTACTCGTATATACTGTCAGTAAAGAGCTGCAGTATACTCTTGGTATATACGGGTAGTCACGGCCCTTGGAATTATAAGGTAAATACCATCATGTCTAGGCCTCAAGCAAGTCAGGGATTCTGTATAATTGCGGTACTTCCATCTGAAGACCCAATTACCAAATTACGAATTTCAGTTTGAATATCAAATTGTATGAATTATATCACACAATTACAACCTTTTTGTGCTTCTTGATAAATTTTTGACATATTTGGCTTCTCAGTTGATCATTATTAATCAATTCGCTCTGATACCAAGTGTGAGATCCCCCGTTCCCACCAAGCAATAGATTCAGGATACTAGCAGCGGAAGTAGAACTTCTCGCGTGGGACAGGGGTCCCACATTTGGGGCCTCGCCCACCACGGATATCCGGACAAGAGACTAATCCGTCGGTTTGTCCAAAACCGAAACCGGAAAAACTTCCTTTACCCGGAAAGCATGGGCGATTCCACCAGGATAACTCTTTACTCTAACGTAGTCAAGATCATTACGGATCAACTGATCTGACTGCACCTTTAACGGTACTTGGTCAAATCAAGGAAGAAACTTGCACTTGGATCATTGGGATCAACGCTTTTTTCCCCATCAAGAGGCACAGCCGTTGATTCCTATCCATAGAACAATTTCTATCCGGGATTTACTTCATCTATCGTAATAATAGAAATTAAATCTCGATTTACGGATCCATCAGTCCAGCCTAACCCCATCCGATCCCATGGGTTAGCCAACCGCCCAACCACTGTAGTGATGGGATCCAATTTGGAATTTGGTAAGGTTTTGTCCCGGGTACCAAGGAAAAGAGTTCCAAGGTCCCCTAGCCGGAAGTTTATGCAAACATAAAACTAGCCACACCACTTACACACTCAATATGAAATTGCCTTTTTCTTAGTATCAGCTAACTTTAAAACAATCCTTTAGTGAAACCATAGTACCACTGATCACAATCTTTCAATTTATCCGGTTGATTCATAATTTCCCATCATTCCTTCATCAGAGTATCTATGGCATCATTGGCAACTAGAACGCTCACCACCTGTCCACACAGGGGCCTTTTCAATAGTTCCTAGCCCATAATACTCGGCAATATAATCACTTATAAAAATTCAAGATGGACTCTCGTTGAAGATCAGCAAGATCAACCAACAGATCCATATAAAGAGCCATGGACTCATCCATTGAAGACCAGCAAGGTCAATCAACCAGATCCATGCCCGGCTTCACAAAACAACTCTTACTCCTTGTTCCAATATCTTCCACGACGCACGTGTGGGTATCTTTGGCGACCCAGAGCCCGAGCACCGTATGGTCAGCACCCTCTAGGATCCTTCGCAGGTGACCTAGCGCTTCACTCATAGGCCGCTTCCTTGGTCCCTCATCCACCGTACCGGAAGCTCACCATTTAAATCGAACCGAGGCTGGTCAAGACCTCGGTCGACCTTGCTACGCGAGACGTCCTCCATTGACTCTCCGTCAGCAGTTGCAACTTTAACAGTTAGGTCTTCATGACCTTAATCCACAAGACGGTCAAAATGCTTCCCCAGCATTCTTGACATAAAACAGTCATTTACAAACAGTCACAAAATACAGTTTCTAAATCGAACTCTCGTCTTTCCACATTATCCCTCCTTAGTCCACATTACTTATTCCACATTCCATTCAATGTGTACTCATTCTCATCCATTTTCTCATATCGACGACACATTAATTCACATACACATTCACATTCACATCCATACATCCACATTTACATGCATACATCCATTTTCACATCCTCATTTATACATCCACATCCCATATCCACATTCATACATACACATCCATATCCACATCCATACATCCACATCCATATCCACATTCACATCCATACATCCACATTCACATCCATACATCCATATCTACATGTATACCTCCATTTTCACATCCTCATTTATACATCCATATCCCATATCTACATTCATACATACACATCCATATCGACATCCATACATCCACATCCACATCCACATTCATATTCACATCCATATATCCACATTTACATGCATACATCCATTATCCACATTCCCATTCACATCTATACATCCACATCTACATCCATATTCACATACATCCACATCCACATTCCCATTCACATCTATACATCCACATCTACATCCATATACATACATACATCCACATACATACATACATACATCCACATCCACATTCCCATTCACATCAATACATCCACATCTACATCCACATTCCCATTCACATCTATACATCCACATCTACATCCACATTCACATCTATGCATATACATCTTCATGCATACATCCATTTTCACATTCATACATCCATACTCCCATCTCCACATCCACACATCCACATACATACATCCATTTCCACATTCCCATTCATATAACCCCATATGCCTTCACATCTAATCTTTTACATCACATCCATTCTTGCCTTATCACAACCCATATACATCTTATCCTATCACATCCACTTCTTACCTCATCCCATACACATCTTATCACATCTTAATTCATCTTATCACCTCTTATCACCTCTTATACACCTCTTATCACATCCTATCACATCTCATATCTATTTATAGAATACAAGAGAATTCTTATATTTAATATAAGATTTCTTTACACATTTTCTTATCCATAAATTCCATTTAAGGAGATTAATACTTCTGAAGTAAAATCAATCTTTTATGCATCTTCCTATGCATAAATTCATTTTAAATGAAAATGACACTTTTGAATTAAAATTCAATCTTTTATGCATCTTCCTATGCATAAATTCAATTTAGATGAGAATGACACTTTTGAATTAAAAATCAATTTTTTTATGCATCTTCTTATGCATAAATTCAATTTAGTAGGAATTACACTTTTAGAATAAAAGAATTTCTCTTATGCATCTAAGTTATGCATAAAATCCATTTATGAGAAAAATCACACTTTTAGTATAAAAAGAATATCTTTTATGCATACCTCTATGCATGAATTCCAATATGATAAAAGTAACACTCTTACAATAAAATAATCAACTTTTTATGCATACCTCTATGCATGAAATTCAATTATGATAAAAGTCACACTTTTATAATAAAATAATCAATCCATTATGCATACTTCTATGCATGAAAATAAAAATGGTAAAAGTAACACTTTTGATATAAAAATTTAGCCATTATGCATACTTCTATGCATGAAATAAAAATGGTAAAAATAACACTTTTGATATAAAAATTTTTCCTTTATGCATACTTCTATGCATGAAAATAAAAATGGTAAAAGTAACACTTTTGATATAAAAATTTAACCATTATGCATACTTCTATGCATGAAATAAAAATGGTAAAAATAACACTTTTGATATAAAATTTTTTCCTTTATGCATACTTCTATGCATGAAAATTAAAAATGATAAAAGTAACACTTTTAATATAAAAAAATTATCTTCTATGCATGAAAATCAATTATGCATAATATAAAAATCAATTTCTCTATGATTACAATGAATATTTTTCAATTAATCTAGGATGATAATTCCTAGAATATGGTAGGAAGTCCTCTTTTTATGCTTTGAATGAAATTATTTTATGCATAATTTTTATAAAAATTTTGCCATAGCTCCGCTGCTATGACTGATAAATCTCAATTTTTCTAAGGGATAAAGCTTATCATTAAGGAAATAATTAAAATGATCTCTAATTGGATCATTCATCCATAATGGATTGAATCATCAATATACATAAACTAAAAGCATAGAAAAAAGCCATTAATTTGGCCTCAAGCATAGCTTAATCTTGGGTTAAGGAAAAGCTTTATGAAAAGCTTGATTTGGATTGAGAATGGGTCATGAGTATGACCATTTCTTGATTGAGAGAGAGAAATTACATAAAAACTATTAGAATTTAAACATAATTGGAAATTAACTTCAATAGCATTTATTAAATTATGTAACTCTTCACTAACATTATCAATTCACTTCAATGGCATTAAAAAAAAACCATACCAATTAAGCTTCTCAAGCTTGAGAGGGGTTGAGAAGAGAGAAACATTGAGAAATTATAGAAAAGATCAATATTCACTAATTACCTTACAAATTGCTTGATTCTTTGTTCACGGTAGAGGCTCCCAACCAATCAATTGGTTAAGTATGTTGATGGAGCCACTAATGGGGATTGAAGAAAGAGGGAAGCTCCAAAAACTAGTGAATTATTAAATGAATTCACAGTTCTTGGCTTAGGTGGAGTAGAGTAACGATGCATAAACACTATGTTTTTTTCAACAAGGGGGAGGCTTCTATTTATAGGAAAAATTGAGCTCCTAACCAAACAAACTGATTCTAGAATTTTCTAAATCAGTTTGGTCAATATTTGACCATTTTTAGGTCAGTTAAGCTAACTTTTTGGAACTAGACTTGAATGAGGAGAGAGGAGAGATGAAATATCTCAATTTTTATGAGTTTAAAACTCATTCAAGCATGTGAAATATGCACCTCCTTTAAAGAACTCCCCTTCCTTACATATGTGTCATAATGGAATCATTTTAATATTGCTCATAGTTTTTTTACTAATAAACCTTGTACATTTTCAACTCTTCATCTTATGTGAAATATGCACCTCCTTTAAAGAACTCCCCTTCCTTACATATGTGTCATAATGGAATCATTTTAATATTGCTCATAGTTTTTTACTAATAAACCTTGTACATTTTCAACTCTTCATCTTATGTGAAATATGCACCTCCTTTAAAGAACTCCCCTTCCTTACATATGTGTCATAATGGAATCATTTTAATATTGCTCATAGTTTTTTACTAATAAACCTTGTACATTTTCAACTCTTCATCTTATGTGAAATATGCACCTCCTTTAAAGAACTCCCCTTCCTTACATATGTGTCATAATGGAATCATTTTAATATTGCTCATAGTTTTTTACTAATAAACCTTGTACATTTTCAACTCTTCATCTTATGTGAGCATTTACTCATTTTTGGATACCCAAAATATCTCATATTTTTAATATTGCTCATAGTTTTTTACTAATAAACCTTGTACATTTTCAACTCTTCATCTTATGTGAGCATTTACTCATTTTTGGGTATCTTCTTTTACAAATTGGATTTATCTCCTCCCTACACATGGATTGATGCTATTGGCCCATAGGAACCTTAATTGGACCATAATCCAAAAATTTCTGAAAATCTAGACCCTTAGGCTAAGGTCCTTTATACCCATTTCCAATTAATTCCAATTGCACATTGGAAAGTTCTTTTTGAATTTCTGTTTCAGGGAAACTTATTTTAATAAGATGAGTTATTTTTCTATCCAAAAATATTCATAATCTGAATATTCTCTCTCTAGAATATTTTCTCTCTCTAGGTTAAAACAGTTAGAAACAAGGTCTTTATATTTCTGAAGAGGGATTGATTACAGGGGAAGATACTAGACATCAAAAGGGGGTTG
The DNA here is from genome assembly GCF_041138505.1 of Cibotium barometz. Taxonomy (NCBI): domain Eukaryota; kingdom Viridiplantae; phylum Streptophyta; class Polypodiopsida; order Cyatheales; family Cibotiaceae; genus Cibotium; species Cibotium barometz. The sequence continues at coordinate 55,369,141 of NC_141074.1, forward strand.
GGGGAGGAATCTTACATTTCTTCTCCAAAAAATAGAGGAATCCCCAAATATGTGGGCATATACATGTTCTCCATATCTATTGCTACTCCAACACAAATCAAAGACGATCTATAGCCCTCCTGAGTGGGGGCACCAGTCTATGAAGGTTGTCTCAGCAATCACACTAGTTGTCATCACAAGATAGCACTGTAGAAGACTGTACAGGATCAGGTAACCTAGGGCACCAACTCTAGACACAAACACACCACCCCAACACTCCAACCAAAGGGCCTTTGCTATAGCTCAATGGTTCCCAAACACCTACAAATACCCAACCTATGTTGAGATCCAAGATGTGTACAACCAATCCAAATAGCCTGCAGGGCACCTTTGTGACTAGCTGTAGACACCCTTGCATAACTCTAAATCACTTGCCCTCTGAGGAGAGACTAGTCTTGTGTATGACTTCTATTAGGAACTGATAGATCTCCAAAAGCATCACCCAATTGTGCACACTAGTCTATTGAAGATGGGCAAAAATCTTATTTTTCTCCCATGTCTTCAGCTATCCAAAACAACCTATGGGCCCACTGCTGTAGGCTATAGACATGGTTAATCAACTCCAAAACCTCCAAGATTTGATATGGGTGTATTATATTGTACCTTCTACCCACATGAAGTATCAGATCCCCAAAAGAACCCCTCAGCTACACATAGCAATCAGCAAAAGATGGCCCAAAATCAAGATGTAATTTAAATATTAAGGTATCTTATAATTTAATTTAATTTAATTTTAATGAGAAATTAGGGGAGGATTTAATTATGATCTATGGAATTCAATATAAAACAAAGACCAGAAGTGAAATCTATCATACATAACAAAGCACTATCACTAAGCTTTTTGAATCTTCAAAAAATAGAGATATTTAAGGTTGAGTAGATTTTGAGTGCAGAAAAGGTTCTAGATGAGCATCACTATACTCCACTCAGATTAAATTCTTTTGATGAACACTCATGTTAAGAAATAATTTACACTCTATTGCCTATAAATATATTATACATTGCTACATGTTCACTAATATTCAGCTAGTGACTATATGGTTGTGTCATAACAACTCACCATGTGGATTAACATATCTTAGTTTCCACAAATACTCTAATAACTTATTGCATTAAAGCATTCCAATAAAAATATAGCACTTTAAATAAGAGATTCGTGTTGGATTTGACCCTTATGACTAACACAAAGATTTAAATTGATAAGAATACTAAATATATCCATCTCTTTAGGCTCAAAGATATGTTGTTCACTCCTTACGTTTGTCACCATTTCCATGTCTCTATCATGTCCTCATGTACTCATTGACCATTGCCTTATACTTTTTTTTAGGATTTTCTTACATTTATCACCAATAGATAGGTTGTTAGCATTACAATATATTCACAAGCAACATACCTTGAGAAACTTGAACAAGGTGTAAAAGTGTGTATAATAACATAACTTGAGCTTGTGATGCCTTGCATATAGCAATGGTATATATGCTAGCAACTAGATGAAGAACTTTCATAGATAGCAAACCGAGGGAACCATGAACCCTTTAAAAAAATTCCAACCATGAACCCTTTAAAAAAATTCCAACCATGAAATCATTTCCATTTGGGAATAGGTTTCCAAAGTTACAATAATGGTGCTAATCATTGCATAGCTACATTGCTACATGCGTGCAAAAGTTCCTATAGATGTCAAACATGGTCAAACACTCTAATAGGCACATAGCATGCAACTTGTGACTTTAGGAAACTCTTGAAAGAGTGGGTTAATGGAATCTTCTATACTTCTTGTTTGGCATGTAAAGATTCCACCATTTGATCCTTAAATGTGCAAGAGGATAAAACTTGGTTTAATTACCTTATTAGGAAATAGCTCGAGCGCCTGATTTCTTGATATGGTCATCTCTTAAAGAGGCGATTGCCTCACTTCTTTCAAGCTTGCAAAGACATTTTCACAGTTCCAATTCAAAGATATAAAGTTACAAATTGCACCACGTAGGGGAGCATGAGAAGCCCATAGGTGAATGTTCCTAGCCCCACCATCTTCTTTCATAGCAATGTGGATCCACAAAATTTTCATTTTATGACTTTTTCGGTCTATCCAAAAGGGCATATTGAATTGGATATTTTTAACACCGAACTTAGGGCATTAAACTTTTAACATTTCTCTATTAGAATGCTATTGATTTCTCATTAAACCTTGATGATTATGTTATCAAGATTTATGTTCAATGCAAGCAACCACCCTTTCATCAACATAGAAATTGGATTTATCCATAGGGTAGATGCCTTATAGACTAAAGTGTGTCCTCCCAAAGTTATTCTTTCTCAAATAAGCCTTTATTTTATTCTTCTTGGGTTTGGACGCTTGTTGCTTTTTGCAACCAATATCTTAGAAATTATGATTTGGTTGCTTTTTGCAACCAAATCATAAAGATTCATATCTTAGAAATCATGTTGCAAAGAAACTCATTCTCCATGGAATTCAAATTTAAATTTTTTGACTTATATGGATTCCTTTTTGTGTTTCCAATTTTGGTGTTTATTTTAAGTGCTTTGGAAATTTCTTTATTGTTTACATTGTTAAGAATTCATCACACATGGGTAAGAATGCATCGATATATCTCTTAATATTGAATTTGGTAAAGTAATGAAATAGATTTGAATCCATGGGTGTCTTCATGATACTTCCTCTTAGGCTCTTGAGAAGTACCTTCTTCAATTAAAATAGCCTTATCTAGCCTTCTCAAAATGAAGCTAGATAAGGCACTGGTCCAAGTGAACATAGTACCTTATTTTCCCATAGCTATTCCTTTAAGAGTGTGTGGTAGGTAAGGAAGATTACCTATGCCTTCAAAGCTTCCTAGACTTCCCCTTGGAACCATTTTTGAAAAGGTAGCATAGTTTGCTTTAAAGTGTCTTCCTTAAAGAAATCTTCGATGTAGTGTATAATGAACCAAAGGCCACGATCAAATCAAAGGATATTGTTATTTTTGCAAGTCGCCTTTTTGTCGGCCTTCTTACACCTACATTTGAAATAGGAGCGATGATAATTCATCACTTGAGAAAGATATAAATCATCCCTTTTTCCTTTCAGGCTCCCCATATTTGTTGTAGCTATAAGGATGCCTTATGGAATGCCACACTAGTGAGGCTCAAAATTTGTCATTCTAAATGGGAAAATAACCAAAATGGGTCAATTGAAGTTAGTTACATTTTCACTAGCAAGGAATTATAAACCAACGATGATAAACTTGCACTTAAAGGAGAAACTAGAGCCATATCGTAATAGGCCCATGCTCTATGATTTGTTTCTCCTAGCATGACCTCAAGCATATGGTTAGGGATAAAGATGTCCATATAGATATCTATAAACCATTCGTGAATGGATTTAGGAATAACAAAGTTGATGCATAGCACCTAATCTTCCTCTTCAATAAGGGATCCAAGTATCAAAGAAGAAGATATAGCTAAGGAGGAAGAATCCAAAGAGGCATTATAAAAAGCCTAAGCCATAGGCCTAGTAGGATTTCCTCATAATCATGGGGCATTTGGTAGTCCACTCCTTCCTCATAATTGACTAGATTCAAATGGGTTTTTTTTAAAGTCATGGTTTCTAAATCTAATTGGATGAAAACCCATTGTTATATTGGTGATATTAAGGGGTAGGGATTTTTCGGGGTTATCACACATTTGTTGTAGCTATAAGGATGCCTTGTGGAATGCCACACTAGTGAGGCTCAAAATTTGTCATCATAAATGTGAAAATAACTAGAATGGGTCAATTGAAGTTAGTTACATTTTCATTAGCAACAAGGAATTATAGAGCAACAATGATAAACTTGCACTTAAAGAAGAAACTAGAGCCATATCGTAATAGGCCCATGCTCTATGATTTGTTTCTCCTGGCATGACCTCAAGCATATGGTTAGGGATAAAGATGTCCATATAGATATCTGTAAACCATTCCTGAATGGCTTTAGGAATAACAAAGTTGATGCATAGCACCTAATCTTCCTCTTCAATAAGGGATCCAAGTATCAAAGAAGAAGATATAGCTAAGGACACGGAAGAATCCAGAGAGGCATTATAAAAAGTAGGCAACCTCTTTTGCTTAAGGAGTGGGTTTGGAGGAAAGCCTAATCATGGGGGATTTGGTAGTCCACACCTTCTTCATAATTGACTAGATTCAAATGGGTTTTTTTTTAACAGGCCATAAATACAATTTCTACTAAACGAACGCTCATCTTTCCACATTGTTCCACATCAATCCACATTATTTAATTCCACATCCATTTCATATGTATTCCTATTCTCATCCAATCACATCATTTTCATCTCATCACATCTTTCCTTTATTTAACCTCATCAGATCTCATCCACTCGCATCTACCCATATCCACTCCCATCTACCCATATCCACATCTCATCCACTCGCATCTACCCATACCCACATCTCATCACGTCACATTCATTCACATCTATCCCGATTCACATCCCATCACATCACATTCATTCATATCCATCACATTCATTCTCATCACCATCCCATCACATACATTCTATCCACATAACATCACATCACATCTATCCACATCAAATCTCATTCATCCATTCATCCATTCATTCACATCTATCTGATTCACATCACATCTCATCACATCTATTCACATCACATTACATCTCATCACATCTATTCACATCACATCCATCCATCCATTCATTCCCATCTATCTGATTCACATCACATCTCATCACATCTATTCACATCATATCGATTCATAGAATTTAAACATAGATTTTAAGAGAATTCTAATTTTGATATAAAAATTCTTCATGCATCTATTTATGCATAAAAATCAACTTTTATGCATCTATTTATGCATAAAAATCAACTTTAATGAGAATAACACTTTTGAAATAAAAATAATTCCTTAATGCATCTTTCTATGCATAAAAATCAAATTTAATGAGAATAACACTCTTGAAATAAAAATAATTCCTTTATGCATCTTTCTATGCATAAAAATCAGATTTAATAAGAATAACACTTTTGAAATAAAAATAATTTGTTTATGCATCTTTCTATATTTATAAAAATCAAATTTAATGAGAATAACACTTTTGAAATAAAAATAATTCCTTTATGCATCTTTCTATGCATAAAAAACAAATTCAATGAGAATAACACTTTTGAAATAAAAATAATTCCTTTATGTATCTTTATATGCATAAAAATCAAATTTAATGAGAATAACACTTTTGAAGTAAAAATAATTCCTTTATGCATCTTTCTATGCATAAAAATCAAATTTAATAATTAATATCACTGATATCCATGCATATTCATAGATGAATATGTACATGGAGTAATTAGAATATTTCTTTTAGATGCAAAAATGGTGGGAATTACCCTTTTGGAATAACATAAAAACAAACTTTCTTTTCCACAAAATTCTGGAAAATTTTTCCATAACCTCCTTTGTATGGCTGACCATTTCTCATTTTTAACATTCTATTTTTGACTTAAATTAACCCAAATTAGATTCTAAGAACTCTAATCTACACCATTTTCTAAAATCAAGAGAGTAAACAAAAAAAGATTTTAATTAATCTTTCTAGGATTAAGAAATGCTTCATCATTATGTTATTTATGCACCATGACTTACTCTTCTGTTTTACTTGACAAATCATACTTTCATTCTTGGGATTATTATTTAGAAATAGAGAGATAGATAGATAAATACATAAGGACTCTAAGCACATGTATAAAGGATAATTATACTTTCTTTCTTATGATCATTATTTAGGGTACATATACTATACATACACACATTATGCATACTCTATACATACATAATCTAAATGTTTGTATATATGTATGCATATAGTACCATATAGACTACTCAATTAATTGCACTTTACTTTATAATTATGACTTGTAAAAATCTCTCTTTGTGAATTGTACCAATCATAAACTTATTTATAAATAAGAATAGAGTGATACATAGAACACACACACACACACACACATAGAGAGAGAGAGAGAGAGAGAGAGAGAGAGAGAGAATTTTGAAACTTATTATTTTGCACATTTTTTAATGTGTGTTTTAAGTTACATACATATGGCGAGGATGTCTTTTGAAGTTCCTGAGAATTTGAAGGAGGTTATACATAGGCCACTTTTAAAGCAAACACTCATTTCAAATTGTATCACTTCTTTTCTTCCTAGTGTTCTAGCATGCCCAAACACCTTTGAAGCCCATATCAGAGAGCATCTAGGGAAAATTAAAGTTAGTGTCATAGATAAAGTGGGAAAGAGAAATTATATGACCTATAAGGAAGTCTTAGATGGTGGAGAAGAGGACTCTAGTCTAGCCATACGTGACCGAGCCATAAAGTGGGAAAGAGAAATTATATGACCTATAAGGAAGTCTTAGATGGTGGAGAAGAGGACTCTAGTCTAGCCATACGTGACCGAGCCATTCCACAAGGAAATCGTGTAGTGAAAATTCTAGAAGGATTTCCTAAGTTTAGAGATGATGTATATCTTGATTTTCTTCAACGCATTGGGAGAGGAAAGGGTGATTCAAATGTGTGCAGTGTTTACACAAACAAAGGGTTCTATAGTGCATCACATGTAGATCCTATGTGCATTATGGGTTGGATGATGTTGGTTAAAGGGAAACAAAATGATATTTTTGGGACCCTAATGACATTAGCAATATGACTGAGTGGAAACAATGTATGCTAGAAGGAAAGCATACATTACCTCTAGCAAAATATCACTTTGTTGGTAGAGGTAGGTTCTTTAGTCTTCATTCCTCCAGGTTGGTCACATGCTGTCTAATGCTGTCTACACATTGGAGAAATCTTTAGGGATTGGGGGCTCCATTCTAACGTATGAGAGTCTTCATCAAATCCCTCATCGATGGAATTGGTTGATGGAGATCTATCATGAAGATAAGGTTCCTTTGTTCAAGGACATTAAGAGCTTGCTTGGAAGATTATGTGGCTTCTCTACAATTGATTTTGACTTAGAATTACTGCTTTGTGATGCATTTTTTGATGATTGGTTGAAACAAGATGATAAGCAATCACATAATGTTGCATCATAAAAGTTTAAGAGAGGACGCAAGCCAAGGAAGAAAAAGACCTTAAGGCCTAAGCTTGTGATGACTACATTTGGAAAGAAGCCACATGGAAACAAGAAGTGCCTAAACCCTGAGCATCATCCTACAAAAGGAAAATCTTCTGGAAAATTTACTCTTCACATGCTTATGGGTTTCTTATATCTCCTGTTTGTGGAGCATGTTATAAAAATAATAATAAAAACATGCATTTTCATGCTTCATAGATTATCACATGGACATATTGTGTTCTTTGTTAATGTTAATTTCTCATTTACTTAATTTTATTTCTCACATGGACATGTTGTCTACTTTGTTAATGTTCATTTCTTATTTACTTACTTTTATTTGGAAGCATACCAATGATATATAAATAAGGCATAGTGGAACATCATATGATGAACATGTGGGTGTGTGAGTACTAAATGGGTTTATTAATGATTGAGATTATAAGAGGTTGTGCATATAGATAGTAGATAAGAGGTGCAATTGAGTTATTATTTTGTTCATGGGAATTTGTTTTCTAAGTTTTCAAGTGTGGGGCTTGGGTAGATGTGAAAAATATAACCTAGGCGCTTGTCAATCTATTGACTAGGGGGACTTCACATGTGGTATTAGAGCTGAGGTTAAAAATTGTCTTGCAGCTAGTTCAAAATTGTCTTGTACTGCTTCCTTTTGACAATTGTTTTGTGATATTATACTCTTTACTTTTTACAAGTGAGAATTGCTTTTGGTTTGGTACATATCCTTCTTGTGTTTCACTAAACTATTTCTGCTTCATTTTGACAATTATTTTGTAATGTTGTACTCTTTAATTTTTTAAAGTGAGAACTCCTTTTGGTCGTCTGGTATATATCGTTCTTGTGTTTCACTTAACCTTATGAGTCTATAACATTATGATTCTTGTTATATCTCATTGAAGAATATAGTGTATTGTGAAGTAAGCATGGACTATTGCATAAACATTTGTGAAGTAAGCATGGACTATTGCATAAACATTTGTTTCACTTAACCTTATGAGTCTATAACATTATGATTCTTGTTATATTTCATTGAAGAATATAGTGTATTGTGAAGTAAGCATGGACTATTGCATAAACATTTGTGACAATTTTTTAGTATCATTCCTTTTATCCATGTACACTTGTGATGATGTATGCTTTTTCATCATGAATTTGTCTTGTGTTTCACTTTGACCAAAATTTCCATCCTTATGTACTCAAAAAGTATGTAATCAATTCTATGAGTGGTGGCATATGTTATTATAGGAGTGTCTCAAGATTTAAATCATACATAAGGTTAACTAACATGTTATAAAATATTAAACAGGTGTGTTATTTAACATGGAATCTTCAAGCGCTATTGACTTTATGGCAACTCTTCAGCAAATGATAAAGAAGTCTCTAGAGAAAGCATTAAAAATCCTAGAAGACCTAAAGGATTTTTGTGGAACTTCAAGTAACTCTAATGACAAGCTTGCTCTAAAAGAGAGTGACCCCCCTAGGATGTGTCATAATGTAGTATATCATGGGAATTCCTCTTTTTTTATATAAATAAATTTACCAAAATTTACTCTTTTCTCATTATCAATTAATTATGCATAATGACAAAAAAATATTTCTCATAAATATGATGAAAATCATTCTTTTTGCATAGGATGTCCAATAATCCTAGAATATGGTAGGAAGTCCTCTTTTAGCATTATGCATAAAAATAAGATGTGTATTATTTTCTAAAAATTTTACCATAGATTCTCAATTTTATTCTAAAGAATAAAAGTTTGTAATGAAAATTTTATAGTAGTTCCTCTTTTATGCCTAAAATCAAACTATGAGTTTAAATCATAATTTTAAACATAAAATTAAACATAACTATGATTATCCCACTAGATTAAGCTAATTTTAACATTCCTCTTTTCCCAAATTGTTAGGATAATCCATTTCTCATTTACAATGAATTAGAGTAGTTTTCAACTACTCATAAACAATCTAAAAGAATTTACCATTATTTTAATAGCACAAAATCATGAAAATATCATTTCCTTAATCTCTAGCTTATCAAGCCTAGAGTTAAGCTTTGAATTAAGAGACTATCATTGAGAAGCCTCCTTTTCCAAGGGATTTAGCCATAAAGATGGCTATTCTTTTAGAGAGAGAGTTTTACTTAAAGAAAGCATTATAATTTAAGCATAAAGATTAACTTAATACTAATTAAATATTAAGAAACTTAGGAAAAGCTTGATTTGAATTAAAACAATCATTTTGAAAGCTTCTCAAGCTTGAGAGGGGTTGAGAAGAAGAAAGTTATTGAGAAAATAATTGAAAAAAACCATAAAAATTTGATTTTACCTCCAAGTTTGGCTTGATTCTCTAATTGCAGTGAAGCCCCCGACCAATCAATTGGTCCACCAAGAGGAGAAGAGCAACTCCAAGAGTTTTTGTAGAGAGAGAGAGAGCTCCAATCTCCCAAGAGAGAGGAAAATTTAAGGGATAATAAAAATATGATTATTTTAATATAATACTGGCATGGTATAGCTCCAATATCCAATTACAAATGACTGAGGGTCTATTTATAGGTGAGGGAGGCCACTAACCAAGTCCAATTGGGTTCTAGAATTTTCCAGATTCAGTTTGACTCAATTTGGACAAGATTTGGACCAGTTTGGCTCCCTTTTTTATTTGGTTTGATCCACGAGAGAGGAGAGATAAAAATATCACAATTTTTTTGAATTAAAAACCCTTCCACACATGTGAAAGAGGCACCTACCTCAAGAGTACCCCTTTCCTTACCAAGGTGTTTAAAATGCATCATTATTCTAAAATATATCATTTTTTAGTAATATCTCATAATTTTTAACTAATAAACCTTGTACTCAGTCAACTCTTCAGCATTTACTCATTTTTTGGTATTTTCTTTTATTCTTTGGATTTATCTCATCCCAACACTTGGATTAATCCAATTGGCCCATTGGAACCTTAATTGGACCATAATCTAAAAATTTCTGAAAATGTAGACCCTTAGGCTAAGGTCCCTTATACCATTTTCAATTAATTCCTAATGCACATTAGAAAGTTCATTTTGAACTTCTATTTCAGGGGAATCCATTTTAGACACTAGGAGGATTTTTATATCCAAAGATATCTCAATTTTGGATTATCTCTCTCTAGATATTTTCTCTTTCTAGGCCAAAATAGGGTAAAACAAGATCTTTCTTCTATTTCAGAGAGGGGAATAATTACAAGAACAGAAGGGGAGATTCTTACACCTTTACATCTCAAAAGCTGGAGGGAGGAATCTTACATCCTACTCCACTTAAAAAACGCGAGATGTCCTCATCTCACAGGTGGAGTATAATCTCTTTCATCTTCTTCTTCTTCAATCACTTCCAGCGTTACTGCCTTGGAAGTGGACGGCCAATCTAGGAACATCTCTCTTTGACTTCCCCTATTATGAGGCGGAGGTCTTGCATTACTTTGGATTGAAACTGAGGGTTGGTTAGAGGGTCTGCCTTTGGGATTTCCCTGATTTTGAAGGAAAGGTACCTGATTACTCTGGAAGGAAGGAGCTGGAGTCTAGAATCCTGGTTTCTGACTTCCTTGTCCCGAAAACTTTGATCCAAAAGGAGTTGGAAAATTCATACTACGATTCCAAATCCTTGATAGTTATAGCATTTCACTTCTTTGTTCAAGGGTGGAACTTTTGAAGTTAAATTCTAGGGAATTGATTCCGGGAAAAGGACCTTTCTTCCATTTTGGAACTTCCCATATCCTGATCTTGACTTTGTTGTCTCTTAGGTTGTGGAAAGTTGGAATCAATACCTTCCGGAGCTAGAAATCTTTTGAAAGATGATGGTACTAGCTTTGGACCTTGACATCAAAGGCCTTGGTGAAATCCTCCGCCATCCGCACTGCTTCGGCCATGGAAACTAGCTTGGCATTCTTCACTAGGATATTCAAAGGTTTGTTCAGTCCTCCCTGAATGAACTTGGCCATCAGTTGTCCTTCATCCAGTGGTGGTGAGTACTTAAGGAGGAGAGCAAATGCCTGATGATATTCTTCAATAGTTCTACTCCCCTGGGTTAACTCTAAGAATTCATTCATCTTGGTTTCCAAAAAGCCAGGAGGACAGAATCTCTTCCTTAGGTAAATCTTGAGATCATTCCATGTTTGAGTGTTCCGATCCATACGGTTTGTCTTGCAGTGGTTTCTCCATGCCACTCTGGCTGTTTCTACTATCTTCAACCTTGCAAGATCCATTTTACTTTTCTCGTTGTACCCAATGACATCAAAGTATTCTTCCATTGCTTCGATCCACACTTCTCCACAGCCTCACCCAAGTTTTTCCCTTCACCCTTAAAAGGTCCAGGCTGCGATCTATGAAGAGTTTTACGAATATTCGGGTCGAGCTCTTCCTCATCGAGTTGGGGTTAACATTCCTACCCACGACGACCTCGATCCATGATCCTATCAATACGAAAATTTTTGTTAAGTCCCTTTTTTTTCATATTAACCAAGCCGCTCAAATCTAACTTTAAATCCAATTAATTCTAGGGTTCTTTATAGTTTGGTCAGCCCCCCACAGAATCCTGGGATAAAGACCCCTTCTACAAGAAGAACATACAGAAGTCCTTAACCAGAGAATAATTCATTCATATTCTTATCAATAATGGTCCATCAAACCGGAAATTCCATTGAACATTCCTCCACAAGAATTTCAGTTATGTAGGTTCTCAATTTGTCATTCCTTATTACTGGGTCAAAGGTCAAATAGCAACAATCTGTCAGCACAATCCACTAATCTCATAGTGATTTGCTAAAGTCATAATCGTCTTCCAGTTACTAACATCATCATCATTGGGATTCGTACCATTCATCCTCATTGTGGCTTTGTTCAACTTATCTTCTTTCAATCAGAATTCTAAAATCATCATCTTTCAATGAGAATCCAAATCAACTCATCAATTCTCAACCAGAATTCTAAAATCATATCAACCAACATTCGAATTCAGCATCTGGATAGCAATTTTGCTTATAATTTCAAGGTCTTAGATTTACTTGTATATATTGCCACTAAAGAGCTGCAGTTACACCCAGGTCAGCTGACCTTGCTATGCGAGACGTCTTCCATTGACTCTCTGTCTTAGCTGTTGCAACTTTATCATTTAGGTCTCCATGACCTCATTCACAAGATGGTTGAAATGCTTTCCCAGTATTCTTGACATAAAACAGTCATTTAAAAGCAGGTTTCATAAATACAATTTCTAACGAACTCTCATCTTTCCACATTGTTCCTCCATGACCTCATTCACAAGATGGTCAAAATGCTTCCCCAGCATTCTTGACATCAAACAGTCATTTAAAAACAGGTTTCATAAATACAGTTTCTAACGAACTCTCATCTTTCCACATTGTTCCTCCACATCATTTCTCGTTATTCCACATTCTTCTACATCAATTCACATTGCTTATTTCACATCCAGTCATATGTATTCCCATCGTCCTTCATCCATTCTCATCCAATCACATCATATTACATCTCATCACATCTATCCTCATCACATCACATCACAACATATCCACATCACATCTCATCCATTCATATCACATCACATCCATCTACATTCATTCAGATCCACATCACATCCACATATCATCACATCACGTTCACATCTATTTACATCACTTCACATCCATTCACATCTACCCAAGTCCACATCACATCACATCTCATATATCCACATCATATCTCATCCATTCATATCTAACCAGATCCACATCACATCACATCCATTCACATCTCATTACATTACATTCACATCTCACCACATCCACTCATATCTCATCACATCCATTCATATCCGTCACACCCATTCACATCCCACATTCATTCACATCTGGTCACTTTCATCCTCATCTTATCACATCTCGTTCACATCCATCCACATCACATCTCATTCATTCCATCCACATTACATTTTATCCACATCTATCCATATCAAAACCATATCCATTCACAGCTTATTACATTCATCCACATCCATTCATTCATTCACATTCACATTTATCCACATCCATTCATTCATTCACATGCATATCTATCACATCACATCACATCTCATTCTTATCCATTTATATCACATCACATCCTTTCACATATCATCACATCTTATTCACATCTCATCACATTCACATCCACATCCATTTACATCACATCGCATCTCATCCACATCTCATCACATTCACATCCACATCCATTTACATCACATCACATCTCATCACATCACATTCACATATTATCACATCACATTCACATCCACATCACATTCACATCACATCTTATCACATCACATTCACATCTTATCACATTTCTACTTTCGATATACTGATAGGACTTTTCTAAGTTTCTGCCAATTGCTTGGCCTAGTTAAAGGTACCTTTTCTCCATGGATATTTTCATATTCTTTCTCAAATTTCTCACGTAAAATATATTCAATATTCTTCTTTTTTAGTAAAAGATTCATGGGATTTACAAAAATCAATTCTACCCATATTTTCCAATAAAATTAATAATGCTCAAAATTCCACTTTTAATAAATACTCATAATTTGAATTATGCCAAAAATTCCTCTTTTACCATTTAATTACTTGGATCTCAAATATCATGGGAATTTCTCTTTTTGTATTTAAAAAATTTTACCAAAAATTCATCTTTTTGCATCAAAATAAATTTACCAAAAATTCCTCTTTTACCATTTACTTACTTCAATCTCAAATATCATGGGATTTCCTCTTTTTGTATAAAAATAAATTTACCAAAATTTACTCTTTTCTCATAATCAATTAATTATACATAATTACCAAAAAAATATTTCTCATGAATATAATGAAAATCATTCTTTTTGCATAGTAGGATGTCCAATCCTAGAATATGGTAGGAAGTCCTCTTTTAGCATTATACATAAAAATAAGATATGTATTATTTTCTAAAAAATTTACCATAGCTTCGCTCTGCTATTACTGATAATTCTCAATTTTTTTCTAAAGAATAAAAGTTTGTAGTTTCTCTTTTATGCTTAAATTTAAACTATGAATTTAAATCATAATTTTAAACATAACTAAGATTTTTAGGATAATCCATTTCTCATTTACAATGAACTAGAGTAGTTTTCAACTACTCATAACCAATCTAAAAGAATTTACCATTATTTTAATAGCACAAAATCATGAAAATATCATTTTCTTAATCTCTAGCTTATCAAGCCTAGAGTTAAGATTTGAATTAAAAGACTATCAATGAGAAGCATACTTTTCCAAGGGATTTAGCCATAAAGATGGCTATTCTTTTAGAGAGAGAGTTTTACTTAAAGAAAGTATTACAATTTAAGCATAAAGATTAACTTAATGCTAATTAAACATTAAGAAACTTAGGAAAAGCTTTATTTGAATTAAAACAATCATTTTGAAAGCTTCTCAAGCTTGAGAGGGGTTGAGAGAAGAAGAAAGTTATTGAGAAATTTAGAAAAAAACATAAAAAATCAATTTAACCTCCAAGTTTGGCTTGATTCTCTAATTGGAGTGAAGCCACCGACCAATCAATTGGTCCACCAAGAGGAGAAGAGCAACTCCAAGAGTTGTTGTAGAGAGAGAGAGAGAGAGAGAGAGAGAGAGAGAGAGAGAGAGAGAGAGAGAGAGAGAGAGAGAGAGAGCTCGAAGCTCCCAAGAGAGAGGAAAATTTAAGGGATAATAGAAAATATGATTATTTTAATATAATACTGGCATGGTATAGCTTCAATATCCAATTACAAATGACTCAAGGTCTATTTATAGGTGAGAGAGGCCACTACTCAAGTCCAATTGGGTTCTAGAATTTTCCAGATTCAGTTTGACTCAATTTGGACAAGATTTGGACCAGTTTGGCTCCCTTTTTTATTTGGTTTGATCCAGGAGAGAGGAGAGATAGAAATATCACAATTTTTTTGAATTAAAAATCCTTCCACACATGTGAAAGAGGTGTCTACCTCAAGAGTACCCCTTTCCTTACCAAGGTGTCAAAAATGCAACATTGTTCCAAAATATCTTATTTTTTTAGTAATATCTCATAATTTTTAACTAATAAACCTTGTACTCGGTCAACTCTTCATCTTATGTGAGTATTTACTTGTGAGCATTTACTTATTTTTGGGTATTTTCTTTTATTCTTTGGATTTATCTCATCCCAAAACTTGGATTAATCCAATTGGCCCCATTGGAACCTTAATTGGACCATAATCCAAAAATTTCTAAAAATGTAGACCCTTAGGCTAAGGTCCCTTATACCATTTTCAATTAATTCCTAATGCACATTGGAAAGTTCATTTTGAACTTCTGTTTCAGGGGAATCCATTTTAGGGGAATCCATTTTGAACTTCTGTTTCAGGGGAATCCATTTTAGACACTAGAAGGATTTTTATATCCAAAGATATCTTAATTTTGGATTATCTCTCTCTAGATATTTTCTCTCTCTAGGCCAAAACAGGGCAAAACAAGATCTTTCTTCTATTTCAGAGAGGGGAATAAGTACAAGAACAAAAGGGGAGATTCTTACACCTTTACACCTCAAAAGGTGGAGGGAGAAATCTTACATAGATTGTTAATGATGATGTTCTTACTATAACTAGGCTTTTAACGAGCAAGTTGATCTTACATAGATTGTTAAATGATGATGTTCTTACTATAACTAGGCTTTTAACGAGCAAGTTAATCTACTAAAGGATAATACTTTTGTAGAGGAGGATATCTATAATCCAAGAAATAACTCATTTTTGGAGCTACTAAAAGAGAATACATCCTAATTTTATTATTATTTGATATACATGTTAAATTCCATATTGACTTGTTAGATGAGAACTAAGCAACAAGAGCAAGCAAAGGAGACTGTGAAACTTAACAAGTTCAAGGTAAAGATCCTCAATACATCCATTATAGTATACATAATTAGATTTTATGCCTTCATCAGTGAGTTCTCTTAATTATTTAATAAACTTTAATATCTTTAAGAAAAGAATATTTATGCCTTATGAGAGTATTGGGTAAAACTTGAGAATAGATGTTACATTGTACTCTACTACCCTTTATTGAGCTCACATAAAACATTCTTTTACACATTACAAATCTCGTATATGTTCCATTTGGAGTTTAGTAAATTATGTTTTGGTATGGTGTTCTATACATTCAAAACTTAGGATAATTATTTACAACTAGTCTACTCATTATGAATACTTGTAGATGTCTTCAATTTGTACTTAAGGAAACTATTATGTGTTTCACTTGAGACAATTCATGAATTATCATATGTTATGCATAGTATTTTGTTTTTTTCAAATATACTCATGATGAATTTATTATATTTTAAATCTAAAACTTTATACTTTTTAAAATGTATCCTTATATTCACTCATGACTTTTGTATTTCTTATCTTTTGGGTGACTTTTAAGGTTATTCTAATATGGATGATGATGTAGTGTCTACAAGCGAAGCTGTTCAAGTACAAAAGTAAGAGCATGATGTTGTTAATACTTCTTGTTTCGACATTGAAATAAGAATATGTATGAATTTTATTAACATATTTTATTCTAAGACTATCTTCTTACTTTCGTTTGTACTTTAGGTAAGCACATATAGCAAGGAAGATCAAGAGACAATACTAATGAAGTATATGGGATCGAACAACATCAAAGAAATATATATGGCATTAAAGTTGACATATACAATGATGCAAAAATAAAACATATTTAAGGGGCGGAGAAAAAGTGATGCAAACTCCATGAGAGAGGATCTTTTGGCTTGGTTGCTCCAAGAAAACCGAGTATCTATCATAAAGCATGTAGATCTTCCATTATCTTTAGATAATGTGAACATAATTAGCACTTAGGCTTGCAAATCTTTGCTTTTAGGAACTACATCTAAGTTGTTGTTGTACTTATTTTTCGTATTCATTATGAACTATTTTATGTTCCTTTTAGGACAATTATTTGAGACCGATTCATTAGTTATTGAGCTCTAGGTTTTTATTTATGTATCAGAATTATGTCTTTTGTTTCACTTAAGCCAACTCAAGCTTTATTATATATTTCAAATGTTATATGTTTGTAATGTTAATAAAATCATATGATAATTATTTAATACCACTCCACCAATTATTTATGGATAATAAAATTATCTATTTGTGTATATGAGTGTTATTTAATGTGACACTTAAGCTAAATTCATCTTTCTTTTATGAAATAATATTTATGTGCGTGTGTGCGTGCATACACATACATGTTCAAAAATATAACACAGCTTGTCATTTTATATTTATGTATATGAAATTAATAATACTTTCTCAATTACTCAATTTCCATAGACAACATTATATCTGAGATTTAAAATGTAGAAAATTATTCTACATGTACATAAAGAAAAACTAATTTATAGCATTTGATTATGATTTTAATTTAGTTCATATAGCACTCAAAAATAATTTCGTATTTTAGTTTTTTATATTTTAATTTATAATTTCATTCTATCTACATTAATTATTCTTATAAATTTACTATATAGCAATTATTTTATGTCATATTACTATATAGGATACTTATTTCTAGATAGAATTGTGATACTTATCTAGTATATTTATATCTAGAAAATTTGTACCACCTATTATTCTATATAGTAAAGTGATTCTCACCCATATTACTATATAGAAATTTATTTCCTATATAGTAAAGTGATTCCCACCCATATTACTATATAGCAATTTATTTCCTATATAGAAATGCCTAGTATACTATCTAGTAAATTATTTATAGATAGTTCTCTATCTAGTAAATCATTTCTAGATAGTTCTCTATCTATTAAATTATTTCTAGATAGTTCTCTATATAGTAAAATTTTGCATGTCATTTTACTATATAACAATATTTTTCCTAGATTGAAGATCTAGAAATGGTTCCATTATGTCTAGATCTTAAATTTACTATATATGTTCATTCTTTCTAGTAAAATATCTAGATTTTTTTTTCCCTATATAGAAAACAAAACTCCCTTGTGATATATATATATGTATGTATATATATATATATGTATGTATATATATATATATGTATATACATATATAGATATATATATATATATATATATATATATATATATATATATATATATATATATGTATGTATGTATGTATGT
The DNA here is from genome assembly GCF_041138505.1 of Cibotium barometz. Classification (NCBI taxonomy): domain Eukaryota; kingdom Viridiplantae; phylum Streptophyta; class Polypodiopsida; order Cyatheales; family Cibotiaceae; genus Cibotium; species Cibotium barometz. The sequence continues at coordinate 55,387,509 of NC_141074.1, forward strand.
ATGTATGTATGTATGTATGTATGTATGTATATATATATATATATATATATATATATATATATATATATATATGAGCAACCCCAAGGAGGGCACATACGTACATACATACATATATATATATATATATATATATATATATATATATATATACATATTATGTTTAACATATATGCATAAATATATATATATATATATATATATATATATATATATATATATATATATAAACACTCATTTACATGTGTGTGTGTGTGTGTGCACGCGCGTATGTGTGTATGTATGTATGTATATATGTGTGTGTATGTATGTATATATGTGTATGCACACGCGTATGTGTGTATGTATGTATGTATGTATGTGTGTGTGTGTGTTTAAGTGTACATTTGTACATATGTGTGTGTGTGTGTTTAAGTATATTTATGTATATACATACATACATACATATATATATATATATATATCTATCTATGTATATATATGTATATATGTATGTATGTATGAATGAATGATTAACAAATGTGGCATGACTAGCAAATGTGGAGTGGCCAAAGCACTACAAAGGGAGTAACCTCAAGCAGGTACTTGAGTTGTGTGTAATGGAGTTCACGCTCGAATGAGTGTAGAGGTGGAGCTCAAAGTGGAAGCAAGACATAGAGATTGAATGGGAGGGAGAGAGATGAGAGAGAGGTGAAGCAATAGAGTCGCTTAAGGCAAATAGATGAGTAAGGAGAAAATACATTAGGGGATTCCAAGTGAAGCTCCATAAATTATGTAAAAGAAGTCAGAATGTGGTGTTAGAAGTTGATGAGAAAATGATGGAGAGATTAGGGGCTGATGGCACACTTGCCACACGAATCGAGAGATCGAGAGAGAGAGAGAGAGAGAGAGAGAGAGAGAGAGAGAGAGAGAGAGAGAGAGAGAGAGAGAGAGAGAGAGAGAGAGATAATGAAAACCAAAGAGAAAAATATAGACAATCAACTGAATCAATTAAGATTGTAATGACGGCTATCAATCCAAGGTGGTGAAAACACTGACATGTGCATGCGAAGGTCCATGAGGTTAGATGAACTTTTATAATGAGACAAAATAAACTAAGTAGTAGTAGCATGGAAGGCACAATTAGGAATTAGTGAGGCTAGTTACACCATATGTAGGAATAATTCTCAAGGATTTATGGAATGAGGGCATGGGGCCCAATGTGTGATTAGGGTTCCTACATCAAAAGAAATTAGTATCTTTGATGGAGGATGTCAATGACTGTGTGAGACTGACAAAGGTCTCTGAGGAGTGAAATTGTGTGTGTGTCACATAACTCGTCCCCATCATAGTTACATAATGAAGGACCAATTTAAAGACATTAGTAGCCAAAGAACAACTAAATAATTTCTTAGAGATGACCATAGTTGAAAGTGAGTAGATTTGTTGTGAAGGGGAAAGAAGTCTTACCTGTTACAATCCAACATATAGGAAAAGTTAGAACTTGTATTTACATGGAGGGAAGATAGGTGTCAACATTCCTCCCCCCTTGTTTATCGAAGTCACATCTTTATAGAGTATACAATAATGACCTAGATCTACTGAAGTGCAGTGAGGGAACACTAAATCAAAAAAATTACACCAATGATGGCATTGTTAATTAAGGGTGGAATCCTAAGTTTCAAAAGAATTATTAAAAAAGCAACAATTATAATCACCATAAAAATAGTTCTTGGTACCATAAGAAACATAGATCACCAAGCCCTTGGAATCATAAGTTATTAGAATTAAAAAATCTAAAATTTGAGGTGACCAAGAGATTATGCAACATAGCTTTAGAAGATGAAGCTATGAGTAAGAGAATTATTTATATTGAAAAAAGAAAAGAAATAGCTTAGAGGAAAATACCCCCAAATGAATATTTTTCCATGAGATTTGTGTAGCAATTGATAATTTATCATAACTAGCACAAGGGCATATGTTGATATGTATTGAGTGAGTAAGAAAATTACTCATAAGCAAACGTGACATTGTGAGAACTTGTCTTCTATCCCTTAGGTAATACCACGTATTTCCATTGTTTAGAGAAATTATGTAGTCACCGTAATGTAAAAGTTAAAAGGGATGTTATATCTTTAGATAAATGCAAAAAAGCATGATACATTTGTGTGTGAGAAATATAAGACACCTTGGTGTATTCACTTCGATGGTATAAAAACCAATGCATGAGTCAAAAAAGAAAATATTAATGTTGAAGTAAAACCTTTGCAAACCGAGAAGGCACAATCAAGCAACACCAAGCAAGAGAGAGACTATTTGTACGTGCCCTCGAGTTTTATGTTCATGATAATCTCTTTTTCAAAGACATGAAAACAACACTATGCAAAAGTGGAGAGGTATGATGAGAAAATGTGGAGCGGCCAAAACACTATAAAGGGAGTAACCTCAAGGAGAGAGTCGAGTTGTGTGTAATGGATTTGAAGCTCTAATGAGTGAAGAGACAGAGCCCGAAGGGGAAGCAAGAATTAGAGGTTAGCTGGGAAGGGAAGATACAAGAGAGAGATGAAGCAATAGAACTACTAAAGGCAACTAGACGAGTAAGGAAAAAATACATTAGGGATTCCAAGTAAAGCTCCATTTATTGCATACACAAAATGCAGAACATGGTGATAGAAGTTGACAAAAATGGTGGAGAGATTAGGGGCCGATGGCACAATTACCATGCATCAAGAGAGAGAGAGAGAGAGAGAGAGAGAGAGAGAGAGAGAGAGAGAATTGGAACCAAAGAGAAAAAATATAAAAGATCAAGAGAATCACTTAAGGTTGTAATGAACGATTATCAATCAAAGGTGTTATCAATCCAATGCGGTGATGACACTAACATGTGCATGCGAAGGTCCATGATGTTAGATGAGATTTTATAATGAATCAAAATAAACTACCTCGTAGCATGGAAGACACAATTAGGAATCAATGAGGCTAGTTACATGATATGGAGGATAATTCTCAAAGATTTATGGAATGAAGGCAAGGGGCCCAATGTGTGAGTAGGGTTCCAAAGAGTGCTTACCATTCAATGAATTGTAGCCTTATAATGAGTTCTAAATTAAACTAATCAAAGCACCTTAAGAAAAAGACAATAAATAGGTCTAATGGGAAAACAAATTTTTTGAGGCAAAATACAAGTGTGTTTGTGTGTGTGTGTGTGTGTGTGTGTGTGTGTGTGTGTGTGTGTGTGTGTGTGTGTGTGTGTGTGTGTGTGTGTGTGTGTGTGTGTACCCACCTCTACCCCAGTAGGTTTACACACTAGGTGAGACAGTAGATTATCACCTAGTGTTATGACCCGTTGTCTATCCAAAAGCATCAATAGGGTTTTTCACAGACTAGTCAAAGCAAAGAGATTATCAATTGGATATAAATGATCACACAGAAGAGTTGATTTAGGTCCAATGAACTCTCCAAGATAAGAGCAAGTAAGGTTCCTACATCAAAAGAAAGTAGTATCTTTGATGTAGGATGTCAATGATTGTGTGAGACCGACCAAGGTCTGTGGAGTAAAATTGTGTACAATTGAATGAAGAACAATACCAATACATAATGAAGGACCAATTGAAATACATTACTAGCCAAAGAACAACTAAATAATTTCTCAAGGGACCTATGCTATTAGATTACAATTGACACAATCGGTCATAGACGACCATGGTTGGAAGTGAGAGAATCACCATCAACTCCATTAAGGCAAATGGGAAATAAGTCTTACATGTCACCATCCAACATATAAACAAAGTTAGAACTTGTATTTACATGGAGGGAAGAGAGGTGTCAACATTCCTCCTCCCTTGTCATTGGAGTCATGTCTTTATAGAATATAGAATGACCTAGATCCCCTCAAGTGTAGTGAGGGAACACTAATTCAAATAAATTTCACAAATGATGTATTTTTGTTTGAAAAAATTAATGGGAGAATCCTAAGGTTCAATAGAATTATTAAAAAATCACCGACTGTAATTACCATAAAACAGTGCTTGGTACCATAAGAAACTTAGATCATCAAGTCCCTGGAATCATAAGTTATTAGAATTAAAACATCTAAAAGTTGAAGTGACCAAAAGATTATGCAACATAACTTTAGAAGAGGAAGCTTTAAGTAAGAGAATTATTTGGAAACTCATACATTTACATTCAAAAAAGAAAAGAAATCTAAGTATCTTTGAGTGAAAGAAATAGCTTAGAGATAGAGGTTTAGAGGAAAAGACCCCCAAATGCCTTTTTCCATAAGATTTGTTTAAAAATTGATAATTTATCATACCTAGAGCAAGGGCATATGTTGATATGTATTGAATGAGTAAAAAAAGTAGGCATAAGAAAATGTGACATTATGAGAACCTGTCTTCTGTCTCGTAGGTAATACCATATATTACCATTATTTAAAGCAGTTATGCAGACATTATGAGAACCTATCTTCTGTCTTCTGTACATATGTGTGGGTGTGTGTGTGTGTGTGTGCCGTGTGTGTGTATATATATAATGGTTCAATCATGGGAACCAAAAATTGAACAAGTGCAAGAATCACTTGTGGGATTTCTCATGCATGGGATGAAGATATTTAAGTACCTCTAGGCGTCTCAATTGAAATTATTCCATAGTGTACATAAGGGAGGAGAAATTGAAAGGGAGGACTACACATGAGAATTCATGAGATTCTAATTTCAATAGTGTACATAAGAAGAACAAGGTAATAATAAGGTGGTGGAAGTACTGGGGACATTCAAGTTACAACTTATTTTGTAGTCTACATAAGAAATAAGCAATAGAAATTTATTTTAGTACCTATGGCTTTCAAGTTATAAATTAATATTTTGTAGTGTACATAAGAAAGAAGCAATAGCAAGGAAACTATACAAAGTAGAGTTAATGAGATTCTATTTTCAATAGTGTGCATGTGTGTGTGTGTGTGTGTGTGTGTGATTGTGTAAGTGAATAATTGTACACTTACACACACACACACACACACACACACACACACACACACACATACATATATATATATACACATATACATATATATATAATATATACTCATATATATATATATATATATATATATATATATATATATATATATATATATACATACATACATACATATATATATATGTATGTATGTATGTATGTATATATATATATGTATGTATGTATGTATGTATATATGTATATATGTATATATGTATGTATATGTATATGTATGTATGTATGTATATATGTATATATGTATATATGTATGTATATGTATATGTATATGTATGTATGTAA
>NC_141074.1:55397800-55405300 GCF_041138505.1 Cibotium barometz
AAGGGGGAGAGACGAGAGAGAGGTAAAGCAACATAACTGCTTAAGGCAAATAGACGATTAAGGAAAAAAACATTAAGGGATTTCATGTAAAGCTCTATAAATTACGTAAAAAAAGACAAAACGTGACAATAGAAGTTGACGAAAATGGTGGAGAGATTAGGGACCAATGGCACACTTTCCACACATCGAGAGAGAGAGAGAGAGAGAGAGAGAGAGAGAGAGAGAGAGAGAGAGAGAATGAAAAGCAAAGAGAAAAAATATGGACAAAAGGGACACGCACACACATGCACACATAACCCCAAGAAAAAGAGAGGAGTTGTGGGGGAGGGGGAGGGGGAAATCGGTCGGAAGGAAAGCGCAAGGTTGGGAAGAGATAGAGAAAGAGGGGAGCACACACAATATATACATACATACATGTATATATAATATATACATACACACGCACACGCACGCCTTATATATATACTAATATTGGACCCGCGCGTTGCCCCCGTGACAACCAAGGTCCGAGAAAAGAATCGATTCCCTCTCTATAGCCATCTCTCTCTTTCTCTCTCCTCCCCCTCTAGGCATGCCCCCATCTCTCTCTCTCTCAATATACGTAAGCATATAGATACACTTATGTATACACACATACATTCCCTATATAATATTTATATACCCTCTCTCTCTCTCCCTCACACACACACAAACAAATACACATAAATGTATACCCTACTCAAAAGGGTGCACACATATAACCACACGCAAATGTAGATGTATTTGATATAAAGATTTATACGTGCGTGCATGATGTGTCAAAGCTGTATTGTTACACACGTGTGTGTGGCAGTGGATGTGTGTGAGGTGGATCATATTTATGAACTTTAGATATATATATGTATATGTGTGTGTGTGTGTGTGTGTGTGTGTGTGTGTGTACATATATGTATATAAATACACACACACTTGCAATCATGCATCCACACATCTTCACACTTGAGTGTACGTGTGTGCACACATATTTTTGAGAAACATACCCTCAACGCATGCAAAAACTTTATCGCACAAGTGCTCACACACACATATAGACACACAAGTGCTCACACATACACACATGAATGCAAGCAAAAACCTTGTCGCAACAATGCACGGGTCACATACTAGTTCTCTTTGCCCACGGGCATGTAGTTGAGTTTTGGCTGAACAGTTGGGTTCCATTGCGAGGACCCAGGTTCGATGCCATCAAGCTGCGTGACGGGGGTGTGCGTTGTGAGTCAATGGATAATCCACCTTCCCACTAACACATACTAGTTCTCTCTACGCTGATGTTTCCTCAACCTAATGTTTAACATCTTGTTTTGATATAAGGTGCATTCTTTGAAAATAAAGCTTCCAATGACCATGACCATGACCATGACCATTCTAAGCGTTCATGATGGTACGCAATTACCAGGTTTCACGCCCGCCTGATTATGCTGATGAACCTTAATCGGGCCTAACATTGTAAAACGGACTAGTGCCAGGACAGGGGAACTGCCGCCGAAGCGATCCGCCGAGGTCGCCGAAAACCTCGTGGCAATGGAGCCACCGTAGATAGGAAAGGATGAGGGATGGAGTGCAGTCTTGGGGCCGACCTTCAACTCCCACCAAACAGGTGAGAAGAGCACCGATCGACCATGAACGCCTGCCACACAGGGAAAGAGAAGCAAAGAGAAGAGAAAAGGAGAAAGAGAAGGAGAAGCAAAGGAAGAGAAGGAGAAAGGAAAAGATCAAGAAACGAGAAGTGCACCAAGAAAACAAGGAAAAGAGGGTATTTGAGGTCAAACCGCCACACAGGGTGCACGAAAGCACCAAAGGGCAGAACAGAAGAGAGAGATCAGTGCAGGCAGGCACAAAAGACCGGCCAATTCAACGGAGGCCCTAAAAATGGAATTCAAAGGGAAAACGGCTACACGCAAGAAACAGTAAGTGGCAATACAAAAGCCACTGTCAACAAGAGTAAATAGTATAAACACTGTTCATGCCGAAGCTCTGCGGGGTAAGGGGACGATCAGTTATACCCAACGGCATGCAGGTGGACAGGACATCGTTGGACTTCCACAATTGGCAATGTTCAAATGGTTGGGTGAGGCAAAGTGGCAATCCTTCTCATAGAAGTCAAAAGGGAAGACTTGATTTGTACTGAAGCATTCAGATCAAGCCACAAAGGGCCAAGAGGATGCAAACATAGGTTGTTAGCCGAAGACAAACTCAACCGGTGAAATCTGGGATAGCCGACCAAGTGAATGAGTTGGAAGCTGTCATCTATCACATAAAGGTCATCTTAGGACAATCACATAAAGGTCATGAAACTAGAGATTATGTGAGGCCGACGTGGTGTCATGAAGGTCAAAGCAAGCTCAAGCAGATGGACTTTGCACCTCATGCACATATGAAGACTTGAAGGTCTACACAACTTGGACAGGTTTTCGGGGCAGATTGGTGTCAAGGTTAGCTTGGCCACTGCTGAAGGGGTGCAAAGGATGGAATGACAGATGAATGCAATGGCTTCACTTTTGTCGGAGAAGACGACACCTAGAGCTTCAAAGAGAATAGGTTGAACAGGGCATACACGCTTCAAAGGGATGCGAGTCAGACTTTTACATTCCAAGTGCATTGTCAAGACGACTTCTTTAGTTTGGAGCTTCGGCCGGGACCTCGCAACTACCTCGTCAACTTTTGGGGGACTTGGAGACTTCACGTTTTTGGGGAACTTGGGGTCCAAACTCGGAAAGATGACATGCACTTGAAATTGGGTTAGACCTTGGCCTTGTCGATGGCTATAAGACAAGGTGAGGACCTCCCACGAATGTGTGAGACTTCCTTGTAGGTGTGAGGTGGGAATACTATCCAAGGCCCTTGGTGCCTTGGGGGTATGCCAGCCCATGCCGAGGAATATGCATCTATATGGAGATGAGGTGCAGTGGAGTGACAACACCGACCCATGTTAGGCACACGTAGAAGCACTCACGCACCGAGTAGGCACGTTAGGCCTCCCACGTTGCGATTGAGGTTCCGTGTTGCCGAGTGCCTCCGGGGGATGGCCTCCTCGCCTTGATGTGGTGACATTGCCGAAACGTGGAAACGGGACCGAAACGGTGGAAACGGTGGACTAACAAGCCGACGAGCCTTGCCGTGCCGTGCCGTGCCGACGGGCCGAGACGTAGCCGGGCCTACGGATCACGGATGGAAGGCAAGTCTCGAGCCTCAGCCGTGGGAGCTGAGCCGAGCATGAAGGCAAGTGAAGGGTGAGACCCGCAAGGAGGAAAACGTGCGAGACGGGCTGGACGGGCCAATGGAACCGTGTTAGGAAGCATGGTTTGTGGAAGACCGCCCTTGGTGCCTTGGGGGTATGCTAGCCCGCATCGAGGAATATGCATCTATGTGGGGATGAGGTGCAATGGACCGGCGTAGCACGGACCCATGTTAGGCACACGTAGAAGCACTCACGCACCGAGTAGGCACGTTAGGCCTCCCGCGTTGCGAGTGAGGTTCCGTATTGCCGAGTGCCTCCGGGGGATGTCCTCCCCGCCTTGACGGTGACATTGCCGAAACATGGAAACATGCAAGCCGGGCCAAGATGCGGTCGGACCGACGGATCATGGATGGAAGGCAAGTGTACGGCCTAGGCTGTTGGAGCCGGGCCGGGCAACGGGGCAAGTGAATGGTGAGACCCGCAAGGAAAACACGTGAGACGTACTTGACGGGCCGGTGAAGCCATGTCATGAAGCATGGTTTGTTGAAGGCCGTCCCACAACTAGATGTATGCCCGGGATTGTGACACTAGGGGGGTGGGAGGTTGCAAATATTATGATGTGCTTTCATGCGCGCTCTTTGGAAAGAAATAAATAAATTGAGAGGACCTCGATTTTAGGAGGGAGTGTAGATTAAAGGGAAGGATGGACTCATTCACTCGCGGACCCTTCGTAGGGACACCAGAACGCTCACGCATGGGATAAGCACAGCCATCTCAGGGCGGGTGCCAAGATCCGCCCGGGTGAGACCAGTGAGAACAGCGAAAACAGCGACATGGCCCGCCCGAGTGAGACCAGTGAGAACAGCGACATGAGACCAGTGAGAACAAAGAAAACAGCGACATGGCCTGCCCGGGTGAGACCAGTGAGAACAGCGAAAACAGCGACATGAGACCACCCGGGTGAGACCAGTGAGAACAGCGAAAACGGCTTAAACAGCAGGAAGAATGGAAACAGTGAAAAGGTCGGATGTGGAACGCGAGAGCCGGGGTGAGCGGTGCCGACACGATCAAGAGGAGGCCAAGGCAATGAGTTGGAACTGAGGTGAGACGGGATTCATGGTGAGCCGGGCCGATGGGCTAGAGATGAGGCTGGGCCAGCAAGATGGAAAACATGTGACGAGGACCAACATTGCATCCCGGTGAAGAGCGAAGGCACTCTGAGGACAAAGGCATTATGGCATGGTATTGTGGCATGGATCAAGGTTGGAGCGTGACCCGCAACCGAGTCATGGGACTTGTCTTGTGAGGTTGTGACAAAACCACTACACACACACACCCCCGCCCCACCATCACCAAACACGATTATGGTGCCCTTGAGGTGAGGCTTGCACGCACACACCTTCCAACCTCTAACGATATGCTGTTGTTTCCTACTTTAAAGCTCAAGATCGTCTAAAACCTAGGTGCTTCCTTGTGTTTCTATTCTTTAGATTTTGCTCCGCTTTTTGGAAAATTAGCTTGGTTGTATGGCTATTCACAAGCACCGTAGGAGAGTTATATGAATTGTAGACAAAACAAGCTGCTGCAGATTTGTACATTTGCAAGTAAACTGTTCTTGTATGTGTAAGCTTCTGCTAAGACCTTGTCACCTGCATCCCACACTTGGATGACCCATAGACATATCTGAAGAAGAAGGTGCACGACCTGGAGTGGAAAATTGGTCCCATTTGAGTCCAATCCGAGACGAGTCAGCCAAGGTTTCACTCCATGAGTCGGAGCCCAAGTATGCATTGTCCTGCACATGGAGCAATGCTGGTCCACGCTGGGTCTCCCTTTGAAATGATGTCAGTGGTTATGTGTATCTAGTATGATACTGGATGCCATACCTCTGGGCAAGCATGTAGGATTTGCATGTAGAGATGGGGCCAACCCATAGGGCTACGCCAAAATCATTTATGTGGGCATTGGGGAGGTGTAAAACCACCCCAAAGGGCCAGGAGGGCCCATGCTGAGCCCACCACCCCTAGTGTGGGCTGGGCAGGCTATCGGCCAGCCCTAGGGGGCTCTGGCCAGGCAATCGACAGGGTCCCAAGCCATGTCGAGCCAATCGGTTGTGTGTGGGGCAGTCCCACAATAGTTGCATTTGGCTGCCCAGCAACCTGGACAGCCAGGGCATAAGCGCAGGCTGGACAGCATAGTAGGTGTGAAAACTCTGAGTTTACCAACCACGTGTTTCTATCATCTCATATTTCACAAAGTGTTGCAGCTACCCTCGGGCCTGTACAGCCAAGGGAGAAGCTAACGCAAGGGTGAAGGTTGAAGGGCAGAGACATAGGTCAAATCAGTCTTTATTTTCGGATTTTGCATCATTCTAATACCCGCAAATACACCATTCGTGGTGGGGGCCCTACAGAGGGCATTCAGGACCCAATATTGTGTCCTCTTCTCCCTCTCTCTCTCTCTCTCTCTCTCTCTCTCTCTACATATATATATATGTATTTTATTTTATTTTTTTGCACATCTATTTTCAGTTTTGTGTGTTATTCTCGTCGTGAACAATTGTTGATTTCTGAGCATTGAAGTTACCAATCTACCCTGAAGCTTTCGCATGTCACAGACAGCCAGCTTGAGCATGTGTTAAAAAGGCAGCTAGACAAGCCTTGCAAGCTGTCCGTACACACGTCTTGCCAGTTTATTTCTGAAAGTTGCAAAATAGATGGCTGTATGGCCATTCATGAGAGTTGATTGATAGGAAAATAGATGGCTGTATGGTTGCAAGGAAACTGTTTTAAGCTGAGCAGGCTGCATCAAAGAGTATAGACAATCCATTGTGGACTGAGTTGGCTCGTGCTTTTGAGCATATGAACTAGACTCATCAGCCTCACGAAAAGCTGACCTGTGCGGTGCCGTCTGATTTTGCGAGCTTTCATTGCACGAGAGGCTTCTGCCATACCAAAAAGAAGGTAATCTTAAAAAAGGGAGGAGCAAGCCACATCTTCAGAGCCCAACAAAATGCATGGAGCACACAGAAGCACGCATACATGCGCAACTGTGCGTCTATTAAAAGAATTATTAAGCTCCCATCCCTAGTATGCTTGTTACATACGTACGGGCATTAACCTGCCCTCCCGCCCCACGCCCCGGTGCTAGGAATGACTCTTCCCAACCAAGCAACAGAAAATATTCTGCACAAAAATTATTTAAAATGGTGGCACTATCTGTAGACCTCCAACCCAAGGCCTTTAAAATGGGAAAAGATGATGAAGATTCCCTCTAGTTAAGAAGATGTCTTGTATTCTGGTAATTGAAATCTTGTTGCATGATGACGTTTGGATTGTGCCAGTGAGGGCAAAATGACACACCCCACATGGGATGAAAGGCATAATATAAACAAGGCAAAGTAGACTGCAGTATTCAGACACTATGTACCTCTGAGACCACAATTAACACGAACATAGTGTTCCTCTGACACAAGTTGTGCCCTCATCATGGAACACATCTGAAAGCAGAAGAGCAGCAAGTTGAAAATCTGAAAGCAATATGAAGACATGCCTACCATGATCCCTTTTATGCAGATTTTGCCTACCAAAGGGATAGAAGGCCTCTACAAAACATGACATTGACCATCTAACTTAATTTGACTAATGCCCTCACCATTTTTAGGCCCGTGATGCTGTAACCGTGCAGTCTTGAGAACGCATGCAATTTAACTTTTGATTAAAACAACATAAGCACAACACCACCAAGCGAGAAAAGTAAAATGCTGGAGACACCACCTGGGGCCTGGAATCCACACACCCAGTCCCCATGCCACTGCCCTGCCAGAGATATTTCAGAACTCCAAGGAAGTGTTTCCTATACAGATCCTTTAGTCTTTCCAAAAAATGTCAAAATATCGAAAGCACTTCTTCTTCGAAGTACAATATTCTTCACAAATATCCAATATACCACATGTCCTCAAAAGCACACACGCACGGTGAACAAGTAACACTACCTCACAAGATACCTTGGTGATTTGGTGTCAGTACTGAACTTCCTCACAAGATAACCAGACTGATTAGAGAGCTCACTGGTGTGAGGGAATTGTTTAACCTCCACACACATTTCATGAGATCCTAGATGGAGGGAGGCAAGGGTGGACTCAGGTTGATAACTTAATAACACGCCTTCATTAGTGAATTTCAGTCCTGGTTTGTTGCATCCTTACGATTCCCCCACAAGAAAGCAACAGTGAGAACTAGTTTATATGATTCTCCCAACAAGAGAGCTTGTAGTGTTGGGAC